>NW_017803840.1:132888-149778 GCF_001625305.1 Branchiostoma belcheri | reverse complement strand
ATCGTACATAGAGGCTAACATCAACATTATCGTACGTAGAGGCTAACATCAACAGTATCGTACATAGATGCTAACATCAACATTTTCGCACATAGAGGCTAACATCAACATTATCGTACATAGAGGCTAACATCAACATTATCGTACATAGCGGCTAACATCAACATTATCGTACATAGAGGCTAACATCAACATTATCGTACATAGAGGCTAACTTCAACATTATCGTACATAGATGCTAACATCAACATTTTCGCACATAGAGGCTAACATCAACATTATCGTACATAGAGGCTAACATCAACATTATCGTACATAGAAGCTAACATCAACATCATCGTACATAGAGGCTGACATCAACATTATCGTACATAGATGCTAACATCAACATTTTCGCACATAGAGGCTAACATCAACATTATCGTACATAGTGGCTAACATCAACATTATCGTACATAGCGGCTAACATCAACATTATCGTACATAGAGGCTAACATCAACATTATCGTACATAGTGGCTAACATCAACATTATCGTACATAGAGGCTAACATCAACATTATCGCACATAGAGGCTAACATCAACATTATCGTACATAGTGTACATAGTGGTGGACAGTCGTGTGGTGGAGGGCGGTAGTGTGGAGGAGGACAGTCGTGTGGTGGAGGGCGGTAGTGTGGAGGAGGACAGTCCTGTGGTGGAGGACAGCCGTGTGGTGGAAATTCGTGTGGTGGAGGACAGTCGTGTGGTGGAGTACGGTAGTGTGGAGGAGGACAGTCATGTGGTGGAGGGCGGTTGTGTGGAGGACAGTCATGTGGTGGAGGACAGTCGTGTGGTGGAGGAGACTGAAGACTGTGCAAGACCTCCAGCTGTAGACAGTTACCTGATTGTTGCATATGAAGACGATTGGGCAGTGGGCAGAGTGAAGGAAATGGAAGTAAAGAATGCTGGTGAACTGTTTATTCAATTCAATTCAATTCTTTTATTTTGATACCAAACGTAACAAACATGACATACAATGTTGCCTGAATGGCGTTGATATTTACAAGATAAAATGTCAAAAAAGTATATATTTACAACAACTATAAAAACAGTACAGTAAGTGTACAACCCAGATATTTACAAGGTCCATTATCCTGTGCCAGACTATCTGTACAGTCCGGTTATAGAGTCTGATTGACTGGTGGAGGAAAGAGTTCCGTAGTCTTATTATTGTGGTTTTGCATATGTAATTAGGGGGACTTAGAAATTTTTGGCATTTTGGGTAAATCGAAGGTTTCCATGCGTGCTTGCGAGGGGCATATTGTTCAATATTCTAGGATTATGTATTTCTGTAAATAATAATGCAATGATTCTGGTTTTTACACATCATTTAATATGATATCAATAGAGCATTGTACAAGTAAATTTAAGTCTGTGTGATGTTTCTTTTTTATGATATTAGCATATGAAAAATGATACAAATGGCGTATTTTACCGAATTCGTAACAACGAAGACCCCAAAATGGGGACTTAAATTGCAAATATCTCCGCCATACAACATCCGATTTACTTCAAACAAAACCCATTTTGTTCAGTTTAATGAGCTCTTTCTAATAAGCTACACTGTAAATGGCTAACAACAAAACAACATTTTCTCCAATACCCCTAATAGTAATATAGGCTGTTTATGAAAGCTATGTGGAAGTGTACAAAAACGACTATGAAGCACTTCGTAAAGTGGCTGGTAAAGAAGGAAACCAAGCGTGAGGTGACAATTAAATCAATAAGGATATCAATAAGCTATTTGAGAAGGAACCACTACCAGATTATGTTAAATGGCTCGTGACAGATGGCGAGATACATTATATGCCCCGTGAGAGAATGGTAAATTACCACATGGTGAGAGGGATGAAAGATCAGGTCTCTTCTTGTTAAATGAAATTTTAAAGCTTTTTGGCTTTTGGCTATTCGGATAAGTTTTCATTGTTGGCATTTTTTTTATAGAAGAAAACTTGGAAAAGTAATTTTAAATTATAAACTGCAAAAGAATGGCCTGGACAAAGTCTAAGAACAAGACAAAAGAAGAGAGGAGAGTGATCCAGCCACGAATTGTATCAAAACTTGACTGAGGGAACTCAGGGAAAATGACTCAGGAAAAATTTAGAGATAAGATCATTACTCGCATTACGTTGCTAGAGCGGGGACATCATCACTTTATTTCTAGGTTAGAAATAACAAGGCTGATGAAAATAGCCAGACAAATCACAAATTTAATTATACACAGAAGATGGAGAATTTACATCAACACATAGAGCACATGCCACTATCAGTAAATGGAAACTGCCCTAAACTGTTCTGAATTTAATGTTGCGGTGGCTGCCGGAGCCACAGTTGGGTGCGAGTGGGGACCATTACATGGGGTTCCGCTGTCGGTAGCGGATGGTGTGGAGACACCGGTGGACGCTACAAAATACGCTTCTCAGAACGGACGTGCTGTAGGAGAATGTGTTGATTATAGGAAGCCCATGGTGGGGTCGTGTGGCGCAACGGGGTTCGAGTCCTGACATGCCATCGACCTTGCGCCCTTGGGAAAGGCACTTAACACGACTTCCCCCACTAGACTCAAGTGAAAATGAGTATTGTCTGTCCAGTATTCGTTTCTATGTGCGGGACACAACACCAGCAACAGCTGCCTCTGTTCCCGGTGTATTGCATTATTGCATTGCTGCAATTTCAATAAAAAACAAAAAAAATCAAGCCCAGACGTATATATGTAACGTGTCAAATACCTGGGACACGTGGTGTCAGAGAAAGGAGTAGCCACAGACCCAGAGAAGTGTGCCGTGTTAAAGGATTGGCCAGAACCTAAAACTGTGAAGCAAGTCAAGTCTTTTCTGAGTTTTTTACTCCTACTACATGAGGTTCGTCAAATTAGCTAATCCTTTGCAGAAACTGACAGTAGGGCAAGCGGGTAAGAAGAAAGGTTGTAGACAATCGGCACATCCTTTCTATTGGTCCCGTGAGTGTCAAGAAGCTTTTAACAACCCAAAGTGGTCCCGTTGCTATGTTAAAATCCTCGTTGCTAAGCAAATAGGCCCCGCCCACAACCCGGTGCCCAGTGAGCAGCGGCAGTGTTCAGATAAACAACACAACTTTCGCCCAATATAACGCACGATGCGATTATGAAGTTAGAAAAAGAATCACGCAGACACAAAAAAATTAGTTCGCTCCCCAAATATGTATAAAATAAGAAATGACAACGTAGAATGCAATTCGAATTTCCCGCCGACTGTATGTGCGTACATGAGGTCATTTTGGGTCATTGAACTTTAACCTACCGCTACATTTCGCTAATTTACGAATCAAACATATGTTTTATCCATACTGTAGACTTTAGGACCTTTAAATTTCATTTCTCTTGTAGAATTTTTCTTGTCTGTCAGTTTTTAACTTATTTTGTCGATTTTCTAGTATGTTTTCTCCCATAATTCCATAACGGCGCAAGAGAATCACGTCATTTTTTTCAAGATGGCGGCCAGATGTTTACTTTTCCGATTGGTTTATTTTTTATCGGATTCTACCGATAGGATCGGGAGATATTGCTCAAAATACATTTTCTGCGTTTTAGTTCAAAATTCACGTGGAACAGAGGGTTTGTTTTAGAGTTATAATGAGGACGTCGGGTGAGATCAGAGCGGTTCGTTCTCACCTCCTTCCCAGGAAGGCCAGTGAAATGGAAATTTCGACCAGCGTGGCCCTATTGTTCTCCTCCCGGGCGCGAGTTTTAAAGACAACAGTGCGTTGGCTCGATGCAAATCAACCGACGCTTTGAGAAGATTTTCTTTGACAGTTCAAGGAATTTTTCCAGTCGTATATATCGTATTTATCAGGGAAAGTTCATATTCCCCAAGTGGACGCCTATCATTGTACCGTGACAAAGAGAAGTCAAAACTACGTCGCGGTAGCGAACGAGAATAAAATTTACTTCCCCACCGTATGTTTTTTTAAGCTTCTTGGCTTATTTGGGGACATCATATGGTAAATCTAAAACTAACCCCCCCCCATCCGTTCCGTCGTGCAACCGTGTCGAAGTCGTCGGTTGGAACCTGAAGCTCCATGGTTTGAAGAAATAATTTTGACAAAAATCACAAAAGCTTTGTGTCGGCTCGCGCGAGTAACTGAAACATAGCATCGACAGTGATCGACAAAAATGGTTGCTAGAAATAGAACGCTGAACATTGCCTTGAATGTGTTATTTGGGATTTGAAATGCAGGTAGGTGTATAACCTCCTTAGCTACACGAATTAAAATAAAACATGGGGCTATAGGTTTATAAACTGTGACACAAAATGGCGTCGGTTTGTAAACAAAGGAAAAAGGAGGGAACCGGTCTAATCCAGATATGTTGTGAAAAAACTCTGGCTTCAGCCGACTTTCTTCTACAAAGATTTACTATTATACTTCTACTATTTCTAAAATCTTCTTAGTACGGTTATGTTTTTAGTACGGTCTATCATTTGACTCCAGAACGTTACGATGTATTCCCCGTATTAGACGAAGTACTCGGCACGCCGGCCAAACAATCATGGCTTCTGTGCTCTTTCCGCGCCGTAAACGTTGTTTAGTAACAGGTACAACAAGAATACATGTGTAAGAATGTATCTGAATCGTATGTAGTGTGTTTTTGGTAGATGTTCTTGAATAATCACTCGAGTCTGGAATTTTTTAGACATATTCTAGATGTTCTGTCATGCAGCCGATGCCGGCGCATACCTTCGCCAAATGATGTTAATCTTTATGACTGACAAATTATAGATTATTCCCGCCTGATTTAACAAATAGGATCCTTATTTTCATGAATAATATCAGTTTAACATATTCTCAACCAAAAGGCAGTCTTATGTTAACAAACAATGCCATTCTAGCATTTCCTGATAAATTATGCAAATGAGGTACTGATTTGAATAAATTATGTTCAATTATGTTCACCTTCACTCAACTTTCAAATACCACAAGTATGAAATTCCAGTCAGTTATCATTACATAGTTACAAAATTTTGTCATTAATTATGCAAATTAAGTCTGTATTTACATAATCAATATCCGCCTGTGTTTCTCTTGTTCTCAATTACCAATGTCACAGGCTTGAATAGTCCTATCATGAAAAGCAGCTGATTTATATAGTTTCTCAATAAATTATGCAAATCACATCCATATTTGCATAATTGTCCCATAATTATATTAAGCATCACGTAAGCTACCCACATACCAAAAATCATGACGATCCGAAAAACGGTTCTTGACTTACCCTCTTTTGAATATTTTTAGTTTGAGTTTATTTAAAAATCGACTGGCATGTCACACAATCATATGGTACATGAAATATGTCGAATTTTCACAAACACTGCACGTATCATGGACTATCCAATAAGTTAAAATGACAGAGATATAATATTAAAATCTGGTCATTGATCATCAATTTACAGAATACATATAATACAGTCATAATAATTAAAAGAGCCATATTTACAGACTCTATATAAAATCAATATACCACCATGTAGAATGCTGAGATAATATCTTCAAAGCCCGTGGTATAAACGACAGTTCATGACGTTTCGTTCTACTGAATGTGGAGCGTGACTGTTTCCTTCGTCTTAACCCTCAACAGTACACCTTCCCGGACTGATTAATCTGTACACCTGGGGTCCGCGCGGACCCCAGAGCAGTTTTTTGCTAATGTTTAGAAATTATCAACATGATACCAGCTCAATTGTTTTGCAAACTGATGTGGGAACCTCTGTGTCCACATTACATACAAAAATCATACATTTTGAACTTTTTCTATTTTTTGGTGAAGAAAAGAAGACAAGAAGAAATACCCGATTTTTAAACCCATTTCAGACTGAAGGGGCTTTTGAGGCCCAACTTTGATCTCAGATAGCGGCTAAACGGCTTGCGCTAGAAGTATCAAATTTGGATACCTTTCCTAAAATGTCTCTGGAAAAAAGTTCATATTAGTTTAATACTAGTAAGTTGATGTTTTTTTGTGTTGCCATGGCAACGGGTTTCTAGCAGGCAGTTTTTTTTAAATAGAAATAATTCTGGTTTAAACATAAAAATTTTTATATTAAATTACACTTCGTTTCCAACATTTATAACATCTTACATAATTAAATATAAGTTAAATCATTTAATATGCATAGAATATGCTAATTTGATGACGTCATTGGTCAAAATCCAATATGGTGGACTATATTATTAGCTCTGACGTCATATGACGTCATAATTACACCAAAGTTATTAAAATTTAATTCCATTACTACACCATTCTCTGAAAACTTGGTAGACATACGATGAGTGCATAAAAACATATAAAAACGGAAATAAGGTAACCAGTGTATCCATTATGATCGAAAGCCGGCTGGGGTCCGCGCGGACCCCAAAAGAAAATCAGATATAATTTTTTTTATAAATTGTAGAAACGGAGTTTTCTGCACTGTATTGAGAGACAACTTTGTGGGTGACAATTACCTAAAATTTCAGAAAAAATCTTTAGAAACAAAAAAGATATTACAGACTAGAGAGGCCGACATTTGCTTGGGAGCAAATACAGCATATTTCAGTCCATCTCCCTCCCACGCAAAAGTGGACTATTCCAAACTTACCCCAGTGTAAAACTGGCAAAGATTCTCAAATAAATGAATTATATAGTAGCTATGTAAGTGAGAACAAAGATGCAAGAACAAGCACATTGAATCTCGAAAGCTTTACTAATCTTATTACAGGTATGCAAGTACTAACAATGATGAGATTTGATACATTTTGAAGGTGTTAGGCACATAAAATTGAATGTGTGGGTCATTACGCACGACTTGCGTGCAATGTGACCCCAGGTAACCCGCAATGGAACATGTGTTCCATGGCCAACGGCAGATGGAACAGGCCATTCTTTAGATAGAACATGGAACGGGTATAGCACTTTTGGCCCTTTTTTTGCTGAAAAGAGCCATTAAAGTCCCCCAAATGAGTCATTTGGAAGTGGTGTATGCCAAATATATGACTGCTATTCTGTAGACACATGTTCAAGGTACCCTTATACCGAATTTCAGATCATTTGGTTGTAAAACCAGGGCTCAGGATCCAAAAATCCATTTTTTGGCGAAAAATGCCCCAAAAAACCTTCATAAAAATTTTTCAAAGGCATTTATCAAAAAAATGAAAAAAACGCCTGGGGGTATTGGCCCACTCTACCTCCATGCCAAATTTCAAGTCATTTGGCTGAATGATGGCGGAGTTGAATCCCTTTGACTGTTTGGCAGGAGAAGAAGAAACATGAGAGAACACAATATATTTCATCCATACCATGGTATGGACTGAAATATAAATATATAGTGCTGGGGTCCGCGCGGACCCCAGGTGTACTGTTTAGGGTTAAGTTATATGTGCTTTGAGGCGCTACACATACAAAGTCATGCAGGGGGTTGTCAGCGTCATTCAAGACATGCTGGATAGTTCTCAATGTGGCAAGGTCTCGTCTCATAGACACAGAAGGCATGGATGCAGCAGGGATTCCTATAATCCTACAGCAACGCTTCTGGACATTTTCAAGTATGTCTGACAGATACTCAGGCAGTCCTGCCCATACTGGACTCGCATATTCTAACACAGGGCGGATGAATGCCAGATAGATACGAATGAGAATGTCAGTTGCTAGACCAGCCTTCTTTGCTATGGTTAGATAGTACATTCTTGGACGAGCTTTTGACAACATATAATGGATGTGTGCGTCCCAGGTCAGATCAGACGTAATAAAGGCACCCAGTAGTTTGAAACATGTGACCCGCTGAATCTCTTGACCGGCTATTGTTGGATGAGGTGGATTGGGAACATTTTCCCTTTTCCTAGCACTAATTACCATATCTTTGGTTTTCTTCGCATTCACTGTAAGCGAGAAACCTTCACCCCATTCAACAACAGAATTCAGAGCCCTTTGGGATTGCCCAGGTAGAGACCCCATCAGTATTTCTGAGTTGGTCAGGTCATCAGCATATTTGACAGGGGTTACAGACTGTGGCATACATACATCCAATGGGTTGATACATATTACAAACAACAAGGGGGATAGCATTCCCCCCTGGGGAACACCTGACAGTACAGAATGAGGTTTAGATAGACAACTACCCCATTTTACTCTCTGTGTTCTACATTCTAAGTAGCTACTGATTATTTGCCATAATGGCTGTCTGATACCCATGTCCGCCAAGGTTGACAGGAGCCGTCCATGATTGATAGTATCAAAGGCACGACTTAAGTCCACGAATACCGCGTGTATTTAAAACAGATAGCACAGCAGTTCTAGAGCAAGACGCTAGGGGGAGGGGCAAACTCACGCCACTTCTTCCCCAGCACAAGACCTACCCACCATCCAAATTTCGTCACCCTCGCATGTCTAGATCAAATTTTGTCACCCTCGCATGTCTAGATCATGAGATATCAAAACCGGAAGTTCGGCTGCAGTACCATAACAAGCCGCTAGGGAGTCCAAAACCATGTACAGGTCTCAATACACACACACACACACACACACACACACACACACACACACACACACACATACACGAACGCCTCTGAAAACATAACCTTGGCGAAGGTATTATTATAGTTTATTCTAACTGGGTCTCCAAAGGGTTGAAGTGGGCCGTAACGGATAAGTTTAAAGACTACCTGTACGGAGCTAACTTTTCGGTCTTCACCGACAATAACCCACTTGCACACCTTGGCACAGCCCAGTTAGGACCGGTTGAGCAAAGATGGGCGGCTAGCTTAGCGAATTTCGATTTCGAAGTAAAGTATAGGGCGGGGAAGTCCAACGTCAATGCCGACGTTCTCTCTCGCTTACCGGCGTATGTCTAGGGTAACTTAGCTCAGGTAGCTAAGGTCTGCTGTGAAAACTATGTTGCCCCTCCTAGCGAGCCCTTGCCTGTTACGTTAGCTTAAATTAAAGCTGCAAGTCCATTTGAATCGATGCGAACGTTCCCAGGTTGTTCACAGGCAGATTTGTCCCAACAGCAGAGAGACGACCCTACATTAGATAGTGTGATTCATTTTGTGGGTCGGGGTAGAAAACCAGATAGGAGGGAACGTGAAGGGAACAGAGAGGTTAACAGAATCCTAGGCCAATTTGAAAGACTAGAGGTATGAAATGGTGTCCTGTACAGGCGTTCTTTTAGCAAGAAAACGGAACAGGCCGTGAAACAGGTAGTCCTCCCAGTCGCCCTTAGAAGGGATGTTTTCACTAAAGTGGGGTTCCCCGTATGTTGGATCTTTTGCGAAATCGGGTTTATTGGCCGGATATGGAAGGAGACATAAGAGTCTGGGTACAGTCGTGTGAGAGGTGCTGTTTGCATAAGACACCCCCACCTAACAACAAGAGCCCACGTGTCAGCATTTCGACATAGGCACGCCTAGAGCCTAGTAGCTATGGGCTACCTCAAAGTCGACAAGACCACCGGCGGTCACCAGTATATCCTAGTTATAACTGACCATTTCACCAAATTTACTGTTTCGGTCCCAACTAGAGACCAGACGGCCGAAACTACAGCCAAGGCGTTATGGTCTAAATTCATCATGCCGTATGGGTTTCCGAGAAGACTTCATTCGGACCAGGGTACGAACTTTCTATCGGAGACAATCTCGGGTCTGTGTAGGTTATATGGAGGTGCGAAAAGCCGTACCACCCCTTATCGTCCGGCCGGAAATGGACAATGTGAACGGCTTAACAGGACGCTCCTATATATGTTAGGTACCATGACAAAAGACCAAAGGTGTCGCTGGCCAGAGTATCTACCTGAACTTGTCCACGCCTACACCAATACCGAGCACTCTACCACCTGGTATTCCCCCTACTTCCTAATGTTCGGGAGGCAAGCACGCCTGCCTATTGAATTCACGTTGGGGATCGACTCCGATCCGGGGAAGATACCGCAACTGGAGATGTAGATCCAGACACATGGGTTGCGCAGCACCAGAAGAAGTCACTGTATGCGTACGAGCTGGCTGCAAAAAATGCTGAATCGGCTAAGGCAGGGCAGAAACGTCTGTACGACCGTACGACTGTCACAAACAGAGGAACAGTATCCTACACTGAAGCAGAAACAATGTCAAAGAAAGACGCGCAACAGGAAATGACAAGGATGCTACACGGTATAAAGCGCATGCCAGCACTACTCCACCCAAACCCAACACAGAGTACAGACGAACTGAACATACAACATTTTGATGTTGTATGTTACAATACAATACAATAAAAACAATACAGCCAGCGAGTCGATTCATGATATCTACAATCACACAAAGAACATTATAGAAGAACTGCCTGTCGATGTCCCGAAGAAAGTTACAGAAACCATTCAATCAGTCAAAGACCTTCCTTGGAGATCGGGAGACGGTGAGGGCATCAGACATGAGGTACATGATCCTTGTGCTGATAAAAGAAACCAGAAATGGCAAGTGAAGGAATTATTCAGTTGCTTTTTTAGAGATGCCAAAGACTGTTATTCAGCCACCGATCGGTGATGACCGCAACATGGTCAACATCTTACCGTATGTCAAATATCATCTTCCCACATCACCTCATGTCATGATGAAACAAGTTTATCCTGGAAAGTCCATAATCGTGACATAAAGAAAACTATGCGGAATATACGTCCACTTCTTGAGATATTATACACCTTTCATCTAAAGAATTGCTGCCATCAGCTCTCTCAAAGGTGAAAATGAAGAGCGCCAATTCGCTACATTCAAGCGTATAACTTAATCAAAGAGCGTCGACTTGCATTTCGGCGATGGGAGAGTCAGCGCTCCGAGGAGTGGCGTGAGAAGGGCGACAAGGGAGCATATTAGGCCCACTTGTTTCTGATTTGTATAAAAGACACCAAAAACCTCCCAGTACATCCAATATCAACAGTTTCCATGATTAGACTAGTAGCAGTATCAACTAAATCATTTTGATAAATGTATTTACAGGGATTTTATCAGGAAGGCGAAAGAGATTCCCCTATGGAGAATTTAAGAAGGGGCTTGTTGTTGTATTGGGACTTCCGCCAGGCTTTGTCCTGAAGAGGCCTGGTAGGATGGGGGTAGACAAACTGCAACAGCTCCTTACTTGCAATAATGATCTACTGGTCAAAGGTGAGTGGGAACAATTAACATATTACAATCAATGAAACTTGCTAAACATAACTTTCAGAAGCTAATTATTTATATATGCCCCACGGCTGTCCGTCCAGTACATTTTTGACATCATACCATCTTCCGAAAAAAATGGAGGTTCGGGACGAAAAGTTAATGACTGTCTCGGCTCAAAAGGGTCATTCCAAGACCAAGCTGCACCATACCCCAACCACGCTCGCCATGATGACTGGCCTGGCAAGGGAGGAGGCACCTGTCCAGGGAGTGCTTGGAGGCAGTGGTGGCTGTAGTAGCTGAATTTGGAGTCATGGTGGCGCTTGACAAACTCATGACATCCTACAAGAAAGGTAGGTTCAATTTCATCACGCACAAGTATAAATTCCATTGGACTCTGTAGAGCTTGTAGATTTACATCAAGGCCCAATGGCCCTCACACGATAGGTTATATGATAGATGAAACCAGACTATAATCCTGACGAGGTCCTGGGTGCATCTATGGCAAATTTCTTTTCCGAATAGAGTACATGTTGTGAATGTCTTTCATATTACATCTAGTGGAAATATATGAAATCAAGTCAAATTTTAAATAGAGTATATATCATATAAACGTTGACTTGTATTCCAATAATGAATTATTTCATTTCTTCTGTTCGTACGCCAAATGGCCAAACATTAAGACATTTTGTGATTAGATTTTAGATTTTGTATCTTAATTTGCACATTGTATATAGTTTAAATCGTCTTTTGTGTTAAACGTGTGCGTTTTTACTATGTTATTTGTTGTTTTTGAACTCTGGAAGATGAGCCTTTTGGCTAAATGGTATCGAAATAAAGATTATAAAAAGAATGTCCTAAGCAACATGGAAGATAAATCAGTGCTTGGCTTGCTCATTAACGATAAACCTGTGGCCATTGTTGGCTTTGCAGATAAAAAAAAGATACCAACGACTCAGCTGGAAAAATCTACAGCCGAGGGTATCCAAAATGAGATGAAGACACAGGGCCTTTGGTTACGAGATGTTTGTTCTACGCCTCCAACAGGACCATCATCCGAATAGGACTAGAAGAATACATTTAGATGAAGGTATGCTTCACAAAATCAGTGAGATTAGACAGACAAAATATTATAACTATCTATATACAAGTCTAAAAGTTGGAAAGACACTAAAATCACGACTTAAAATTCCATCAGGTGTTGGCCGATGCGGACGGTTTTTCTGTACTTCAAACTACTCTAATCTATCCAAACTCCAATCTCCTAGTAGTAATTGCAGGTTCTCCTGGATTCCACTCTCTACTGTGACGTATGCATGTTAATTTTTTCTTATATTTTTCAACAGTTACTGGTAAAAAATTATACAGCAGGCCATACTGACACATTTACCTAGTTTCAGTATTTTTCTGAGTGAGCCAAGCAGCTCCCAGCACTATCATAGTAAAGTGGCATATGAGCTGTAACCGTAGTACCTAATCCAATCCTCATATGCACTATGATATTGCATTATACTATTGGCATGCATGGTGAGAAGGTGGACGTTGTGGCAGGAGGACCCAATGGACTAGATGAAATGTCGGCCGAGACTTTACGCAGTGTGGTTCGGATGTCGATACGGCTCACCAGGTAGCGGGAAGCGCAAAGGAGAAAACAGGAGAGCCGGTGGTGGTTCTGGGACGAAAACGTGCATCTGTCCTTTCGGTTGACCACCGGACGCCTGAACAGAATAGCGACACAGCTAACAACACTAAGTTACCGGGAAATGTTACCGAAAAATACCTGGGCGGAATGCCGTTCTTTCCAAAAGTAGGGTGTGCTTTCTTTGCCGTTCCGACCAAGGTCCACGCTTACCTCAAAGTCAAGCTGAAACTAACTGTTGTGTAATTTTTCCCTAAACAAGCTTTGACTACATGCAAAAATTGCCCCTCAAAATTCAGGAGATAGCGTTTCAGAGGGTCTGGTTTTGAAAAGGACGAAGTAGATTAGTAAGGTGTTGCGGAGTTTCTTAGCAGTGTAATAAATGTGGTTTACAGCAAGCGGACGCTTTTGAAAACAAACCTATGATTAGTTGTTGATGTGTGTTTTTGAATTTCCTTACAGATTCTTATAGCAGCCACCTGTGACAATCGTCTGCCGCAATGACGAGCCGGCAAGACACTGTGAGGTTTGTACACGTACTTGACAATTGACACTAATCTTGTTACAAGTTATTTAGTATATAGCCGGGGTAATGATGAGACGTGTTTGATGAATCGTGGTAAATTTACCAAAATAAAGAGTGCTTCGACATTCTTCTCAAAGTCCTCGCGAACATAAATGCATTTACAGTATGTGAATGGCCTCTTATAATTTGCGTATTCGCAGAGAAAAATGTATAATTAGTCAGCTTGGACAGCAAACATGAGTTTGCAAAGGTATGTCAGAGGCCAAGCTTGCATATAACTAAATTAATTTTGCAGATAAGCAGGATTGCAAATGTAAGCCATTTACGAGTGGTCATCACCATGCATAAGATTTACGAAAGCACTCAACATGTAATGGAGGTATGAGATCGCCGAACTCTAGATAATTCTTTTTTCTATCTTTAAGGATAATCTCTTTCACACCAATCCATGCTTTCGCCTAGAAGATTGAATTTTCGGTAGCGTTTGTATGATTGATGCATGAATGTGGCTTAGCAGCATTCGAGTAACATATAGTAAGAGCTATCATGTTGAATTGGCAAGCAACTAGGTACTTCTCGGCGACCCTTCAGCGACCTGGTGTTAGGCCGTGAACAAGCCATCCTCCCATATATGCTAGCCATACATTAGCGTCCTGTCAGATAATGGGGAAGTGCAAAAACTGTATCATGCATCTCGGATGCGCTTGTATGTATATTTAGGAGGGATACAGTACTATACTAAGTCTTTCAACCAGCAGTGGTGCTCAGACAACGCTGGCCATGATTCGGTGGCTCCCTGTAGCAGACCATAAGGATGGCCTGTGGGTAGGTAAGCCTGGTGACCAGGGACGTCCTGTACCATTTAGCGTCCTCCTGTCCCTTGCTGCCACCCCCTCTATCCATCACCTATGATAAATATGCTAATATAGCAGCATTTCCAACCGTAAAGTTACCATATTAAATACTAGTACCTATATGGCCCCAAACTGGTTTTTGGATATTTATCAGTAGTTCAATCCATCAGAAAGATATTAACCTCCATTTTCTCCCACCAGATCGACACTTCCCCCTGCCCCGTGGCCACTGAAGAAAAGTGAGAAAGTGACAGCTGACAACCGTCTGGCCTGTGTCAGAGTTCCAGTTGGCTTTAGGTGGAATCCCAAGGAGATGTTTGTCAAGTTCAACTTCATTAAAAGCCACCAGTGGAATCAGGTAAGTATTTTTGATACCTTTAGTTTGTTGACTACATTAACAAGGTAGAAATGTGGAACTCATGTTACTTGTGAGCCAGAAACTTATGTATCATACAGCCTACGTGGTCTTCTGGGTGATGATCAGCGAAGAGCCCTCACCAAGCTGTGTGAGGTGATTGGAGCCCTGACCTACCCCGTCGTGTGCCCGGACAAGATCTTTGGCATCCAGTCAGCTGTGGATGAGAGCCTAGTGCTAGTGAGATGCCCTGAATGCCCAAAACCATGTACATAACAACACTTGCTTGCAACTTTGCTTGAAATGCCTGTATACTTTGGTGTAGGCTTCATTTTTTCTTTCTTATTTCTGGGTTACAGTGCTTCACCAGCTGACCCACGTGCCATATACTTAGAGAGATAAGGGCTAGCACGAGAATACTGGATGTTCATCTTAGAGCAGTTGATGCATCTCATCTCAACGAGGGTGACAAACGACAGGTACCCCGAAGCTTCAGTGGTGTAATCCTACTTGGTGAGTCATTTAGTATTACTTTGGGGTTTATGGTTCCCTTTAAAGATGTGCCTCCATGATTTATTGTTCTTTAATTCATGGATCGAAGCAGTGTATGCCATTTTATAGTATCTGACAATCTTTTATTTGATTTGTATCACACCCCACAGATAACTGAGTTTTGCCAGGAGAACGTACGCCTGTCAGGCTATCTGTCAGATGATTCACATCCAGACCAGCAGTCAGACCAGCCAGGTGACACAGCCTCCTTCCAACTGAGCCACAATAAGCGGAAGCAGATGTATATCTCACAAATTGTGAAATTGTACTAGCAATATAAATTTTAAAAGTAATGCGTGATGTAGTTCACAGATGTTTGGAATATCACATTTGTGAAGGACTACATTGTGCCTTTGCAGATATCAGAGGTCTTCATGACGGCATTGTTTGGTATGCTGGCTGCTCACTTCCTCCCAGCAGACATCATGCTCTGCTCGATCATCGAGGCCAAGTCGGTCATCAACTCTCTCCTAACACCCATAGAAAAAGTGGAGATGTGCAGGAACAAGTGCATTCTCTACGATAAATGATAACTTTCAGACTGCGGATGCCGTCAGTGCAGACCCACGGATGAGAAAGTTTCTGGTCGCCGGTCAAAGCGAGGAGACAGCCCGACCGGCGAAGGTGGTCTTACGAAAGTTGAGACCAAAATGGAGAAACAACAAAGAAGCAAGAGAGGTGCTTATTCTTCATTCCTTTTTAAACGTCTAAATTCGTTCCTGGCCTTCTTATCCAATTTGTACAAGTGTGCGTGCACCTGAAATTTTGCATTGCGTTTCAAAATCGACCAGCGTACCAAATTCACTGACACGTTTGAAATTTCGCGGCGGTCGGCCAGGGTGCAGGTTTGAAATTTGTGTGTGGTTCTGTGCTGCTAATACATGTAGTTCAGTTTGATGCGATGTGATTTCAAAACACACTTTTTGTTATACATTCCTTTTTTTTAAATAGACAATCACCGTCATCCTAACTGCACATTTTGGGGACAAGGGCTACCATTGGAGGATGCCAGAAGACAGGCCTGCCTTCTGGCCACAACAGCTGCCATGGAAGCTGCCCTATGTTATGCCCTCGTGGTACAAGGGAAGGATTTTTCTCTTTTTTTGCTCTTTTATTGTATGCCAGTCCATAGACTGAACTTCCAAAGAGCAAAAGAGAGTCCATTCCATATTGACGCGCACCATATGTGAATTGAAACGTCCGGAACGTTTCAATCCTATTCATTTGCAGAAATCGAGTTTTTGACGTCTTGGTCTGACTGGAGTTCTACTGTGTACCATGTGCATACTATTTCTCTGAATTTCAATGCTTTTTAAACCAACACAACATTACATAATAAAATAACCTAAAGCAAGCGAGGGTCAATATGCATGTGAATGAGCCGTTTATTTCTAACACCATTTATTGATTTTCGTTTCCACATAACCGAAATCTTCGAGGTGTTTAATGTGCGTGTTGTAAAAAAATGCTTTATTGAAATCCATGCACAGAGCGCCTCCCCACTTTCAGCTCCCACATTCGCCCAAACTTCACCTAACGTGTTTGTTTGCAGAAATTATAATATATTGTAACTTCATGTTAACTTCACAGAAGCAACCCTGGAGACAGACAGGAACTGGACCAGGGACGGTTTGGTTCCGATAGTAGAGGCGGCGTACAGCTTCTACGGCTACGACACCGCAACATACATGGAGTCGACGACAGACAGAACCGCCAGCACGACCCCAGCCACCCCGTCCCAGGAGCCGGCCCGCAGCCCAGCCGGCCCGGCCCAGCAGCCCGGCTTAGCAGCCCG
>NW_017803840.1:128367-132447 GCF_001625305.1 Branchiostoma belcheri | reverse complement strand
CGCAGCCCAGCCATCCCGCTCAGCAGCCCAGCCAGCCCGGCCCAGCAGCCCGCTCAAGCAGCCCAGCCAGCCCGGCCCAGCAGCCCGGCTAGCAGCCCAGCCAGCCCGGTCCAGCAGCAAAGTCACCCACGCCCACCCACCACATCCTCGCCTAAGCGGAAAGGGATTCCGAATTTTGACTTGTCCCTTTCCTCGGACGAGGTGTGGATGGGCGGGTGGGTGTCGGCGACCAAGTATGTTGCTAGGCGGCTGACGGTGTCAGAATCTGACAGCTCACCGTCTCCCCAATCCAAAAGGCGGCACCTGGCTGGCAGTCAGGGTGAGTAAGTTCGAATTCGTTGTTCCGGTACATGTACTTTTAGAAGTAAAACAAATGTTTAGTAGTACATATTCTCAAATAAATGTGTGTTTGTGAAATACTAGTAATCATCTTTTCCCTGAAGTGTGCCCTGTCTTCGTTTACTGATATGTAGGTGATGCGTAGATTGAAGAGCAATTATTATGTTTCCATTTTCTTCTACAGGACGATGATGTGGGACGCTTGCTCCCAGCCAGTCAGCCCACCCCAGGAGCCAGCTAGTAGCTCCAAGCCATGCTCCAAGGGACCGGAAAGGAAAAGAAAGAAGACAACGGAGAAGAAAACAAGAAAGACGAGATTAGGGCGTATAGTGAGGCCAAAAAAAGGTTTACGCCCTCAGTTGTGTACTCTGACTCTGAGTAGGGTAGTAAACGTTAGTGTACAGGGGATTCCACTTATTTGCTTATAATTGCAAGTAACACCAGGTCCTCAAGTAGTCAACATACAGGAGATAGTGAGCAAATATCCTATGAAATGTATTTCCAGACCGGGGCTAAATTGGGCTCAGTGGGTGGTCTCCTGGATGGTAGTGTGGCATAAGTTCAAAATGCATAGGAAGATTAAGATGAGATAAAAGTCATGTATGACGAGGAACCTGTCAGCAAAGGGTAAATTTGAACTTTCGAAACCATTAATTTACTCGACATTCATTGTTCTTATCACAGTGACTGTAGACTGTCATTAATAATAAAATTGTTGTATTTACCCTTTGGGCATGAGCTTGCAATAGAAAATTATTATCATTCTCAGAGAACTTCTTGCGTGTTTCTCTTGGGAAGGACAGAGTAGTGATATGCAACAAAATGCTGACAGATCAGGTGTGACTAATTAATGATGGGACGCCACTGCAGATTCCATATGATAATTAATGAATTGATGAGGTGTCAGAGTTCACAATGCATGCTCATTTGGCTGCAGTGTGCAGACACGTCCGTTGACACGAAAAAACAGTGCCGAAAAGCTCTCCAAGTAAGTCTTCATATCGTTTGTGTCATTACTAATACTATTCATTGCAAGTAAGCTGTCACGGCCAGAGTGTTAGGCGAAAAGCGGGGGACAGTTGGATAATCTGGTAACTAATAACTTGCATAATTATGGCAGAAATAAGTTGCATGTATATGGTGTCAAGTAACACAGCGATCGCTCGAATTACTTGCAGCGTTGTGAAGAATTTACAGATTGAGGTTCAAGGAATGGAACAGGAGAAGGAGAGGGCATCACATGAGGAGGAGGAGGAGAGGAGAACACATGAGGAGGACAGGAGAAGACAGGAGGAGGTAAGGATGACACATGATGAGGAGACGAGAAGACAGGAGGAGGTGTGGAGAAGACGGGAGGAGGAGGCGGAGGAACAAAGGTCGGTAGCTAGGATACAAGTCCTGGAAACATTAGAGGTTAAGGGATAATTCAGTTTCCCGTCCCCATGATGCATTGCGAAAACAGGGTGGCATACGTGCGACGTCAGCATTGGGTGAAAGTTCGTTGGCCACTCCGACAGCAGAGTGCTGGCTTCCTTTTTCGACATTACGACAGATATTTCTTTAAGCCACGAGGAGATACTTCAAGTCTAAGAAGGACCGCTGGGCACTTACCCAGATGAGAAAGATGTAGCTCAGTGTCACGAGGCTTACATTTATTTTAAGCCGGGTTCTTTCATACGTTCTATTTCCATGCCATTGGAAGAGCCATTTGTATAGTGCTTTAATTTTGTAATACATGTACTATTGTATGGGGGAGTCTAGGTGTGTAAATCCTTTCTCTGTAGAGGGGGGGGGGTGGGAGAAGTCCATGTTAGAGTGAGAGGGGAGAGATAGTTAAAAGAAATTAGTTTTACAAAAATGTCTGACCTCATATCGTTTCAGAAACTGGATAGGAGACTGAAGGCGTTTTAGCAGGCAAAAGACAGCTGGCCGGAGAGGTCTAAGAGACAAGCTGAGGAGGCACTACAGAAGGACATTATGTCCTCCGAGTTAAGCGACAGTGACACGGATAGGTCTTCAAGGTGAGAAGACTGGCCGGGGAGTCCGGAAAACTGAGGAACCTGAAGGACTCCCCGGACGATGTGGTTCCAGCGAAGGGCACGCCTTTGGGAGGTGTCTGAGGATATCTTAGAGAGAAAGCTTCCTGACGGGCCCAGAAGTGGAAAATCAGTTAGCGGTACGGACGAAATTCCACACCAGACACGGAAGTCGGGGAGGAGGATAGCCAGGACAGTAGTTGTATGGATTAGGCTTTGAGACTGTGTCTTCTTTAATAGTTTTTGTTCCTTACATGTAGCTCTGTTCATGTAATTATGCCATTTCATTCAAAAATATCAGGAAATGATATCAGTAATTTATCTTGGATGCCTATCATTTATCAACGTACTTTGAGTCCGCAGGAAATTATTAAAGTAGTTTACCTCCATCAAAGTATTTTTAGTTATTTGTGTTTGGTTTGTTTTTGTTATCCTTGAACGATAAAAAGAATGTTGACGGCATATTATGTACGATTTGGGAATATTTAGGGTAGCATAGTTACATGCCCGTAGCCAGGGGGGGTTCGGAAGAACCCCCCCACAAGGCTCAAAGGTCCACTTTTTGGTCCACTTTTTATGTAAAGGTCCACTTTTTGGTCCACTTTTTATGTAAAGGTCCACTTTTTATGTAAAGGTCCAAGAGTTTTCTTGAAAAGATGGACTGGAATCGTAGAAAAACTGCTCCCTTTGTCATTGAATAAAAACTTATCTCCGATTTTTTTCTTTGAAATCCTCTCAAAAAACGCACGAAATGCCATTTTAGAAGGTTAATTTTTCAAAATTTTCCGGGGGAGCATGCCCCGGACCCCCCAAGGAACCTCGCCCATTCGGCGCTCGCCTCGCGCCTACGGCGCTCGAGGTCCCCTCAAGCAGTCGGAAGAACCCCCACATTCAAAATCCTGGCTACGGGCATGAGTTACAAGGTTTAATGTTGTAACATGAATATATAACGCTTACTTTACGCTTCGTAAATCTTTTAAGCATTTTAAAGTACGCTTAATACTGGTACACAACGAGTATTAAACGTATAGTGTTTAAGGGTGGCTTAAATAAGTGCCATTACGCATTTTACGGACAAATTAAGCTAGCTTAAATCACGGCACTTTAAGGAGCTTATATGTAGTTAATATATGTAGTGTAAACATTAAGATTTAGGTTGAGTTTACGGTGCTTAGAACTTGCTTAAATGAGTGCCATTAAGCACCTTTACGGACTAATAAAGTTAGCTTAAATCACTACTTTTAAGGACATTTTAGGACGCTTAAATGTAGCTTAAATATCAATATTTAAGCTTACTTTACAGTGCTTAAATGTTGCTTAAAAGAGAACAATTAAGCTCCATTACGGACAAACTTAAAACTAGCTTAAAATTGATATTTAAGCACTAGTAAAGATTTCTTAAATATGCTTAAAGAATGCCAAAACGGATCCCTTAAGTATGCTTTAAGACTGCTTAAATAGCCTATTTCGTGCAGAGATTTAAGTATACAAATCCCTGGCGAGGTTCCATTCGCTGTATGATATCTACGCATGTCTACATATGTGATGAAGATATCTACATCACTTCCCTGCCTTAACTCTTTTTAGATGTCAACACAGTTGAAGGTGGCAGATTCACTGATGAGGTTAGTCAAGTGTACATGATGTTGTTAAGCATTCAATACTGGATGGAAAAACATTGAACAAATCATACGAGCAGTGCTAC
>NW_017803840.1:109270-128347 GCF_001625305.1 Branchiostoma belcheri | reverse complement strand
TCTTAGAGAGAAAGCTTCCTGACGGGCCCAGAAGTGGAAAATCAGTTAGCGGTACGGACGAAATTCCACACCAGACATGGAAGTCGGGGAGGAGGATAGCCAGGACAGTAGTTGTATGGATTAGGCTTTGAGACTGTGTCTTCTTTAATAGTTTTTGTTCCTTACATGTAGCTCTGTTCATGTAATTATGCCATTTCATTCAAAAATATCAGGAAATGATATCAGTAATTTATCTTGGATGCCTATCATTTATCAACGTACTTTGAGTCCGCCAGGAAATTATTAAAGTAGTTTACCTCCATCAAAGTATTTTTAGTCATTTGTGTTTGGTTTTGTTTTTGTTATCCTTGAACGAATAAAAAGAATGTTGACGGCATATTATGTACGATTTGGGAATATTTAGGGTAGCATAGTTACAAGATTTAATGTTGTAACATGAATATATAACGCTTAATTTACGCTTCGTAAATCTTTTAAGCATTTTAAAGTACGCTTAATACTGGTACACAACGAGTATTAAACGTATAGTGTTTAAGGGTGGCTTAAATAAGTGCCATTACGCATTTTACTGACAAATTAAGATAGCT
Organism: Branchiostoma belcheri; assembly: GCF_001625305.1. Lineage (NCBI taxonomy): Eukaryota > Metazoa > Chordata > Leptocardii > Amphioxiformes > Branchiostomatidae > Branchiostoma > Branchiostoma belcheri. The sequence goes on along the minus strand of NW_017803840.1, from coordinate 127,760 downwards.
TAAATCACGGCACTTTAAGGAGCTTAATATATGTAGTTAATATATGTAGTGTAAACATTAAGATTTAGGTTGAGTTTACGGTGCTTAGAACTTGCTTAAATGAGTGCCATTAAGCACCTTTACGGACTAATAAAGTTAGCTTAAATCACTACTTTTAAGGACATTTTAGGACGCTTAAATGTAGCTTAAATATCAATATTTAAGCTTACTTTACAGTGCTTAAATGTTGCTTAAAAGAGAACAATTAAGCTCCATTACGGACAAACTTAAAACTAGCTTAAACGTGATATTTAAGCACTAGTAAAGATTTCTTAAATATGCTTAAAGAATGCCAAAACGGATCCCTTAAGTATGCTTTAAGACTGCTTAAATAGCCTATTTCGTGCAGAGATTTAAGTATACAAATCCCTAGCGAGGTTCCATCCGCTGTATGATATCTACGCATGTCTACATGTGTGATGAAGATATCTACATCACTTCCCTGCCTTAACTCTTTTTAGATGTCAACACAGTTGAAGGTGGCAGATTCACTGATGAGGTTAGTCAAGTGTACATGATGTTGTTAAGCATTCAATACTGGATGGAAAAACATTGAACAAATCATACGAGCAGTGCTACAAAAACTAATTGGTCTTGAGGTAGGGAGGCTTCCCAAATACTCTACTGCACAATTGATGTTTGCAGAAGCAAGACGCCTAAGTCAGATTGATGTGGCCGTGGTTAGCAGATGTGAAGACATCACAGTAGGCACAGATGGAACAACCAAAAAGGACGACAAGGACGGCTCTGTTAGTTTCTTCATCAAGAAGGGCCAGTATGTATAAGCAGTTGGAGACTAACTTTTAGGTAACACTGACCAGCAGGTGGAAATGTTCCAAAAAATAATCTCAGACATTACCTCTGCAGTTCTGCTAGTGCTGATGAACTACGGGTGTCTGAAGAACACAATAAGTGACAGACACATAGTAAATAAATTTCTCAACAAGAGACTAGATGAAATAAGAGCAGAAGCATTGCAGAAGGTGGTTCCATCTTGGGATGAAAAGACAGTTGTGGAGAGAGATGAGCTACGATCAGTGTTTTTGCAGTAAGCACTACATTGTTGGGGTAGCCACTGCTGCTGAAGCTTGTTTGAAGAAACTTCAGATGGAGGTGCTAACTAACACAAGCTTTTGCTCACACAGGACCATGTGAAAAGTCTGGTCACCCAAAGTAATGTGAGACATTCATTTCACAAGGGGAACTGAATAATGGGTCCTTGCTGGCCAGGCTGTGAAGTACAACCAACAGTTGCCTGCAGATTTGACACATCTCTTCGAAGACTACATCCAAATCGATGACTTCGAGAGGGCTTACAACGGACGGCAACGTTAGGGTGAACGCGAGGACGACTATGACCATATAGTGATTGGAGATACCAGTTCTCACACGCGCTTTAGCGAGGTGGCTGTTTAGCGACTGTCAGCATGTAGTATTGGATGTGGAGGACTCTGAACTCCTAGTAAATGTTTACTAGGTTGGTGATCCTTGAACATATGCAATGAGTAGATTTTGTATTGTTTGTATGAACAAAGCTGTATGCTCATAGGGCAGATTGGATGGAATTCTCGGTACGATGTAATAAGTACTTTAGTTAAGGTAAGCGGAATTATTCCTGGAAGATCATCACAGGGATACAAACGCAACTCCATCGCGGCGTTTGTCAAGGATATCCGCTATAACCGTATTTGTTTGTTTATGGATTGGATATACTAGCCCAAAACGTTTGTTACAACTCTAGCATAAATGGACTAACTGTGCATGGAATCCAAACAAAGTCAACTTCCTTTCCAAGACGTCATTTCACACAAACGGTTTTGTGACAGAGCTCCGTTACTGAAACATTTTGTTGTCTGTTTTACCATTAGCTTCACTGACAGTGCATGCGAGGAGCAGCCAGAAGTAGTTGTTTACCACAAGGCTGCCGTACCAGACCGGAACCAACAATACGTCATACATCTCAGGACCCAGTGGTGGGAAGGGGAAGCGCCACGTCGATCTCACCCCGCCAAGACTACGGCAAGCTTCTGTTTACCCGCTTTACGGATAACAATCCCATACCTGGGACAACAAATGAAGTTCAGTATGGCGGGGAAATCCAGTACTACTGGATAGGACGAGTTGTGGCATTCTGGCTGCATGATAGGCCACAGGACAGGGTATAACAGCTTGTCAAAGTATTCTGGTTTGCTACGCCCCGCCGAGATAAAGAAACCAACTTGTGGCACGTTGACTCCACTCAGCCCTGCAGCGGAATAACAGTGGAGAACGTTTTCAATCTGAGAACCTGTGTTACACTCACCGCGAAAGAAGAGGATAGGTCCTCTTGATCTACAGATAAATTGTGATATTCTAACTAACAATCCTGACCCCAGAGCGACTAATGCCGTGCATCAAGACGGCACAACATACTACCAATATGTCTTGGAAGGATCGAGGCCTTTTGGTTTCACGATCCAGAAGACCGGAGCCCACAGCAGCTTGTAAAAGTCAACTAATTGTCTATTCCACATTAGAATGAACAAAGTTCTTGGTTGTGAACAGTACAGAACCTAGTAGTGGAACCACAGTTGAAAGTCTTTTCAATACGAGAACCTGTGTCCCTCTCATTGCTGTGGACCGTGACCGAATCTGGATCATGTATATCTACCGACAGTGACGGTGGAAAAAGTACCCGCTAAGCGGAGGAAAAAGTACCTGAATCGTGCCGACAGGTGGTCGGATGCCCGTCTGCTATTGGCAGGACTGTAACCCTAGATAAAGCTGAACTGTATTAATTAGGGAAAGTTAAGGTTTAACCAAAAAAAAAAAACATATTACAAGCAAAAATCCGTGGATTGAATTCATTTTAACTTCCGCTCTCAATAAGCGAAATCCAAATCAGCACCCATACTCTTGAAATAGAGAAAGGGCGGTATAAGAAATCCCATGAAACAATTTGTAAATACTGTGCGTTAAATAATGTGAAAGACGAAACACAATTTATCCCAAAGTGTACTCTCTATATCGTTGAAGAGACGCATTTACTCTCTATAGCAATGAACAAAATAAATGTTGCGTCCTTGTCAGGAAATTGACCCTTGAAGACGCCATGAAAGGGGAGGAGGAGAGGAGACAACAGTAGGAGGAGAGGAGAACATTCCACAGGAATCTGTGAAAGTGATGCCTGCCGATGCTAACCGATTATACTTGATTGTAAAAGCAATTAGCCCTTGGCCATGATTTTGCGAATAAAGTTATTAACATGGTCATTTACTACTGCAATGCCTGAAAAGCCACCAGTCTTCTGACCTTGAAATTGATTTTTGTACCTTAATTAATGTGATGTTTTAAAGCTCAGAGCATTCCTTTTTCAGAGGACAGTGCTCTCACCTGTCTGACTGCCACCGCTGCCCCATCATCGCCGGTTTCGACTTTGATATCAAACTCCCTCAACCGTACGTATGTTTTGGATTTCTCTAATATTGACTAAACTGTCCTTGTTGAATCCTCTACTGATATGTAATGGTTCAATGTACTCAGTATTTTATTGTGACGCCGTTGACAGTGCCTGTCATGCTAATTTACTTCATTTCTAAAACAAGGACAAAATGCGTTCCGCACAAAAATATCATCATTTGACCAAGTGTTAAGCCAGGGATGTCTCCTCGGATTAAAATACTTCTGCTTTTACGGGATAAAGCACCTAAACAAATAGATAAAATAAAACAGATAGAAGAGCAAAATTATCCAATTACCCCTCACCTTAGGCTTTCTGTCGCAAGATTCGAAATAAACTTATACAATTGGAATACAATAATCGCTTAAAAATTCTCTGGTTAACCTAGGTTGTAAAACATGGTGGCATATATGAAAGGCATTTGCACATACAAAGCTCAACTACAATTCCCCCACTCTAGTGTTACAACCATAGGCATATATGATTCAAGTTAAAAGGCTTCAGAATTCAACAAATATTTTTCGCAACAATCGACAATTCACTATACTAATTCCAGACTACCAAACCTCGATTACTTGAACGATGCACGATTATTTCGTCTATAACCTAAGGCAGCAGAAGTTGAATTATATATTTCTGAGTTGGATATCCATAAGACATATGGCTGGATGATATCGACAGTCATTTCTTAAAGGTTATCAGTTGGCCTGTAAGGTTGGCCTTTATCTTAACCTCCCGGAATTTTAAAGAGTTTTAGTTTCGTGGTATCTTGGATTTTGGATGACGTCGTTGTAATTTAGTATTATTTGTTTAGTTCACCTTAGACGTCGTTTTACTTCAGTGTTACGTTCACTTTGTAGTCTTAGAAAGTGACGAGAATATAATGACGATTTCATAATAACTGGTTATGATCATGGGAAATCTGATCGTTGGAAGAGTCTCAGAAACCGAGCCCAGACCATCATAAGGCAGGCAAAGTTCTGGTACTACCGGAACTTTATCCAGTACCTTAAGCTGGAGAACCCACGCAAATGGTGGAGTTTTGTCAATCGAGAACTTGGCAGGTCTCAAGAGTGATCCAACCGCACCACCATTGAGAATGTGCCAGACCGGGATGTTGCTGACGTTCTGAACCAGCACTTCTCCGAGGCGTGGTGTCCTGGCCATGCTCTGTACCTGTTTCCTCTCCAACGCCCCACCGAAGCTGTGGACCTATGTTCGATCGGGGAAGTCATGGCCCTACTCAAGGACATAAACCCTAACAAGGCTAGTGGTCCGGACTATCTTCCTACCTGGACACTTAAGGGGTACGCAGAGGACTTTGCTCCCGTCATCACTCACCTCTTCAATGCTTCCTATGGAGGTACCGAGTGTTTGGAAGGCAGCAAACGTAGTCCCCATTCCAAAGTCAAAGGGAGCAACCAAACCCAGCGACATGAGACCTGTGTCTCTCCTCCCTGTCCTAGCCAAGTTGTTGGAAAGGTGCATACTGAAGAGACTCCTCCCGTCTATCACACCTGTCATCACCAACCAGTATGCCTACCTCAAGGGCTCGTCCACCGTCATCGCCGTCATCAGGATGATCCATATATGGTTGAGCGCTCTCGACTCCAGGGATCAAACCTGTGTTCAGACTCTTTTTGCTGACATGAGCAAAGCGTTTGATAGGGTGAGCCACGCAATACTACTACAGCGGGTGAACGACGTTGTGCCAAGTCCACGGATGGTAGCGTGGTTGCAAAACTACCTACATGGTCGCACTCAGCGAGTGGCTGCCAACGGCGAGTTCAGTGGCTGGCGGCAGCTTACGTCTGGGGTACCGCAAGGTGGAGTGTTATCGCCCTATCTGTTCCTTCTGTTTATGAGCTCACGCGAAGTGGTCCATAGCGACACTATAGACGTGGGCTACGCAGACGACGTGAGTTTGTCCAGATCAGTCTCTCTGAAGAATGCTGGCTCGGACACTACTATGACAGAGGAAGCGTCGCAGCTTGACACCTGGGCGGACCGCAACGAGATGCTCCTGAACGGCAAGAAAAGCCAAGCGATGCTGATCTGCTTTAGCAGAAACATACCAGTTCTACCACCTCTGTCTCTCGGTGGCGAACCTGTTCCAGTCACTAACGTGGCCAAGGGGCTTGGCTTCATCTTTGACGACAAGCTCTCCTGGCGTGAACATGTGAGGTCTACGGTGTCAAAGGCCTCGAGCAGGCTTCACTACCTCCGTCTGCTAACAAAACAGGGGATGAGCGTGGAAGATCTCATCCAGGTGTACCTGAGTCTCATCCGCCCTGTTCTGGAGTACGGACATGTCCTGTTGGTGGGTTGCAGTGAGGACCTTGCGGCTAGCATGGAGAGGGTTCAGAGGCGCGCCCTCCGGATTATCTCACGCGGCGGCAGGCGTTCCGTTCCGGACCTGCCTTCCCTGAAGGAAAGGAGAGAAGCCGCTGCAGTGACCCTCTTCAAGGCCATGCTAAGGCCGGATCATCCACTGCATGACCTGGCTCCTGTCCAAAGACACTCAGCCACAGGCAGATCCCTGAGGAACAGCCACGACATCACGATCCCTCACGCAAGAACCAAGCGTCTGCAGCAGTCCTTCCTGCATTGCGCGATCAGACTGTACAACGACTCACTGCAGAAATCGGCATAAACTGTGTATATATTGTAAATAGTCCTTGTATGTGTCTTTGTATATGTTTTTAAGTAGATGTGTTGTGTGAAATATTTCAATGAGGGCAATGTGAAAATTTGTACCTAATTCAGAGGGGGTGCTTTTTGTACTCCCCCCTGCTGATGTACATTTTTTGAGTGGAGAATAATAATAAAGAATGGTTGCTGTCCTTTGCGAGCAGGATTCAGCTGGGCTCCAGCAGGACGGAGGGCCAGGAAGCCTCTGTTGGTTGAGGATTTTGGGTGTGCCTCGTGCGGTGATATTCACCATGTTTCCGAGACTATCATCGAATGTAGTAAGTGCGGAGTTGATTTTGCCCCGGGTGGTGTAACACTTCAGACCTGTGAGGGTCCCTCGTGTGAGGGTGTCAGAACATTTATTTGCTCTGACCAGAATTGTCAGAATACTGTGGATGTCGACACGCGAAAGCGTGTCAGAACTGATACTAGTGAAGGCTCTGATCCTGCCTTTGTGCTGGGGAAGGGCAAAAAGCTCCGGGTTGGTGAGCCCACCGAGGAGGATGGTTTTGGCTCTGCCATCGTTAATTTCCCCAGCGAGCAGAGTGACAATGATGCGTATTATATTGACTGGTTACCCAATTCTTTAAATAATTAAGTTACATGTTTGTGAGCAGTGCTAGCCATAGCAATGGTCCTCATTGCTTCTTTAAATGTCTGTGGGCTACGTAGGGAAAAGGAATGGGGTGGCCAGGCTCTCTGGTCGTTGGGCTCTACCAGGTCGTGTGGTGGTGGAATCCTTCTCTCCCTCGACATAGGTTTTCACGTTGTCAAAAAATTGTGCGATGGGGAGGGTCGTGTGGTGTCGGCAGTATTGTCGGACGGAGTACGTAATTTTAAAATATGTAATATCTACTCGCCAAACCTCTCTACTGAGCGGGTCCCTTTTTCCGTGGCCTTTCTAAGTTGTTCAAGGAAAGGCACAGAACAGTCTTAGAGAACAGTCTCAGAGAACCGGGATGATTTTAAGACAACTTTCTTGACATCAGCAACAAACATTCCAAGGAGGAGACTAAGACAGCAACATAACCAACCATGGATCACACCTCAAATTAAGAGGGTCATGAGGAACATGGGAGAACTATACACTAACAGCCAAGAAAAGTAAGAACCAAGAGGCCTGGTCAAAGTTTACATCATGCACAATAGTAAGGGAGATTAACAAAGAATGAAGAAGGCACACAATGAGTATGTGTCAACATACCTCGAAAACATCCGGGAAAACCCCAAAGCTTTTTGAAATTACATCAAATTACACAAGGGGATCATGACATCTGATCCTAGAGAGAATGCAGAAGCCTTGGGGGACCACTTCAGCTCAGTTTTCACCAAGAGGATAAGGACAACCTACCAACAATAACAAGTGCAAACAATAAATGGCAATAAAAGGTAGAATGGTAGAGTAGGTAGAAGGGGGAGGGGAGGGATTCAATCTTGACGAACACGATATGGTAAATAAAAGTAGACCCTCACACAAACATTGACTTTACAAGCTGCAGTTTTAAACAGAAACCATGAACTAACTTATTGACATAAAACTAGAGGAAGCAGACTACAAATATGCGTATTTTGGATCCAAAAATACAAAGTCCACCAAAATACGCGCTTTCGTGATCTCCACATCCGACGATGTGGCATCTAATGAAAATAACTGGAAGGGGAGTCTTTAAAGACGACCGAAGTGCTCGTTGATATAAATCCGCGTAAATGTCTAGCCAGTTTTTGAAGTGGAAATGACAAAAGAAAATATTTAGTCAGCTAACACTGAGCTTACGTTTAAAACCCATTAAGGACTAAAATGCATGGCTTAGAATCATATATCAAATAGTTTACCGTTGGGTACTATTTTCTGTAGGCGCACGGATATTGTTTGCCATTGACAGTGATGCAATGCAACAGCCGGGCCCAGCTGCATGGCCAGGTGTGAGCATATCTGATTACAACAAAGCGCGCCAAAAAATCGGGCGTTTCCTATTGACTCAGTCGATAACGTATTTGACCTGATTTTACAAGCCCCCAATTTAAAACAGTAACCGTGGATTAGCTCATTGACAGAAAAACTAGATTAAGCAGAATATAATTGCACTTTTTTTTCAAATAACCAAGCATATATAAAAAAATCAAATAATTTCTATGAAAAGTCGTTGGTACTATTTTCTGCAAGCGCATGGAATTTTTTTCTCCACTGACTGTGACGCAACACAACAACAGCTGCATGTCCGAAGTTATGATCGCATTCTGTAAATTTGTATTACTCCGCCGCGCATGGCTTTAAAAGCTCAGACTGAAACTTGGGAGTCAGCTCATCTTTGTGCAGTTCGTACTCGATAGACTGCACGCAGAACATGGGCAGGACGTCGTACCTACGAACGTACTGTGGTGTCGTGTGTGCTTACCTGGCTGGGATGACATAGCTGTCTCACCAGGTAGAGCGGTTTATCTATCGTTTTGTGCGTCCCTTTTTAGGGGCTACTATTTTTGTTTGGTCCGGTCTACCATAAAATAGGCCAAGTAGAACATGGGCAGGACGTCGTACCTGCGAACGGACTGTGGTGTCGTGTGTGCTTACCTGGCTGGGATGACATAGTTGTCTCACCAGGTAGAGCGGTTTATCTATCGTTCTGTGTGCCCCTCTTTAGGGGTTACTATTTTTGTTTGGTCCGGTCTACCACATAATAGGCCAAACAGAACATGGCATCGGAAACCTCCATACATTCACGCTGGACAGTGCAATTGGTGTTTTCTTCATTGTGGCGACTTGTCGTGGTCTTGTCTCTTCTTCGTACAGCTTTCCTTTTACCATCACAAGAGACACCCTTTGGTTCCTTTCTTTTTTTCAAATAAGCCTTTCTGTCTCTCTTGCTAAACTTTTAACGCCTTTTGGTCTGCTTTAATATTGGCTATGTGTACTAGATCCGTGCAGTATCTTTGGATATCTCTTGCGATGATCGTTATTCTATTGTCACCTGGTTGGGTGGAGTTGGGATCTTATCGGTATTAGATTCAGTGGTGAGTCAATAGAGGACTGCGTCCTGAAAGGAGTGATTTTTCTCAACAGCTTTATATAATTGCCTTTCCTGTGTATGCCTTCAGCAAGGGGCCTTGACAAGGGTAGTTTCATCTTGAATATTAAAAGATAGTTGACTTATCTGTCGGTGTATTTGCACCATTGTTAGTAGTCATAGTTTTGTCGTTTTAAAAGCAATCAAGGTCAATAGATACTCGCGTTTCCACCGTTTCATTAGAAGTGTACGCATAGACATGCTTTGACACTTAGCCACATAAATGCTTAAGCCACAATGAACACAGGTTGTAGAAAACTATCATTGTTTAGTGGCTTTGAAGACTGCTATTGTATACTGTCCTACTGGTGGTGGATCGGAGGTGGATAGACGGTGCACTTGTTAGCTGCTGCCTCGAGAACATGCTTTACCGCTAACGCCTCTTTAACGTTAATGTGACAACGACCTCTCCTGCGTCCAGGCATCAACATTTACACAGAAAGCTCCAGTGTTCTATTTCTCTTCTGAGCCCCCCCCCTCCCCTAATGTGAGTCATTTGGTATTAAATGGATTGAGGAATCTCACATAATCTGGGTTTCGATGGTTCAACCGTCAAAGGCATTACTAGGTGGGGAGGATCAACTCCCCCACCTTTCCCCATAAATGAACCGCTCCTGTTATTATTCGTTCTTCAATAGTTTCAGAAATGAACTTTCCAAATTTCTTATATGACACTCCATTTTGGAAGATTTTCTTGAAAGGGTACACATCATAAAATTGACCTTGACAAAGACCCCTTAAAAGGTAATCTCCAAGCAGATCTTTTGGTGGGGGTAAGACAGTATCAAATTGGCCAGTCTGTATCCATTTCCCCACCCAAGATCTGCCGGCACTCGAACAGGGAGGAGCACTTCTTTTCAAAAATGGTGTTGCTGCCCCTCCTTGTGTCCCTATTAACAACAATCAAAAATTTGTTGTGCTTAGATTTTTACAAGCGGTTTATAGCTTGAATCTGGGACAAATGCAGTCACCCGCGCACATCTCAGTGGGAGTTCTCGCCTAACCCTGTCCAGATAATACTGTATGCTGGTACTAAAATATGCTGGCTGAAACATAGAAATGTCAATGACTGGGCTCATTGTGGTTCAAAACCGCAGATATCACAAAACATATGTTGGACCTTCTTTCCTTTAGTTAAACTGAACAAAATAACAGTTGGTGAGGGGACCCATAGAGAGTAATGCTCAGCCAGCTGGTCCACTAGGAGGGCAAGAGCCTTGCCTGGTGGTCAGGGCAATAAACTACTTGGCAAGAATATTTTGATCAGGCAACAACTAGGTGTTAATAGCCTTTGATGTTTCGACTGGAGGCAGATCTTGGGTGGGGAAATGGATACAGACTGGCCAATTTGATACTGTCTTACCGGGTGTCACTCTTACCCCCACCAAAAGATCTGCTTGGAGATTACTTAAAAGGTACATGTATAATGAAATCCTCTATATTGACTCCATTCTTTACCCAGTCCAGTAGCCTTGTCTGTGTGATGTAACAGTTCCCACTCACCGCATGGTTGTGAATGTTACCCGCGATAAACGGTTAGGTCTCGTGGCGCCCCCGCCGCAGGGCCTGGATGTTACCGCGGTAGTGAATCGGGTCCTGCGGTCGTCTGTACACCTGTCTCAGATATTCCATGATGCTGTCAGACGATCCTTCGCGGGTAGTCAGGGGCGCGCAATTCGCAACGTCTTTAACCCCCTCCCCAGAGAGATTTTAATAGGACGGATCTGTCCCCTTTACTCCCTTCAGCTCCTCCTGCGCATTTCCTCCTCCTCAAAGACTGTTTTTACAAGGCTTGTCAAACACGGCTGGATGCTTGTACACACGTTTTAGCTCCACCAGGTCCACTTTCTTCCTCCTCTTCTCTGCCAAACCTGTGTCAGACCGGGCTGGGAGGCTTGTGTGTTATCAATGTTGTCGATCGGTGAGACCCTGATCGGTCTTCTTTGCTCTCCCAATCCCTTTCACAGGGGAGTTCGTCGATGACGAAGTGTTGAGTTTGCCCCGTAGATAATGTTCGTAATGTGGCTTTTCCAAGACAGAAAGGAGGAGATAGATGCAAGAAGGTCGTTAAATTCTGTAACTAACGAAAGCACTTCTCCCTCCATTCTGTATCCATGAAGCACTGGCGTTTTGGACCTACAGATTGAGAGTACTTTACATTTAGAAGCATTAAAGTTCACCATCCGGTTATAGTGTCAGTTAACCATTTTGTCGATATCTTGTTGGAGGGAAATGCAGCATATGAAGATATCTGTTTGTAACATTTATAATCATCTGCAAAGATGGCAATAAGGGATTCTAAAGAGGACGGTAGGCCATTAATATATAAAGTAAAAAAAAAGTAGAGGTCCAAGAATGCAACCTTGTGGGACCCCATACATTACAGGAAGCCAGTCTAAGAAAACTCCCTCAACAACAATCCACTGTCTTTGATTACACAGATAGTTGAAGAACCAGACTAATAAATTAGAATGGATGCCGAATGTTTGAAGTTTGGTTACAAGAAGATGACGCGAGATGCTATCGAAACCTTTAGAAACATCTAAGTATATTGCATCTACTTGGCCGCTGTTGTCAGGGATTGGAAGGTTTCCAGAAGCTGAGTTGCTGTTGATCTAGCTTTTATGAAGCCGTGTTGAAGTGGGTGAATTTGTGGTTGGAGATGGGGAAAATTCTATTAAAAAGACAACGTTTCATTACCTCTTCTTGGGGACTGTGATAGAACATCAAATATTAGAGCTTGCAATGTTCCGTCTGCTCTAAACTCGATAGCCGCAGCGATGACGACATTGTCGCTGAGAAGCAGTCGGTTCCATCAATTATAGACCTCTCCTGTCCCGATTTCCCTGAAGATCGCAGCCTGACACTATGGATTCTCTGCCCCACTTAAACGCCTATACACAGCCACTCTTTCGATTCCGTCTCCGTCCGGCATAGACTTGGCGTATTTTAGGTAGGATACATACTGTATTACATGTCGCATGTTCGGACGTCGATGGTTTCCGTATGGACGACACAAGCACCAAGCCACCGGTCTAGGAATATTAGCGATAGTCTCACTCTTGACATTTTTCTGACTTTCTGCTCTGTTTATGTATTATTATCAGTTTGTCCTGACCTCGGCGTATCAAGGCTGATCAAATGCAGTTGGTTTTGGTCACGTCCGCTCGTACGCCGTTGAATGATCCTATTGGTGCAATAGGAACGAGCTGTCATCTGCAAAAAAGAAAGGTGTGTGTTGTGAGTTCATCATTGATATAAATAGGAAATAAAAGGGGTCCTAAGACGGATTCATGAGGAACGCCCGCTGCTACTTCACACCAGTTTGAACATTGCCCATCAATCACAACACGTTGTCTTCTACCAAATAAATAACTCTGGAACCAGTTAAGGATTGGTCCCTCCACCCCGTTTCGTTGTAGTTTAAATATCAAACCTCTGTGCCAAACTTTTTCGAATGCTTTTGTTGGAAAATGTCGTATAACTTTTTGCGGTTACCATTTACAGGGTACATGGGACATTATTAAAACAACCGATGTGCTAATGATGTAATTCGCACGTTCCAAAGTAGTTTTGAAAACATGCGAAAATACTGAACGACCACCTGCTTTGCGCGGTTAACTGTTCTATTGTGAAGACTATACCAAACCTTTCTACGACATGGCTTAAACAAGTCGGCAAGGTTAAGCAGTGGCCAAAAGAGTTAGTCCGCAGGAGGTTTAATTTCCCCCTTCTTCCTCTGCACGGGCAGATGGACTCTGCTTTTTTTTTTGCCTCTAGCCTACTTCTCTACATTTCTACAACTTGACAACTTTTACACTACGCTACTCTAATGTTCCTACTCTACTGTTTCTCTACTGTTACTCTACCGCCCTGCCGGTCGGCTACTCCTCAAAATGTTGCTCTCTAATCACTAATCGGCATGATGTAAGGAGCGCCTTTATTTGTCCCAGTTATAGCCTGTCATTGTGACAGAAAGTGTTTGGTCTGCCGGTTACTTAGGTGTGAGGCTGCAACGCAGAGGGTGACCGGAATATCATGCTAGTGGGAAGGGACAAAGAGCCGCCTTTAAACAGCCAGAATTCCCACAGTACAGAAACACATTGTTTTCTTGGTCCACTTCCAGCTTTGGAGATGCTGCTCCTGACAGAAGGGCCATCCTGAAGCACCGAGCTACTCTTACCTTCACTTCATTTAGTAGCAGGTAACACAAGCCACTACTTTTATTGATGCCATACCCTGTAAATTCGACATCATGCACCGGACTACTTAGTGTCGTTCTTTCTCTCCTTGTCGGCCACATCGATGGATGGTGCTGCAAATCTCCGGCACGAACTGACATATGCTGTTGATTTCCGACCGGAATTTGTATTCAAGAAACCTGTAACTGTTCCCTGTGGCCAATAACCGAAGGGTGATTGCCAGCTTCAGGCCATGCTTTAGGGGACGGCAACTCCTGACACATAGAATGCATTCTACAGTACACATGCATATTAGTACATACACATATACAGGTACGTAACTTTATGCCTGACAAACGCTTGTTACAACAATGCAAGTCATACAAGTAGCTTCTAGTCCTTGTCGATTGCTACCTCACAATCACAATACAGTAAAACGTGTAAATAAATCAATAAATCTAAAAAAAATCAAAATAATATTTGAATATTAAGTCAATCAAATTAAACATGTACATGTCAAATTTACCAGCATTTCATCTTGAAGTTGACATCATCTTGTTCAGCCGCTGACATGTAGCTACAGCTACCGACATCCGCCAGTACTTTCGGGTTCCTGTTCCGGATGGAACCATCTCTACATTCTTATCTATTATGCACTTAATGTTGACCACAAGTTTGTAAGAAAGTAACAGAAGCTCTACTGCCCTGAGCACTCTTTAATAGCATTGCGTCATCCCTCTAAAGCCTTCAATGCGACCGCCATTCATCTATCCGAGGTAACCTGTCCAGGTTTAGGTTGTCAAGTGCCTCATTGGTCATTATTGTATCAAGGTTATCTGTGAAAGATAATACAATAGCAGATTTATATTTCAGCTCTGCCTCAAGTACTGTAATGTATGTAATACAACAAAGACAAAGATACAGAGAGGTTTTGAACTCTAATAATCGGAAATAGGGTCTTTCTTCTAGATGATCCTGTAAAGGTCTGTTTGTTTAAATGATCATACCATGGGTATGATAGGGAATGATCAAACTTTTATTTCAGTTGGAGTGCGAGTCGGATCGGCTTTCGGGCGCTCCGATTCGAGGTCGGGCTGGTTGATACGTGACCCCGTGTAGTATTCTATAAAAATACATGAGGAGGTGGCCGCCGGTTGTCATTACTACTTTTAACTCAAGTTTAATTTTGTCACCTCTACATATAATAAATCACCAGCTTTTAAGTAGTAGATCAGTCGCTAGGTGATTGAGTTCTGCATAGTGCGTTGGGAATCTTTTGAATTTAGCGTAGAGCGTAGAGAGGCTTCCTGAATTCAGCGTAATACGTAGTCGGCTCTCATAATTTAGCGTAGAACGTTGTCGGGACTCCCCATGCAGGGCCCCATTAAACAAACCATAGCAAGAGTAGGGAGACTCTTCTTTCCACAACCAAGTGTTTTATTCACTGACACTTTCCAAAAAGGTAACCTATTTACAACTAATTTACAAGTTATCCTATCGGTACATATAAAACTCAAGAAACATAAGCAAATAAGAAACGAATCAAGTATGAAATAACAACAAAACCTACTTTCACTATGTTACAACATATTCACAACTTATCCTATTTCTACACAAAACTCAATAGATATAAGCAAATAAACAAATAAAGTATAAAATGACAACAAAACAAATTATTTACAAATTATTTACACGTCCCGCGCGTGTGTCAGCATGTGTTTCTCCACGGCTGCCCGTCTGATGAACTGCCTGCTCCACACCGTACATTTGTAGGGCTTCTCGCCTGTGTGAGTCCGCACGTGCAGTATCAGCGACGCCCGCTGTGCAAACTGCTTACCGCACTCCTCACATCTGTGTCAGAAGAAACTAACAAAGACGTTGAAAAGAATGTTTTATGTGAAAAAAATATAGAGTTGTGATGAATTTTAGCCGCGCCAGGCGAAAGTGGTGAATCTGGGTCAAATGGGCAGTCGGCGCGCAACAATACACGGAATTGAGGATCCACACTGAAATCAATTTTTCCCCAAATAACACCAATTGTTATACTTTCCAACCATACCAGTATCTAATATCATTTCAAAGCAGATTAATTAGCTACTAGTATTAATTTTAGAAATTAATAGTAGTAATCTGAAATCCTACCTGTATGGTTTCTCTCCAGTGTGCGTCCGGATGTGGACCTTCAGACTAAACATAGTCCGGCTCTTGTGCCCGCAGTGTTCACAGCGGTAAGGCTTTTCGCCTGTGTGCAGTCGGGCGTGTGTTGTCAGGTTGGACCGATGGCTGAAAGTTCTGCCGCACTCCTCGCACCTGTATGGTCTCTCACCGGTGTGAAGGCGCATGTGAACCTTCAGGTCCCAAGGTACTGCTTCCCGCACTCCTCACAAGGCAGCATTTCGGCTGGAAAAAAGAAAAAAAATTGAATGTCAGAAGTGTCAACTACTTATAATTGTTGCAATGTTACAGAATGATTTTGCACATTCCCAGGATCGTCGACTGGCGCTTGGATCCTGTTACCGCCTAGTACTTCGCCTCGGCTGCAGTTCGCATGACCCCCGCATAGCGCTATTAAAAGAGAGTTTTACAAGGAAACGAGCCGGCAAATTTGTGCTGATTTTCACATATTTTGTAGATTGTACCCGGAACCGGAAAATTGCCTGTTTATAGCTGATCTAATGATATGGTCCGCCATCTTGGTATTTTGACAAAGACGTCATCAAATTAGCATAATTTATGCATAATTATTGATTAAAAAGTACATAAAATTACATTCAATGTTTTAGATATTAGAAAGCATGTGTAACTTGACATAAAACCTGAAAAATCTACTCTTGAAATGAAAACTACTGAATTTTGCAAAAAATGCCTGTCAGAAACCCGTTGCCATGGCAACACAAAAAAATCATGAACTCATTCCAATCATAAAAAACTCTTGCCAACTATTTTTAGGTAAAAAGTCACCAAGTTTGGTGGTTCAGACGTTATCAGACATCAAAGTTGGCGACGGGCACTTTAGCCCCCCCCCCCGGTTTAGATCGGGTTAAAATGCAGGAAATGGCGTTTCAGAGGGTTAAAATCTCAATTTTTTCCGGGGAAGCATCCCCTCGCACCCCCTAGGATAGTGGCGCCTACGTCGCGACGGTTCGCGCCTCCGGCGCTCGGCAGAGGATCAAACATGTAGAGGGAAATTTCTTCAATCAAGATCTCACTGAAGACTTATGCATTCTGTGGCCTGGCACACGGTAGAAAGTATTTAAGTTAAACATTGAATTCTGTGATTAAATAGGTTGTTCTCCTTCCTTGCCTCCTTCGCAGACTTGTGGGGAGCGACTCGAGTCTGCCGCAGAGGGTCCGGCCGATTTTGCCGAGGAGTTTGCCGGGGAGAGAGGTTTGTTGAGCGGTGAAAACCTCTCTCCCCGGCAAACTCCCGCCGCCCCACAAGTGCATATATTTTTTAGCGACGACGGACTTTGCCTGCGCCGCTAAAAAGCGATATAACGTAACGTGCTAGCGGGGCCATTCGCCATGCCCGCCCGCCGAAAACACACGAGAAGTCAACGATAGAAGAACGTTGGACATTTCCTACTACATGATTCATCATTACTAAGTCCGTTGTCTTAAAAAAAATACGAGAACGCCCCCCCCCTTCTGCCCTAAAATAAGCATTACACTAGCTGCAAAGCACTCAAAATGTTAGAGTATACATCAATGATCCCCTTTAACAAGACAACGACGACCAGGATAGTAAATTTAATCAGAAAATGCGACCGAACTCGGGCGGTATTCTATCGGTATTCTATCATCTTCCTGATTCTTGAAAAGAGCTGACAATGCTGGAAAAAGATATCAGGCTGGCTAGAACACTGACGCTATATTTTCCAAACGCATTAATATAGGGATTTTCAGTACTTACATTCAAAGGTTGTCGGCACGGTCTGTGTAAGTAGTATGTCTGTCTCTTCTGCTCACGGTCGGGTGGCTCCACGGGTTAGCCAGGTCGTAGCGACTCGATTTTTCGCCAGACAGAAGTTGGCAAGCGGTAGAGACGCTAGCTAGCCTCAGACTAGGTCAGGCGGCTTCATCGAACGCCACCCCCTCCCCAATATTCCCAACTTTAACCTGGCTCGGACGGCGCTGGACGCCTAACTTCAAACGGAGGAGGTTAAATATATCTATTTCTAAACCTCCATACCTTGGCTGGACAGAACAAAACCTGGGAAAAGTGTGTACCTCGTTCGCAGATTTGAAAATCCCCGGGGCAATTTATCACGCTTGGGGGAGCTTCAGCGAATACAATGGCCGCTTGGGCAACGAATTTGAATGTTTGTTTTTTTTAACAAAAGAGCGCTAAAAATGCCCTCTCTTCTCCTCATTATAACCAAAACATTTCAACAATCCCATGTGGAAAATGTACATTTCATATTTTGGGAAATATCTTAAGTTTGTCAAAATAGAATTTGATTAAACCAAGACGACCGTAAAGGTTACAACGCCGCCGCCATTTTGTCTTTTGGAAATTCGCGTATGTTCTCGCCGAAAGGGAATATGGGAGAAAATGTACCAAAAAATTTGAAAAATAAATTAAAATCTTCTAGACAGCCAAAACCTGAGAACGTAGCGAAATTTCCAAAGGCAGATCTTTAGATAATACCTTTAGGTGTTGTTTTACGCACAAATTCAAAAAATGAGTTTTGAAGGTAAAAGGTCAACGACCGAAAATGACATTTGCACATGGGCCGCGTGTTGGTGCAGTCAAGCTCCGCGTTAGAGTGTCACTTCTTTATTTTAACCTAGTTTCATAACCAACATATCGATTTTTTAGGTTCCTATTTTAGTTTTTCTGTAGTATTGCCCGGTCGTGAGTTTTTTTGTGAAATATTCGGGCCGCTGCTGGATGTTATGGAGACATGCCGGCCAGACACTTAGTGGGCGGGGCCAATTCACATAGCAACGGGGATTTTTGCATAGTGACCAGACCACCGTGCTGAGTTCTTGAGTCTTGGAGCTTCGGTAGCCTGGCTGCCGTCCACCAGAGTTATCACCATCATGGACTACCCAGGCCTAAAGCCAGGCCAGAG
>NW_017803840.1:72600-104617 GCF_001625305.1 Branchiostoma belcheri | reverse complement strand
GCAGCAAGCTCACGGTAAGTTTAGATTCTCGCGCTTTGGTCTCTCATTTATACCCGACTCGATGTCACCGCACGCCTAATTACTTGACCAATCCCAACCACACACACCTAGACGGTCGACCAATCACCGAGGTGCACACCCAGGCTATTGTCTTCCAGGTATTACCATTGTCTCACGTGAGATAATTAAACTTGTCTGCTACATAAATATACTTTAACAAGCTTAGTTCAATTACAAACAGGCACGGCATGTAGAAGGTCTTTGATCTTGATTAGCGACCCGTGTGTTACTTAAATCTTAGTCTTTTTTACGCCACACTGTTATTGTGACGGTTTACGCTTGCCAAAATATTTGTCAGGCTGTCGGACAAAATTATCCGCTACATATTTAATACATTTATAATGTAATTAACTTTAAAGATCATTTATCTGGATTAGCGACCGGTGTGTTACTTCATTCTTACCTTTTTTAAAGCTTTTAAGAAAAGGAACACTCGTGCGAAAATCTGTGTTTACAAAACAACAAACATCACATGAATAATAGAGGCGCGCCATTTGCCGTCGCCCTGAGGCTTAGCCAATCAAATAAAGCCCCGCTGCTCAGGCTAGCTCATTACTGACGTCATCACCAATCGTTTCATATGTAATCGGGTCCAGACCAAGTATAGAGCGTGCGATATATTACAGGGGATGGTACCCAGGCTATTTTTGACCCGGGTTCGAATGACAGCTTGTGCTTTTTCTTTTGTATTTGTATTTTGTCAACGATCATGCTGTCGTACACATCAGCACGAAGAAACCCGGGTGGGATGTGGTCTGGGTTCATCGCGAAGTCCAGCGATGTTGGATCTTTCGGTCGAAGTGTCTAAATAGCACAAAAGGAACAGAAAATTAGATCGAATTAGATAGAAAAATGAAAAATTGTTTTACAGATCTTAATGCTTACTAACATTACTAAAACTCGCCAGAGTTGACATCATTGTCAAGGAGTACAGTGATTACATAAACATTGATAAAACTTACCAGATTTGACATTCTTGGTACCTCCGGGTTGGGTGCTGTGCGTCCACGTTTGGCAACATCGTCTTCTGAACGATGGCGTGCGCCGATTTGAAGAGGTCATCCTTCGCCTTCGCTTTGACCTCAGCTTGAATCTGAAACAAGTTATCCACCAGGCCATAGCGTAGTCTGGAGCGAATGTCGCGTTGTGGTTTGTGGCGAACCAGATGTTCAGCTTACTCAGCAGACACAATGTTGAGACCTTCCTCTCTCTCAGGGCTTGGGCCTGCTGCTTCTTTAGCTCCTACGACAGAACAGAGCACTGTTTTCAAGTAAGCATTGCTTATTGCCAATTCTGTCTTTCTGCCTACTGTCTATGACTTTCAGGTTACATCAGTAATGATCCTATGAATAAAAGCTATAACCATGTATATTTCCCTATCTTATCATCGTAACACATCACCATTGTAACCACATTCTGCCCATGTACTTACAATCTGTCCATGTTTTTAAGAGAGAGGAAAGTAACTAAACGGTGAAGGAAATTCCTCTGATTCATGTAGGATTGTTATCATTTAATACGTCTGACACCTGCGTTTGCTTTTTATTGATTTGGCTGTTGAGTTTGTCACTGGCTGCTCTTCAGCTTTAACACCCTCCAAAACCCGCCGGGGGGGTGGGACAGTAGTATCGTTGGGTATCATTGGGTCGTATTTACGGCGCGCCTCCACCTGTTATGTAGCGGAGCGCAGTGGAGCAGACTGGGTGTGATCACTCGGCGGTGTGAAGGTCACACACGCGTACACACACACACACACACGTGCACGGTGGGACAAGAAAGAAAGAAATAGCGGGTCATAGACAAGCATTTGTTTAATATCATTTTATTTTAATGATCTTTATTCACTCTTTACTTCATTCTTTTGTCAAACTTGTGGCGCTTCGTCGGGCAGGCCCAGTTCGCGTCGGCGGGCCGTTTCAGCCGTAGATCAAGTGGAGTGTCAGGCCCCTCTGTCTGGGTCTGGGTCTGGGCGGCCAGGGCACTTTCCATCGCGCTGTCAGACATTGGCTGGTCCTCGACGGATTGACTGACGCCATCTAAAAACCAAGTCCACTGTGGTGTGTCGGCATCTAGCCAAAAAATAAATAAATGAAATAACAGGCTACGGTTAACGGGCACTTAGCTATTTATGTTTGTAAACGATCACAAATGCGCATTTACATAAACGAAATAACACTGACACATGTACCTCCAAAACCGGCGCTGTCCCACGCCTCTAGCGTAATTGGCGCTAGAGTTTGCATTACTTCTTGAGAGTCGGAATGCTCCATGTCTTGTGGAGTTTCTGACAGGTGGCTTGGGCCAGCGCCGGCTGAGATAAAACACAACCACAATATTGTATCGCTAGTATCCAAGACTTGATGTAATATGGCTTAAGAAGCGACAATTATCATATATCGACTTACAGCTATTAGTCAGGGCATATTTGCTGGCCACGATAAACCATGTAGGTACAATGTTATACAGAAACCTACTTCCCAATATCACCCATTGTCACATCTCCCGGTGGTGTAGGGCTGTTTTATTGGCGGCGAGTCCGTTTTAGGCGTCTCCCATCATCACTCGTATCGTCCGAGTTGACGGTGTGTCTTTTCTACCGTTGATTATGTACAAATACATCAAGAAGAATATTATGTGGGGATATTATGAAAACCATTGATTACCATCTTACATCTCCATATTAGTCTGCCTTTCCTAATGGGTTACATACAGAATGTTCTGTGAACTAAAAGTAAAATCTATATACAAACATGGTTTCCTTCCACATCGCAATCATGTGCATGTGCAAGTATATCACTGAACTGCATATAACAAGATACCTGTTGTAAAACAGTTCAGCCTGACAAAGACCGTTCACAGCGTTACAATGACGGTAACCATCTTCATACGTCCAAACCCTACTACAGTTATCAATAGAAACACATCGTCTTTTGATACACTCGATCGGAATAAATGATGTAGTTGACTCTTACTCAAAACCGAGCCCCCAAACCTACACTTGGACTGGACCATAGAACCAACTTTGGTGATGGTACTGATACCAAGTTGACCTGGCCACCGCGTGCGAACATCTTACTTAACCTCCCTGAAGACAGCAGGGCGTTGTTTTGCACTTGAGTCTATGGTCGGTGATCCAGGATTGTTAGTAGTTCACCATTTTGCATAGATGCAAGCGGACCTATCTACATATATCAACACATATGGTCACACCGTCACATACCAAGTTTGGCCGTTCTAGCACTAGCCGTTCAGACGCTCTGTGACATCAAAGTTGGCGCGGGCACTTTTAGCCCCCCCCCTCGTCTAGATAGGGTTAACGGACTTGATTTTGATGTCATTTTCAACAGAAGGTGAAGTGTGTCTGGTCGTCTTCTTTACGTTACACATCCTCTCTCAGAATTTACTTGCTTCGTCCAGCAATGGAATGGCCAGGGACACTGCTTTTGCATGTTTGCTTGTCAGGTGGCCTCCAGATGACAGGAATACTGTATTCAAAATCCTGTAATAGTAATTGTGAAGAACAGAAATGTGTCAATAACTTATTTTACGTGTTATCACTTACAGTTGTATGATTGTGTATATATTTATTACACTTGGGAGCTTTTACGTGTTATCACCTACAGTTGTATAATATCTATTACACTAAGTCATAGTCTGTTCCTTCAAATCCCCCCCTTAACCCTAAACAGTACACCTGGGGTCCGCGCGGACCCCAGCACAATATATTCTATGAGTTTCAGGTAATTGTCACCCACAAAGTTGTCCCTCAATACAGTGCAGAAAACTCAGATTTGGCGTTTTTGGAAGTTTTGGCGGCACATTCAACTTGTAAGTTTCAAATGTAAACTCAGTGTTACGACAGATGAAGAAAATCTAAAATGCAGTTCACTCAACATCAATATTGACTAAGGCACTTACTTAGAGGGCTGTTGGAAGAAGTGGAAACAATGAACATGTAGTACCTAATGGTATCAGGTCGTTTCCCCCCTACGGCAGTTCCCCGTCTAGTTGGACGTTTCCCCGACAAATAATTTTATGTTATGTTGTGTCCCTTCTGAATGGATATTTGAGCAATCATTATTACTGATTATTACCTCAACTGTTTAGAATTAATACCTACCGTAATGTCTAAATCATGTAATAATTTTTTTGACGAATTTTGCAGATTTTCAAGCCGATACAGACTGGCGGCGGCGAGGAACACGACCATTCGCCATGGAGACCGCGTTCCATGCCGATAAAAATGACAAAAAAAACAACATCCACTACTTCCTCATAGTGCACCTTTTAGACTTGCCAATTCTGTTACCAAATACAGCTGTTTGAACCAGAAAATCTAATGTTTTCGTACGTTTCCTACTACGCACACACATTTCCTCTCTACTGAGATATGATGCTAGACCATCGTGCATTGCGTGACCTTAGCACTCCCTATGACGTCAATTATACGAGGCCCCACTGGTATCGCCCCCACTAAGTACTAGTAAATCACTGAGTAGACACAATGCGATATGCAGAACTACAAATTTTATTAAACATCATAAGATATTACGACATCAAAAAAATAAATTAAGCGTTGGCGAATACTGTATATTATTAAACGTAAAGCATTGCAAGAAATTTGACAAAATTTCAGTTTTTCAATTTGCACAATGTGCATTAGAAAATACATGTTAAAAATACAGTAGTAGCGAAATATAAAATATTACAACATTCTAAGAAATTACATTAATGCATTAGCAAGTACTGTGCACTAAAAAAATGCAGTATGCGAATTAGTGGTCGGTGTCGGAGCTGGCCGGTGTCGGCGTATATGGCAACTTTACAGTTCTAATCCTAGCGCTGGGTTGCCTGGGGGTCGCGGCCAGTCGCCGCCTCTTGGGAACTGGTAGGTCAGGCTGAGCACTGGTTGAGGAATGCGTCGGGGTGGATGTAGATGGTGCTGGTGGATTCGTCGGTTCGGTGACTGTTGGGCCGGGGCTAGGCTTAAAGCTAAGGTCCCAATTACGCCGGTGCCCGTCGGGGATGTAGCCCCGGCTGGCCCCGGCCGGGTTCAGGAGTCGAGCGGGCATCGGCTGTCGTGGTCACAATTAAAAGTTTCCTTCAGTAGCATTTTGTTAGAAATTTTGTCACCCTCTTTGGTCGGTATCCGGCAGGCACCCGGCATGTACCCAGCAGATTCTCTGACGATGTCTTGTATTGACCTATACGTAATGCAGAATTCACGTATTTGTTGTGATCATTTGATCTGTGAGGTCACACATTTTACCCGGGTTTACGAAGTACACACCTTTATTCTGTTCATCTGGTCTGTGACGTAAGAAATGTGTCCCGGTGGAATGCCGGCAACCGGAGGGGTACCTCTCGGTGTTCTCACGATGAGGTCACGGCGTCTTTTTGTCACTGGGCCCGGGTAGAATTTAACTCAGAATTAAATTCTTATCGGGGCCCCGACGGGCCAAAAAATAGCCCGGTAGCCGCAGGGTGCCCCGCGGGGCCACGTCGGGGTCCCGCCCGAAAGTGGTAAAAAACAGCCCGGGAACTACCCGCCAGGGCCCCTTTCCCCAATTGGGACCTTAGCTTAACCGGACGTCAGCCAGCAAGGAGAAGTTGGGCAGTGCACTGTCGTCCAACGACTCGGTGTCCCCGTCCAAGTAGTCCGTCGTTCCAGTCGGGTCGGTGGTACCGTGGTCGGTGTTGTCGTCGCTCGGTGCGGTACTGGTCGAAGGACCAGCAGAGGCTTGTCCGGTGGGAGCGAGCCTCCGCCGTCGCGTCGGGACTGGCCCCGTAGCACTGCGGACTGGGCGCTGCTCGGACGGGATGCTGGCCGCATAAGTCTCGGGGTCTTCCCCTACGTGGTGGAGGATTCTCTTCAGCACCTTTCTCATCGCCATAGTCCAGTCTGTACAGAAGGGATAAAAACATTCAACAAACAAAAATTGACACACCCTGACAAGGCCTTTTATCTCAAACCAGTATACACCATTATAGGCTCACCACGGAACGTTATCTTCACATTACGAGACATAGGCCTGTAGACCGCGGTGATGGCGTACAAAGGTCTCAGGCATTTGTTGCGCCAGTGCAGACAGGTCGCCGTCATTTTCCTGTAAGAAATTGGTGGCGGCCGTCAGGTCGTTCCTCTGCCCCTGTCTGATGGAATGTCCCATCCGCACGACGACGTTGCCATCTTTCGAGCAGTACCGCTCGTTGTCATGGTCGTTACCGACGGCCTTTTCCACGTGGCATCTGTCGCCTAGGTGCCCTTTCACGTGCGGGGTACGAACCTTCGTGGAAAAGTTGACGTAGCCCTGTGGGTGGGGTGTCCCGGTGGTCGGGGACACCTCCGCACCTACGACCATGAACTTGATTGCCGCGGGGTCGATGTTTCGCAAGCGTGCCAGGTCGTCATCGCCATAATTATTCAACGTGAAGGACCACCTGCAAGCAGGGGCCTCTCTCCTGTTGGGGGCGGCCATGTTGTTAAGTGAATTTGCATATGAAAACGCATTGTTCATATTGTATTGGGGTTAGCATGTTAAAGGTTAAAGTGCAGTTAGTTGGGTATAGGTTAAGTATTGCCTTTGTTACTGTTAAGTATGAATGATAGTGTGTTGTGTGTTAGGACAATTATATGTATATGTTATGTGTATATGTTACACTTAGGGTGTGTATGAGGGTTTCTGGTATACCAGATTATACTATAAAAGATTTGCTATGCTATTTGCTATATGCTTCCTGATTCTCCTATATATCATTATGAGTACATTTAACGTAACAAGTTTTATGTTGTTGCCACAAGTTATCCCTCAGTGAAACAAAATATCAGTGAGTTGTACTGCATAATATTGAGTGATATCGCGACTTAACTGCAGCACAAATTTGTGTACATTATGTAGTATATTTCGACGTTCCGAGTCGGTTTCCGAACGTTCCACGGTGAACGTTCGTAATAAAGTCCAAAGTTGGACTCAACACCATGAATGTATTACATTATGTAGTTTCTATATAATAGTGAAAAGACCTTACGTAATGTAAAGAAAAGGTTCGTTTGTGGCTAGTTAGCTTGGTATGAAGTTTACCGTGCCGTCCCGAAATGGTGACTTTCCCGTTTGCGCCACGCCGTCCCGAAATGGTGACTTTCCAGTTTGCGCCATGCCGTCCCGAAATGGTGACTTTCCCGATCGCGCGACGCTGGTCCTGGTGACATTCCTTACAGTTACCTTACGGGAGTGGGTACCTCCAGGTGGAGAGTCTCCCGTACGGGAGTCCGTAGCTCCAGGTGGAGAGTTTCCCGCACGGAAAACTCTCCAACTCCCGTACCTCGGCTTACCTGCTGGGGAAGCATTTCTGTCACCTTCCGGAAAACCTACAACAAAATTGGTTCGGTCAATGCCGTGTTGTCATCTCATCACTGATAAACCACAAAGTGCAAATTTGTCAAATCACAAAATTAAACATGATAATGATGATACACAACATAAATTACCTTCTTGTAGTTCCTCTTCTCCATCCCGCTCATCAAGACGAACACCAGCGGGATCTGTTTGTAGTCCTCCCCCTGTCTGATGAACGCGTGTATGCTGAACAGCTGCGTGAACAGTGGGCGTACGACGAAGAAGGTCCCATCGCAATACCAAGTCTTTTGCTTTCGATATCAGCGCAAACTGCTTGCAAAGACAAGGTGGCGATGGTCCCCAGCCCACACATCAGCACGAAGAAACCCGGCTGGGATGTGGTCTGGGTTCATCTCGAAGTCCAGCGATGTTGGATCTTTCGGTCGAAGTGTCTTTCTTGAGCGGTTGGCCATACGCATCTAAAAATCATAAAAGGAACAGGAAATTAGATCGAAAAAAATGAAAAATTGGACGATAGATCTTAATGCTTACTAACATTACTAAAACTCGCCAGAGTTGACATCATTGTCAAGGAGTACAGTGCTTACATAAACATTGATAAGACTCACCAGAAAGAATTTTATAATCGGTAGTGAGATGGGACGCCGCTTCTTTGGGTCCAACGGATCTCCAGTCTTTGGAGGTAAGGTGATGATACCGAACTTCTGACTGGGAGATAATTCCCCAGCTGAAAAAAAAACTTTTTCAAAAACTTGTAAAAGATCACCCTTAATAATATCCCCAAAACACGTATGAAATTCGTTTGGTGGTCTATCGTAGAATCGAGTACAGATGACGGACATAGGTGAGCCGACTCCCAAGTTTCCTTCTGAGCTTTTAAACCCATGCGCGGCGGAATAATACAAATTTACAGAATGCTATCCAAACTGCTGACATGCAGCTGTTGTTGTGTTGTGTTGCGTCACAGCCAGTGGCAGACAAAAATTTCCATGCGCTTACAGAAAATAGTACCCAACGACTATCTATAGAAATTATATGATTCTTTTATCTAGGCTTTTTTGTGATTTGAGATTTTTTTTAAACGTGCAATTGTATTCTATTAACTGTACTTTCATGTCAATAGACCAACCCGCGGTTATTGTTTTCAATTTGGGTATGTAAAATCAGATTAGATATATACGTTCTAGACTCAGCCAATATGAAATGCCCGCGTTTTTGGAGCGCTTTGTTGTAATCTGATATGCCCACACCTGGCCATGCAGCTGGGCCCGGCTGTTGTATTGCATCACTGTCAATAGCAGACAATTTTCGTGCGCCTACAGAAAATAGTACCCAACGGCAAACTATTTGATGTATGATTCTAACGTAACGTAACTTTTTTGTTCTTAGTAGCTTTTATCCCTATTGCGTAAGGTGGATATAGGAAGATTTAAACGAAAATTTTCTTTTTCAAGTTTACTTTAAAAGCTGGCTAGAAATGTATGCGGATTTATATCAACGAGCACTTCGGTCGTCTGTAGAATCTCCCCTCACAGTTTACCTGCCACATGGTCGGATGTGGAGGTTACGAAAGCAGCTCTCTTGACTTTGTATTTTGGGATCCAAAATACTTGCGTTTGTATTCAGTTTGGTCTAGTTTTATGTCAATAGGTTAGGGCATGGTTTCTTTTTTAAACTGCAGCTTGTGAAATCAATGATTTTGTGAGGGTCTTCCTTTTTATTTTTTTACTATGTTCTCTAACTTTCCACGTTTTATGTCAATGTACTGTTTGTCCTGGAGATTGCCGTGTCATACAAGATTTTCCTATCGCACTTGCAGCAGTCTTTCTTAAAGGCAATTCTTATCCATTGCTCTCTTTTTAATCTACTCTTATGGTTGGTTTTTAGTTTGTCTTATATTTATATTCCAGTCCAGATGCCGTCGTTCGTAGTTGCAGTTAATGGTTGGAATCAGTGCTGTGGGGTTTTACAGTTGTCTCTGTCCACCATGATGTTTCATACTTTTTTTCATATCTTGGTAACTCCAAAATGTTCCCTTTTGAACTTGTTGGATGGTGTGTTCAAAGTTCGTATGCCAAGTTATTATACCTGTCTGGTTTTGAGATAGTGAATATTATTCAATAAATATAGCTATACCAGGAACATTTTTTTCTAGCTCTTTAAATGTATTATGCTCTTTCTAGCTTTCTGGGAAAAAGTCGGTGGTCAGAGTCCAATGAAATGAAAGGGATGACTTTAACATTAAAAGTTGATGTAACATATTAATGTGTGCTGTTTGGTCTAGCAAACCTAGCTGACGGTTGCACTTTTACCACGGGTGCTCTCTTTTCGACTCCTTCTATGCTGCTATTTTTCTTCTGTCTCCATAGTTAGCGTTTGTGCTTTAAAAACCAGCAATTGTGTTTTACGCGAGCCTCCCTTTCTTCGACCACATTTCTGATTGCAGAGATTCCATATTGCAGAAGATAACATTGCTGTTCTTCACATTCACATTTCACCACTTTTTAACCCTTCGTCCACTTAGCCTGAAAAGCGCTTATCTGGAGTTCAAAGAAATCAACATATATTTTCCTCTTCAACAGGACCTTCACAGATATAATAGTATCTTGTGGTTTGGTCATACATGTATGTTCCTCGTTAGATGAATGCCAATATATTTTTCATACCTGAGCATGTTGTCTAAAACAGAAAAAAAACTCTATAGAAGGATTAGATCTCTGTTCAGTCTGAGGTAGGAAGATTAGAGTCGTAATACTCATCACAGCTATGGAAGTTTTCGTCCTCACACCCGGTACACTTTAATAACACACATTCAGTGAGAGATAACTACTGCGAACACTACATGCAAACTCCTTTATTACACCAGTTCATTGTATCCTCTACACGTTATTTCCTCATCCCGCTCCTTACAATCCTCATCATGTTTTAGACATTTGCCGCGACGCCCAGGTGTTACTGGGATATAGGGCACTCTTTGTAGACATGGCCTTCTACTACACAGATGGTACACACCAACTCATTGGGGGAAATCCTGCGATTTATCCCCGAACTGCAAACATCACCCACACTAGTCCAAAGGACAGTTGGCGAACAAGTGGTCCCGTTCACCGCACTTATTACATGACTTTACCTGGACTGGATATCTTATAGATGATGTTGTCACCCACCTTTAGACCATATGGGATAGGTTTTCAAAGGTCAATTCTGTATTGTCTTATCCCCTGAATCATGTCGAATGGGAGTATGTCGGATATTTCATCAAATCACTTTACCATACTGGGACAGGGCGGCCTTCATTGCAGGGGCATTGGTGCATGTCACCACTGTCCCCAACCCAAACCAGTGATTTGATCTGAGGCCTTTTTTGAGTCACCGTTCCACTATTTGTTTCGATTCCATGCACCTTTATGCTAGAGTTGTAACAAACGTTTTGGGCAAGTATTTTCAGGCATAAAATAAACAAATACGGTTATAGCGGATATCCTTGTCAAACGTGTTGAAGTTGCGTTTTTATCACTGATGATCTTCCAGGAATAATTCCGCTTACCTAAACTGAAGTACTTTAGTACTTTACTTTAGTATCAAACAGCCACGTCGCTGAAGCGCGTGAGAGAACTGGTATCTCCAATCAATATGTGGTCATAGTCGTCCTCGCGTTCACCCGAACGCTGCCGTCCGTTGTAACACCTCTCTAAGTCATTGATTTGGATGAAGTCTTCAAAGAGATCTGTCAAATCTGCAGGCAGCCTGGCCAGCAAGGACCCATTCTTCTTCAGATCCTCTTGTAAAAGGAATGCCTCACATTACTTTGGGTGACAGACTTTTCACATGCTCCTGTGTGAGCAAAAGACTGTGTTAGTTAGCACCTCCATCTCACCGTGTCCATCTGAAATTTCTTCAAACAAGCTTCAGCAGCAGTGGCTAGCCCAACAATGTAGTGCTTACTGCAAAAACACTGATCATAGCTTATCTCTCTCCACAACTGTCTTTTCATCCCAAGATGGAACCACCTTCTGCAATGCTTTTGCTCTTATTTCATCTAGTCTCTTGTTGAGACATTTATTTCCTATGTGTGGCGCTCATTGTGTGTTCTTCAGACACCCGTAGTTCATCAGCACTAGCAGAACTGCAGAGGTAATGTCTGAGGTTACTTTTTGGAACATTTCCACCTGCTGATCAGTGTTACCTGACAGTTAGTCTCAAACTGCTTATTCATACTGGCCCTTCTTGGTGAAGAAACTAACAGAGCCGTCCTTGTCGTCCTTTTTGGTTGTTCCATCTGTGCCTACTGTTATGTCTTCACATCTGCTAACCACGGCCACATCAATCTGACTGAGGCGCCTTGCTTCTGCAAACATCAATTGTGCAGTAGAGTATTTGGGAAGCCTCCCTAGCCCTACCTCAAGACGAGTTAGTTTTTGTAGCACTGCCCGTATGATTTATTCAATGTTCGTCCATCCAGTATTTGAATGCTTAACAACATCATGTACACTTGACTAACCTCATCAGTGAATCTGCCACCTTCAACTAAACCCGACATCTAAAGAGTTAAGGCAGGGAAGTGATGTAGATATCTTCATCACATATGAAGATATGTAGACATATGTAGATATCATACAGCGGATGGAACCTCGCCAGGGATTTGTATACTTATATCACTGCACGAAATAGGCTATTTAATAAGGTTCCGTTTTGGCACTCTTTAAGCAAAGAAATCTTTACGAGTGCTTAAATATTACTTTTAAGCTAGCTTTAAGTTTGTCCGTAATGGAGCTTCATGGTTCTCTTTTAAGCAACATTTAAGCACTGTAAAGTAAGCTTGAATATTGATATTTAAGGTACATTTAAGCGTCCTAAAGTGTCCTTAAAGGTAGTGATTTAAGCTTCCTTAACTAGTCCGTAAAGGTTTAAGCAACTTCTAAGCACAGTAAAGTCAGCGTAAATCTTAATGTTTACACTACATATGTTAACTACACATAAGCGCCTTATAGTGCAGTGATTAAAGCCAGCTTAATTTGTCCGTAAAATGCGTAATGGAACTTATTTAAGCCACCCTTAAAAACTTTACGTTTAATACTCGTTGTGTACCAGTATTAAGCGTACTTTAAAGTGCTTAAGGGTTGCTTAAATAAGAGTCATTATGTATACTTTACAAAGAGTAAAGTAAGCGTTATATATTTATGTTATAACATAAAACCTTGTAACTATGCTACCCTAAATATTCCCAAATCGTACACAATATATATGCCGTCAACATTCCTTTTATTCGTTCAAGGATAACAATGACAAAACCAAACACAAATGACTAAAAATACTTTGATGGAGGTAAACTACGCTAACTACTATTCAAACTCTGCTTCTTAATTCATTTCCTGGCGGACTCAAAGTACGTTGATAAATGATAGGCATCCAAGATAAATTACAGATATCATTTCCGGATATTTTTGAATAAATGAACTGGCAGAACTACATGAACAGAGCTACATGTAAGGAACAAAAAACGATTAAAAAAAAGACAAAGTCCCAAAGCCTGATCCATAAAACTACTGTTCTGGCTTTCCCCCCCCCCCCCGACTTCCGTGTCCGGTGTGGAATACCGCTTACTGATGTTTCACTTCTGGGCCCGTCAGGAAGCTTTCTCTCTGAGATATCCCCAGACAAAGGGGTGCCCTTCGCTGGAACCAGGGAGTCCTTCCGCTTCTTCAGTTTCCCGGACTCCCAGGCCAGTCTTCTCACCTTGAATACTGGCCTATCCGTGTCACTGTCGCTTGACTCGGAGGACATAAAGTCTTTCTGCAGTGCTCCTGCGATTGTCTCTTAAACTCGTCCAGCTGTCCTTTACCTGTTAAAACGCCTTCAGTCTCCTCTCCAGTTTCTGAAACGATATATGAGGTTAGACATTTTTGTAAAACTAATTTTTTAACTATCTCTCCCCTCTCACTCTTACATGGACTTCTCCCAACCCCCCTCTACACAGTAAGGATTTACACCTAGACTCCCCCATATAATAGTACTCGTATTACAAAATTCAAGCACTATACAAAATGCCTCTTCCAATGGCATGGAAATAGAACATATAAAAAGAACCCGACTTAAAATAAATCTAAGCCTCGCGTTTCTTCAGACGACACTGAGCTACAAACTTTATCATCTGTACGCACCTAGCGGTCCTTCTTAGACTTGAAGTATCTCCTCGTGGCTTAAAGAAATATCTGTTCTAATGTCGAAAAAGGAAGCCAGCACTCTGCTGCCGGAGGTCCTCTCACTCATGTGTCCTCCTCACCTCCTCCTGTCTTCTCGTGTCCTCCTCCTCCTGTCTTTTCCTGTTCCCCCGATGTGTTCTCGTGTCCTCCTCCTCCTCTTCCATCAACACAATCCAAATCTAAAAGGGAAAATCCAATTTATTCCCTTTTTTTCGTCTGAAATTTTGAAAATCAAAGAGCTAACAAAATTGAAAGAGAACCTGTACAGCCTTTAATATTCAGGTTTTCAGACTTTAAAAAATTTTAATAGGAAACAAAAATCAATCTGTACCAGCTTAGATCTCTTGGCACAAACGCGGCTAAAAGCCTCGTCGTCACCTGCAGCGCTGCTAAAAGCCTCCCTCCTCACCGACAGCGCTGCTAAAAGCCTCGTCTCAACAGCGCTGCTAAAAGCCTCGTCCGATCAGCGCTGCTAAAAGCCTCGTCCCAACAGCGCTGCTAAAAGCCTCGTCCCAACAGCGCTGCTAAAAGCCTCGTCCCAACAGCGCTGCTAAAAAGCCTCGTCCCAACAGCGCTGCTAAAAGCCTCGTCCGATCAGCGCTGCTAAAAGCCTCGTCCCAACAGCGCTGCTAAAAGCCTCGTCCCAACAGCGCTGCTAAAAGCCTCGTCCGAACAGCGCTGCTAAAAGCCTCGTCCCAACAGCGCTGCTAAAAGCCTCGTCCCAACAGCGCTGCTAAAAGCCTCGTCCGATCAGCGCTGCTAAAAGCCTCGTCCGATCAGCGCTGCTAAAAACCTCGTCCCAACAGCGCTGCTAAAAGCCTCGTCCGATCAGCGCTGCTAAAAGCCTCGTCCCAACAGCGCTGCTAAAAGCCTCGTCCCAACAGCGCGGCTAAAAGCCTCGTCGCCGACAGGGCGGCTTAAAGTAGAAATAAAGAACTGTCACAACATAGCAGTGTATATCATGAAATGTATTGAAGTTGACATACTATAATAATTTTGAGGAAACAAAACCAAACAGGTCAATATCCCTCCAGCAATAGATGTTATTTAAGGATACATCATGTACAATGTTTTTGCATGCGGCATTACAAAGTCATTGCTAAGAAAAGTGACTTCAAAATGATTGATCGTTTAAACCAATAGAACGCAAAACACGATAAGAAATACAGAAAAACACAATAAAGTTAACACATTATGTATGTATGTATGTATGTAAAACAGGGAGTACTAAACGTCAAAGAGTGGAGATTTAAACAAATCTAACTGCGACCGCGCCCTCGTCCACGTCCACGGCCTCCTGCCCGGGCTCCACGTGGGCGGCCTCTCTTTCCTCCTCGTTTCCTCGTCCCTAACGTGGTTCTTCCGACGACAATCTGTTGGAAAGAGCAAATAGCCTCTTGCTCAATATGTAAATATAGATAGATAGATAGATAGATCGATTGCAGTAGAATTAATAAAACATCGCGCAATGTTCAGCACCATCCACAATCAATCTTTTAAGTGGATATCTTACCTCGGCACTTTCCAGCTCCTCTGCCAATAAACGATCCAGCTCCTCGGGGATGGCTGCCTCCTCTCCCTCTCTGTTGGCTAACTCCGCTGGGTCGCATGGCGCCAGTCTGTCCATCGTCCATCCCGTACCGTCACCTATCGCATAGCGTGTGGCAGCAGGTCGACTTGTGGATGCCGTCTTCAGTTGTTGTAGATATTCCTTCCACTGGTTGTCTTCCAATGGAGACTCCAGGTACGGTGCCCACTTGGGGAGCTTTTGGTCCAACAGGTTGCCAACGTTGATTTCTCTCTTTTCAAAGACGGGTAACAGCAATTTCGGTCTTCCTCCCGGTCTAAGGGGTTTGCCCTGTTGATCTGTACGGAACATGCCGTTCTTATTATATTTCCACTTATGTTGATGACTTCTTCTGTAGAACATCTCTACCAGCCCCTCTGTGGTCTTACTGTTCCGAAACCGAAACAAGCCGACTTTTGAGTGGCCTTTGATGCTGACGATATACGGCTCCAGCCATCCGCGAACATCGTACAGGCCTCGCATCTGCGCCGCGTCAGGGAGTTTCTCCAGAAGCTGCTGTAGTGTCCTCGCTTCCTCGTGCCTTAGTCGGTCCGCTATTTGACTAAACAGTTGGTCTGTGTGTAAAAACAATAATGTATCCAATATGCACACAAGAAAAACAATACAATCATCTGTGTTGGTAGTTAATGTTTAAAGTTAAAACTTTTGGTCCAACACAAAAAATTCTCTCACCTAGAGCTTTCGACCAGTCACTCTGGTCTTCCTCACTTAGACGTCTTCCCAAAGAGAAGAAGTGTGGTGTAATCTACATGTACCGCATCCCCTGCCAGGGCAAAAACAACAAGGGGCCCTGCCAGGAAACGTACATTGGGGAAACAGAGAGGTCTCTAAAATTCAAGAACATACACGGCCTAGCTCTGCCAGTTCAGAGGTGTCTCACCACATTCACATAGTCACCCGGACATTTTGTTTCACTTGACACTGTAAGGATTTTAGACACTGAACAAGACTATTTCTTGAGAGGGGTGAAGGAAGTTATTTACATCAGGGCCCATCACCCTACATTGAACCGCGACGGGGGCCGACATCGTCTACCAGATACCTTTGACCCAGTGTTGACGTCACACTTCAAAGAAGCCACGTGACAAGCTTCACTGGGACAGTCTACTGAGGAAGACCAGAGTGACTGGTCGAGTGCTCTAGGTGAGAGATTTTTTTGTGTTGGACCAAAAGTTTTAACTTTAAACAAAAAGAATTATACTAGCTGATTTTAAGGTTGGAAACGTCAAACGATTAAAGAGTGTTGTGAATTTGTAACACTTAAAACCATTGTCCTGCTGGACCCATATATGTACGGGTCGCACATACAGTACCATATCTATACAATGCCCTGTATGTGTCTAATTTAGGGTTACCACACCACAGCGAAACGCAACGAATTGAGAAGTAACTACGCCACCGCGGGGCAAAAAAAGGCAACGTCTATGACCTGAATAAGACTCCAAATTATTTGAAAATATTGTGCAAAAATTGCAAGCAGGACAAGGGTTAAGCTTTTTGCGTCTCTTTACTTCTCTGTGCAATCGTTTAAACATTCTAGATGGTATTTGATACTTATGAGCTCGTGAACGAATTCACGTTGCCCACACTAACGCCATTGTATGTATAGTATCTGCGCTCCCATTGATTGTTATTGGTTAACTGGAAATCATTACAATACGTTTTAATGAGTTTAATTAGATTGACAATGTTTGAACAGATTAATTTCAACGCGTAAGTAAAGACTGGATCCAGATCAATTTTCACCAAAAATGCCACTCATTTCGCAGCAGAATGTCAGAAATGTGAAAGCAAATCTAAACCCATGAAATGTCTTCGTCACTGTCATACCGCTCAAGCATGGACCCCGGGTACAGAAGAACTGGTACACCTTTAAGATATTGAAAAAGCGGATAAATAGATGTCTTACCGATGTCTTCGTGAGTATGGCCGACATACAAGAAAGACAGCTGCACCTACACACAGATAAAAAATAAAATTGATTTCCCTTAATACACCATGTCCATTGTTTACTTAAGTTTTAAAATCACTTCGGCACGGTCCTGGATAGCCCAGAACCATGCTTGGGGCAAATCAACATTGTACGTCCTTGGATATGGATACGCGGACACTATCCAGAACAGGGCCGTCTCAACCCTCAGCCACCAGTACGGATTTGACAACTAAGAGTAAACCAATGGATGTGCCCAGGTTTCTGCCCCCCCCCCCTCGAGAGACTAGAAATCCCCGTAGGTGGACAGGACCGGGACTGTGTATAAAATAGAACCATGCCAAGGTCTTGGGAATTTTCACAAACATTAAAGCGATTGAAAACAATAATTTATTCTTGAAGTAATTACCGTTTCTATCGACACAAATGTCCCATGTACAGGTCTAAGCTGTTTGGTAAAGGACTTGACGGTTGCCTTGCCTTAACATAAACCATTTAAATCAATGCCACTTACCTCTACAAATATCTTTCGATGGACCAACATATCAAGAAATGCAAGCATGTACTTGTTCTTGTTCTCCCTGTAAACACAGTATATATCAATATTCCAATGAAGAGAAATCGATACATCTAAGTAGGTATCGAACCTATCATGCATCAGAGATAAAGAATTGAAACTAAGTCGATGGTTGTAAGTACTGAAAGTTGACAGTACAATAGAAGACGAAAAGTGCACGTTATGATAAACAGAACCACCAACACCAATGGTTCCATATCCTATATCATCACATCCCGCTAAAAGGCAAAGTAAATTTCTTTAAGGCCACACCTTAGTAAATAAAGTAAATTTTATGGATGACGTCCTTTGGAGACGCGCTAAATCTAATGGGAGAGTTAAAAAAACAAGACCGACCGAAAAAAAAACACGCTACCTTGGTGGTATCAAGGGACCACAAATGTTATGATAAAATATTGTACAAAGTGTAAGAATCAGTAAGTTTTGTTTTATTCTTGATGGAAACTACAATGAATCTGAGACGATTTGATTTTGGTCTGCAACAACATAGTATAAGGACATTTTTTCTGGAAACCGACCAAAATCAAAGATCGCGCGGACGTCACCCATAAAAATTACTCGGTGTAGACTAATTGCAAAAATATATACACGTATCAGTTGACTCTGCACAGCGCTACGTAATTTGCTTTGAAAGTTTTATCTATTAGGCCGTCTTGTATACATATACATGTAAAAATGTATATATAGTGAGTCTGTGAGATATATTGCGGTGTGCATGCATATAAGGATATCAGTCCTGCAGATAGTCACGTTTCAATGGAAAATCGGTCCTCATAGAAGTAATACTCACCTAAAGCAGTTGTCCGCTTGAACGTAGAGTATAGGAGGCAGGGGTCCTTGCTGAAGCGCAAAAAAAAATGAAACAACAATAAAGTTGAATTGTTGTTTCCTAACACGTGCAGACAATCGACGCGGCAAAATGACATACATTTCTGCAATACAAATCTGTAAAATCTACAAATCAGTAATGTCGTATAGAGTATACCTTGGACAGACGGTACAGCATCTTCAACAGCAAGTTGATGGTTAGATTACTGTCGTGGTTGTACTCGAACACATCAGTAAACGTGGCCTTTATGCCATGCCCATGACTGATAATCCCCGAAACGTGGACCTTCATGAGGTCCGTTGATGCCATGTCCTGGAATAAAGAATATTTTAAACTGGATGCCGACAATTCACAAGATTAAGCCCCTGCCACACATTTAGTAGCGTGTAGTTCAATGGTTAGCGACCGTGCACACTACTGGAAAGGGTCGCAGTACTTAGGACGGGGCGTTAAGCCGTGGTCCACTGTTCATTGTGCTTGTCGAAAATAAAATAGATAGGGGAATTTCCCCGGAACAATGAACGTGTAAATACATAGAATCTGTCTTCAATGACGGCAGGTGTTGGACGGCAGGTGTCTGACCTTATTGAGGCCACGCTTATGTTTTGTGCCGACCATGACCTAACCATTTCATAACCATTTACCGAACTAGCCCTAAATGCTGGACAACCTACTTCCAACCATACCAACTACTAGCTGAAGACTACGGAATCCGTCCTAACCATTCTCCAACTCTGTCCCGAATGAAAATTTGCAGAATCAGGGGCCCACTACGTACAATCATGTCATATAGTGAAAGGTGAACTTTGTGGCATTTTACAACGTTCTTGGACTTTGCCTTTTTCTTGGGCCTGACTTCACCTCTTTTTGCCATGTGATTATTGTAATGCCAGGAATTATTAACAGTCTTAATTCAACGGGCTGAGTAAGGTCCTGGTATGCTGAAGTTGGGGAGCGTTCCCTAATGAGGGGAGTTCATTTGATGGTCGGATAGTGTTTGACATTAGTTTGGGGTGATCGGCGCACGCTTTGGAACCATTCGGCACGGTTGGTAGAAGGGGGTTAAGAGTAATTCCTATGTAGGTTGGCGCACATTCGTCTCCAAATTTGACCCCTGAACATGTGCCAAATACTGCTGACCTACTCCGGAACACCAGCCGAACACTGGCCGAACTGGTTCAGCCAACCAGTCGGACGCCAGCCGACCCACTCCTAACCACGGTCGGCGGCATTCGGTAAGCGTACAGGAGGCCAAATTCGTGAATGTATGACATGTCGACAGCAGCTTTAGGAAAAAAATGCAGTAGATTTTCTTAAGTAATCATTGACTCATTAATTTTAGCATATATCATTATGAAACTTACCTTTGACTTTGCACCAACGAAATGCGGAAGGTAGGTCTTTGCTTGATCCATTCCTGTAACAAGAATGCGCAAGAAGAAACTTATCATAATGCATATGCATCTCATTTGGGCATTTATGAGTAGTATTTTAGATACAAACGTAATAGAGGTAACATTACTAACAAGGTCTGAAAAAAATGTTAAAATTGCAGAATGGCAAATTTTATAAATATTTCAGTTTAGTTATTTTGTACTAGCAGTCAAGTGTAAAGTTTTTTTTTTTTAAATTCTTAACTTACCGTCGATAATCAGGCTTAGGTAGCGCTTTGGGTTTCGATGGGCTGCCTCTCTTCTCCGGTAATAGTTGATTCGCTCACGCCTACAAAATTAATTAGGATTGCATTGGGAAGAGTTTCGTGAACCAGGCAGAAAACAATACCCATTTGGCGGCGGATACGATAGCGCATATTTGGCACTTTGTACAGCTCCGCTATAGCTATTAGCTTTTTTCACTGTTATATGGTTAGTAAATCAGAAGTCCTTGCAAAAATACGCGCTTAGTGAGACTGCGCCCATCGCAAATATTTGCATACGGTGTATTTCTGCATACCTTTTAATAGCGTATTGATGTTCTGCGACCTACATTGATTCTGCAGCCAGTAATTCAGTCGTACATGTGCATCTGATTTGTCGCATGGAAATTGTCTTTACCAAATACAACATGATGTAGGTGCTTACATTTGTCGGCCAAGATGGGCACGGCGCCGGTCTTGAATTTCCTGTCGCTTCATGGGGTCCCGTGTTCTCTCCAGCTTTCTCTCGAGTTGTACGCATTTTTTGCACTTGGTAAATAGGCTGGACTGTAATGAGAAATGTAATATATTGCATGGTCAATTTCACACATTGCTGGATAGGTACCTAGGGATTCCCAAACCATTAATAGGTTTGTTTATTGCAAATTCTTGCCCGAGGGCTAATTGCAGGAACAGAACAAACATGGTATGAGAACAGACAATTAGTACATATAGAACTACTGATACTGTAATAATATCAGTAAAAATATCATTAATAAAGGTTTAATGCCCCGACCTGAGGTGTATATGGTCAGATAATCCCTGGCCGGGTGCGATAACCACTGAATAAAATCGCTGTATTTAAAATATATATATATATTCAAAACGAATTTTAAAAGATACGTTTTTAATAGATAAATATTATACTACAAGTCTTAACACTACTGTTGGTGTCCTGTCCCTCGTATGATGGTACAGTCCAAAAAGTGGGCGGTTATTCTGATAACCCATGGGAAATGGAGCCTTCTGATTGGTCGACGGACGGCTACTGGCTATATGATATTGAATTACAATGAATTGTGTCAGAAGCGTCACATACCTTCTTAATGATCACGTCCGGGTACATTTCTTTCCACATATTATAGAACGTCTGCTTCGAGCAGTATGGCTCCATCTCCTCGGCCATCTCTTGCCGGTACTGGTGGTACACACCTTGTTTGCGCGTCCGGTATGGCAGCCACTTCTCGCTCCTGTGGGGCATCTTTTCTGCGTGAGCCGCAGCATACATGCCGAACCAAACGCCAGCCTTCACATACGCCGTTGACTTCTCCCGCCGGGGTCGTAACCTTTCCGAAGCTGACGTGCGACCTTTCATGAAGGCAGATCTTCCCCTGTAGTAGACATTTTTTGTTATTCCGTAAAGTCTACACCAAGCCTTCCTACATACGGTCTTTCCATCGACCTTGAAAGCATATGCCGTGCTGTTGGTCTCCGAGTTCTGGAAAGTCGACAACTTTTCAACAAGCCAAGACGAACGAGCAGACGCGTCTCCGCTGCCGAAATAAGTTTCTCGTTTTTTCTTTAACTCCCGATAGGTGAAACGTGTTGAGCATTTAGAACGACAGCAAGGACTCTTAGAAAGCACTCTATGTAGTGTCTCCTTTTTCACTGCCTTGCTGAAGAGTTTCCGACCTGGTCCGACAGGCCCCCCCGTTCTTTTTTTAGTTGGTCTTTCAGTTGGGGTTCTCTGGGGATCGATGTAGAATGAACTATCGAATGGTTCGTAATTCGTGTCCGACAAACCGGACGGATCGTCGTCTGAAGACTCCAAACGGTGAACTCCAAGGTCACTGTCGCTGTTTGAGCTGTAGTCACGGTTCTTCTCACGAGCATTGTACGCCAATGTTTGTGGGTTGTCTCCTTCTCTGAATTCGAAGACATCCTGTACCATTGGGTCACCTTCGCTGCCATGGAAACCAGCGCTAGCGCTTGGGCTTGGCTGGTACAGGGTGATGTCAAGACCGGCTGCGCCAGGACTTGACCGGTACTGTGAAGGACTTGAGAAGTTTGCCGGCCCTGGGCTGGGTTGGTACGAGCTTGGACTGGGTTGGAGGGAGCTTGGGCTGGGTTGGTACGAGCTTGGACTGGGTTGGAAGGAGCTCGGGCTGGGTTGGTAGGAGCTTGGACTGGGTTGGTACGAGCTCGGGCTGGGTTGGTACGAGCTTGGACTGGGTTGGTAGGAGCTCGGGCTGTGTTGGAAGGAGCTCGGGCTGTGTTGGTAGGAGCTCGGGCTGTGTTGGTAGGAGCTCGGGCTGGGTTGGTACGAGCTTGGACTGGGTTGGTACGAGCTTGGACTGGGTTGGAAGGAGCTTGGACTGGGTTGGTAGGTGCTTGGACTGGGTTGGTAGGTGCTTGGACTGGGTTGGTACGAGCTTGGACTGGATTGGTAGGGCCTCTGGCCTGAGACAATGATGGTGCAGTTACATGCACCCTGGCAGTTGCATTGTTCCGTGTCTTCTTGGCAAACCTGGTCATACTCGGCACCCTGTTAAAATGGATACGAGAACAGTCAACTTTGGTTTTAACTACACGGAAAACGTATTTCTCCTCGGAGCTTGCAGTGAACAGCCTCCTTCGCAGTCTTCTTGTGCGTCGGCGTTATTTTTTTTTCTGTGAGCGACGCGAGTAATATGCCGCCGCGAGGGACGATTTACTGCCGAGGGAGTTTTTGCTGCGGAGAAAAGGATTGGAGCGCGAATCCGACGTCCAACAAGACTGCGAAGGAGGCTAGCAGTGAAGCCCTCAGGCAAAAACGTATCAACTAAACAACTAATGAACTAGTAAAATAAAAACGCAATGTGCAGCTCGGATCCGACCCGGTTCAACAAGCACATAACTATGTGCCGATATTGTTGCATCTTTCGGCTTTTATGACTTATTCCTGAATCCAGCCAGGGACCAGCTGTAGGTTCGTATTATGATTTACGGCCCGCAGGCATTATAATTTACGGTGGCAAAACCGTCGTATGCAACTGTACTCTTGAAACCAGACACGCGAAGCGAGATTTAATGCTTACACCCGACCCGCAGGCCCGGATCTCATTAGCTGCCATTAACAGCTGATCATCACCTAATTAAACAGCGGTTTCGAAGGAAGTGTGAATTGTTTCGGATTAACTCCACATAGGCGTCCTTATTGCCACCCAAAGTGTCCAGGGACACCGAACTGAGAGAGTCATGTCTATTCTCAACGCTGTATTGTTGGGCGGCGGACCTAGGGGGTTTGCGTAATCACTATCAGGGCGCGGCCTAGATGGTTTCCGCGGGGAGGGCGTGTGCCGGGGACGGGCTAACCAAACAAGGCCCCTCGCCTGGCCCCTCGCGCGTTTACTAAGGCCACAGCAAGTAATTTTTTATGGATGACATCGGCGCGCGCATTAACTTCCGCCTGATTTTAGAAAAGAAATCGTTGCCCTCTGACAGTGGTCAGCATGCCGAACATGGGCAAAGATGTCTGTTGTCATGTCGACAGGTGGATGGCAGATATGAACTATGAAGAGAGAAGACAAGAAAAGGCTCTGATTTGATGTTTTCTTTCTTCCTTTTTTTGATGCAGTGATATGTGATGCTGGCTGTGTATATGTAATGTTCCCTCTGAGTCAAAACCATTTGTAGTAGTAGTAGTAGTAGTAAGCCTTTATTTAAACTCGAAAGCTTGTTCGGTACATACATACATGTATGACCGCTTTTCAACAAGGTCGAGGGTGAGGGCGGGGTCACGGATTACAAATCAAACCAAAATATAATACAAAATCAAAACAAAATGCAAATCAAAATATAGTACAAAAATAAATAGTAAATCATCAGTCCGTTATCAGTCCAAGTTCCTTATCATACTTCTAAATGTTCCCAATGACTGGGCTGCTCGTACATGTGGTGGCAAGGAGTTCCACACAGTCGCCCCCCGAGTACCTCAGTGACCGCCTGTACACTTCCAGTTGGGGCCTCGGTATGATGAGGTTGTCCAATGTGCTCTGTCTGGTGGATCTGGAGGCTTCATCTCTATACCTGATGAACACCCCTCGCATATGTGGTGGTAAAGAATTGTCCAAAGCCCTATACACTAGCATGGCTTTATGTTGGCGATGTAGAGTTCTCACAGACTTCCATCCCAGACGAGAGAGGACTTCCCGTGATGGTGTTCTGTACATGTATGCTTGAGTTAAAATGTAGGAACCTTGCTTCTTCGGCCCGTCTTGTTTTTTTTCGCCCACTCGCATTACATTTTGAGTCTGCCATCCATAAAATTTACTTGCTGTGGCCTAAGTCTCCGCGACGCCCAACGAGGCTTGCCCCAGGGTATTAATACTATTATCGACCAACTTCCATGAAATTCACACACGATGTACAAAAACGTACTACTGTAAATTTCTTTTGTCGAAGTTCTGGATAATTTTTACCAAAAGATGAAGACATGAAAACCTCTGTAAACTGAACTTCCGGTGTGGAAAGCTACCATTCAGTTGTGACAAATTTAGACTGGATGGACACTAGTCTCTACCAGGTTTCGGGAGGCGGCTGCTAGGAGTATATAATAGACAGACGATTTGCCGGGGGGAGGTGGCGGCCGTGTAGTCTGGATTCCAGATCCACATTATTTTGCGCCAAAAATGTTCCAGTGTGCACACTAGACAACTTTGGGCCAAGTTTGGCATCCAGGCTAGAGCGGTGAAGCAAACCGTTCTCTCAGCGGACCAACTCCCCCGGCATGCTATCCACCGCACGTGCTTTTTGTCCGTACGTTTTTGAAAGGCTATGTCCGCCACGTTTTTCTGATAACGGTGCGCCGCCCGTAGAGCAATTGATCGTAGGCTCACGGAGTCAGTGCGTGGTGCGCCCATTGGTTGTACAGGGCACGCGCATCGCCCGTACTGGGCTCGTACGGGGATGAATCCGCAGCCCGAACGCAGAGAAGGTTTTGCTACGGAGTGTATGCGTGCTCCCAAATCCGCAGGGTTCTGTAGGATTACGGATGCCAGGACAACAAAATTTGCTTTTTTTTTTCCAAATTCAGGTGAAAATTAATGCGCGCGTCATCCATAAAAATTACATGCTGAGGCCTTGTATTAATCTCCAAGCAGATCCCTATCGGGGGCAAAAAGACAGTATCAAAATTCAAATTGGCCAGGTAGTATCCATTAGCCAGAGAAGGTCCGCGGCCCCCGACGGGGGTAGCGACAAAAAACGTTCCATATAATATAAAAAGGTAAAGATCATTCCCCCACAACCTCTGCTTGGAGAGTAGCCTTATGTATCCCCAAAATTTACCTACGATTTTGCACGTAGACAACACGCGGTTGCGCGTACGGGTTATGACCAAGGCGTAAGACAATATTGTCACGAGACATTTCGAGAATTAATATCCCCCAACCAGAGGAATCTCTTATTAGCTAAAGACCTTCTACGCTTAGCATTGATAACGAACGGTCCCCCATACACAGGGGGAAGACGACACTAATTAATAGCAGGCCGGCGCGGCCGAAGCTGGTCAATTCTGACCGGAGCGTGGGTGCGGCTTATTCAATCTCCAAGCAGATCTTAGGGGCCACAAGGACAGAAGTGGTCAGACAGTATCCAGGTTTAAAATCCAGATATGATGCATGCGCAGAACATAATTTTGAGCGATATGTGTTGTTGACATTTTCAAATCGCCCTGCTCTCTTTAGCGTACTTTAGTACCAAGTAATTGCTCCTACGTAAGGCGGATTGGACACCTGTGGTCATATTATCAAGGGCTAGTCCAAAGCAGACAAGCAGACACACATAAACAAACGATATCCACCAACATATATGTTATTTAGGAAAAGATAATATTTTCTCTACTTTGAAAAACAACTGCGGGACCAATCAGGGCCGGCCCACAGGCTAATATCCCCGCCGGAATAGATCATTACATTTACCCTAGATTTCACAAAATGTTTAATAGCCTCATGTCGGATGGATCCCCTTGGTCCCTCCGCAATTAAAAGGTTGCTTATAAATCGCTTTATACATAATACCGC
Source organism: Branchiostoma belcheri (assembly GCF_001625305.1). Taxonomy (NCBI): domain Eukaryota; kingdom Metazoa; phylum Chordata; class Leptocardii; order Amphioxiformes; family Branchiostomatidae; genus Branchiostoma; species Branchiostoma belcheri. Next base: position 78,374 of record NW_017803840.1, on the reverse strand, counting down.
TTAGTGATATCTATCTCCATTGATCCAAGCATATCTTTCGGTAGCCAAGCAGGGTAGCCAAGTAATGTATCTAGTACACCAAACAATACTCAAGACAATATTTAGATTTAAAAAAAATGTGGCATAGAAAAAAGGTCACAAAGTTCCAAATGAATATCCGCTTTGAGAGTAGCATTGTCCCATTTCGTAGAGAGTAGTTTTTGTTCCTTCCTGTTCAGGCTGACCCCTTCTCTATACAACAGGAGACCTCCGGCGGGCTTCGAGTTGCGACAAACTGTTCTATAAGTATAAACGTACCAACTCTCCTACAATTCGCCTGGCATGCTAGCTGTCTAAATTGACCAATTTCTATGATTTTAAGCCGCCTCCCGAAGCCTACCCTGTCTGGAAGCCATAGAACACCCTGATCGGGCTAGCCTGAGTGCCATCCCCTACCGCGAGTCAGCGATAATTCCTCGGCCCGGGAAAGCAACACGCCCCGCCGACCCTGATTTGCACACTGGCTCTAATTTATAATCTCCTCGCGTCCGGTTGGGTTTGGGGCAGCCTGGGGTTGGGCGGCGGATACAGTGGCGGACACAAAAAAAAAATCTATCGCTTTATGAACGCTAGCGTCTGGCACCCAGGCTATGATCGGGCACGACCCGCTGTTCCTTACCCGAAGCCTGGTAGACAAGCTAACTTTAATGTGCCTTCCCCTGCTGCCTGTTGGCGAGTCTTGTAAGAAAGAACCAGCCTGCCGGGGATTAGGATTTTATAGACGTATAAGAAGCATTACAATTTAACTGTATCTGTACACTTCGCTCACATTTTGATGGGCATTTTAGCATGCATGTGTAGTTTGCCGAGGTTTAATACCGCAATGACATTCGTACTGTATCTGCAAGTCGTTAAAGTTGTGTCACCCATAAATTCTCTTTTTTTACATGATTGCAAAAAGTCATAAGTTTACACTATATCATCGTAATTTTGCTCACCCTTTTCCGAACACGCTGGAAAAACGAAACTCATACAAGGGGGCCCGTATTAAAGCCCTTTTCCGTAGAGCGTAATCGGCCGTTTTAATTCTACGTAGAGCGTAGACGGAGCCCTCTAATATTTTTACGTAGAGCGTATTCGGCGTTTTAATGAAATGCGTTGTAGCCACTTGGTATTTATCGTAAAGCGTAATCGAGAGGTTTCCGAATTCAGCGTAGAGCGTTGTCGGGACCCCCCCCCCCCCTTGCAGGCCCTCATACAAGGCGCCCCAGTACAACCGTGTTAATTTCTCTACCGAGAGCGGTGGGAATGGGTTCCTATCCTATAGACATTCCACAGATCGTTATCTACAACAGCTCTTTGCTCGAGTTCTTCCCAAGAGAGCGAGAGGGACAGGCGCCAGTGGTCGGAGCCAGGGCAGACCGCTCCGGCCGGATAATCGGGAAACCATATGTGCGGGCATCATGGCCCTGTAAACATGATTCTCCAAGCAGATGTAAGTTGATTAGTTCTAATGCTACCGTCTCTTTTTGTAACACAGTTCACCGTCTCCCAGTCTAACGGTAAAAAAATTATATAAAAGAGCAGGAGCGAAAAATAAGCCTGGTCATCTGCTTCAAAATGAACACTGGTATGATTTGCTTACCAGTGGCCTACCTACCTAGTTCAATGGTACTGGTATGATTACGTAATCATCGATCATTCGCTACAAGCGTTAGCTGCCATCAGCTCAGTAAAAGAAACTTTTAAAAACTGACACGACAAACTGATCATACTGCAGTACTGCACACATCACATCTACAAACGTGACTGGTTGCAAACACTATGGATCAAGATCATAATTTTTTCTACTCACCCCTTTCCTACGTTTCGGCGGCATACCACCCAAAATGGGAATTTGGACATGGATTATCCCTCCATTCTCAATGGCAGTCTCATCGTTGATCTAAGGACACAAGACATAGTGGTTGGTAAGGGGGAAGAAAAAGTGTTCATATTCACCGTGTCATATTTTTGTTGACACGACTCACTTGCATAATTTGGCCCAGTGTCCGCCCGTCAGGCCGTCGTTAAGCTGAGGCGGAAATGTAAAAATGTCACATAATGATTTTTCAACCTGCATCACTCCACACGTTTAAACGAATATATAAACAGAAGCATATAAAAAAAAACCTACCTTCGTGCCATTCTTGTAAAGCAGAAACGCTGACTCTGGTATCCCAGTCAAAGAGGACACTTCCCCGGCGAGTTTACTGACGGACGCGTCTTGTATACCTAGGCCTATCTCAAACTGTGGTCCATTCGGTGGCACAATGTTGTACGAAATCGTTCCTGGAGTATGGGTGGTACTAACCTCACGACACAAGATAGAAAACAAATGTATGACTAATAAAGTCGCCATACATAGGAGCGGATAAAATAGTTCAAACATCATCTCTCGAGCTTTTATCTGGGAAAACACGGCCTGTCCATATCAGAAACACGTGTGTACGAGATCCGCGGTCAGGCCCTGATCCGCGGTGGTCTGTAGGGATGTGGCTAGCTGTAGGCCGGCTGACAGGTTGATGTATTGGTTGAAGAGGAGGAGCTTCTTTTGAGGCCTGATCTGAAGCACATTGTACCGCTTTCCTCGCTTCCTCTGGTCATATAAATTTCCCAAGGTCCTGCTATTTTCGTTGTTCTTTATTTTCTATTTTGACGTGATCAGCGTGTCGTGAGCCATGTCTGAAGTCCGGGCCCCCATTAGTCATATGAAGATGGCCAAATGGTTCTTTCGTAAGGAAGCCGACAAGATCTTGCTGGCAGATGAGAAGGGAAAAGACATGGGTACAATCCTGGATGTTACGGAACACAATTCCCCTGGACATATGATGGTAAGTAAGATTGTTAATTTTAGTTTGGCTCATTCATGTTATCATCGATGCTATTTTGCCTTCATACAAAATGTATCAAGGGCATCTTGATGTTGAGAAGAAGGTTTAAAATGGGCGAGAGTTGCGTAGATAACTTTGTGTGAACTTCGTGTATCTGTGTGTTACACACTTGGCGCAAAGCACGGCATTTTTTTCTGCGTGTCTCTGTTAGGTAATTGTGTCTTTATGTGCTCCCCAGAACTGCTAGAAAAATTTCCCGTTCTCATCGAGGTCAGGTCCACTCGGAGATCTCAGTCCCCTTCTCCGAGTGGACCTGACCTCGATGAGAACGGGAATTTTTTTCTTGCAGGAATGTTGGGTCTAGAGCCCAGAGTGTAGTAGCCTGGGTACCAGCCTGTTTCTTTCTTTGCTCTCCATAATCTGCAAACAAAGTGGTCTAAAACCACGGCGCTAAAACACAGGGACCCAGGATAAATGACAGACCGAGTAGCTTGAAAAACAATTTCGGCCTGTTTATAGATACATCTGCCCCTGATAAGATTGCGGTTATGCATGGCTGCACCTAGTGAGTCCAGGGCCGGGCTTGTTGCGACGCATGCATGTGTGCATGAATGCGATACCAGATTTTCTCTATCTCTCTAACCATAGGGCATTGGAAAGCTCTATACAATTGTCCTTGCTCTAACTTAGTCCGTAGCGTTGACAAAATGTTAAATTATAGCAATGGTGACTGCCTGGGTGTCAGCTTTCTCTTATTTGCCTGTGTATCAGTTAGACGTCAAACTTTAAAGTCTATTGATGTTCATAATAATCCAAAAAAAAATCCCTGTCAGAAAAACGGGACAAAATAACACAATCTCTGCTTAGGGATTACCACTCATCCCTAGACTCGCCCCATGTTTTGCCCGTTTAAAATAATAAATATCCCAGACCTATAACCTGGCTCCGTTTATTTTTGTAAACAGACGGTGATAGAAACATAAACAAACACAAACCTGGAAAATGTTTCATTGTGGCTCTCTACTTAAATTTCGATACCCGAAGAGCCAGTCAATTATGATTTAAAAACCACACAAAACGTGTATTGGGTCAGGTTAGCCTAGGCGCCAGACCCATAGCACACTTGACCTATGGGTGACATACTTTGTGTGCTATGGGTATGGCACCCAGGCTAGTATTGGGTAAGCTTTGCAGTTCTAGGTATTGTTTTTTTGGTAGTCCGTTCCCAATGATCCACTTCATTTCGAGCCGCCGCAGGTACCGGGATTTGCGTTACTGGCCAGCATCCACCAGGCCAGGGGAGTTAGGCCGCCGTTTATGCGGGGAAAGGTACTGTGCCCAGGCCTGCCCTCCGCAAACAGCCTGGCTTTACCTAGTTCTAATCTCCTTGCAGATTTAGGTGGCCGCAAAAGACATTATCAAATTGGCCAAGCAGTATCCATTTGCCCAATGTACAGTTTAACATCTGCTTGCAGGTTAGGCAAGTTCCCCAAAGACCAGGTCTCTCACTGTCCACTCCACGTGGCTCTTGCACGCTGTCCGACCCCTACCTCGGGGACCTACCATTTAAGCCAACACGTTTTTTTTTTGGGGGGGGGGGCGCTTCTACATGTAACACTGTATATTTTAGTTGGTCGGGCAATAACTGAATATTCCTCATGCCAGTACAGTTATGTTCCCACGGGTCTTTGAGATTTATGCTACTGCCTATTCCGCACCGTGGGCTGGGTTTGATGTTCGTCTAGCCCACCCCGATGATTTCTGGAATAACGAGCTTACCCATTACAACTATTTCAAGCAGATGTGATCTATGAGGCGCCGGCTTATTTTTCGATGTCAGCTGCCCCGTATCCGAAAGATTTATCTGCATTTTCCTTCCATGTACCGGCAGCATTTTAACGTTTCGCCTTTTCCCTAAAATATTTTTAGCACTACAGAAAATTAAACCAATTATGTTGTTACACAATGTAAACAGGCGAAAGCACAGAGAATGAGCCGGATCCTTACATCTGCTTGGGGATGACAGCCTATTATGTATGACAGGACTCTAGAAGCAGAGGTTTAACAATTGGGGAAAATTGTGACCTTTCTAAACATAACCTGTTTTTCTTCCCTGTCACAGTGTCAGACAGGACTCTAGAAGCAGAGGTTTAACAATTGGGGAAAATTGTGACATAACCTGTTTTTCTACCCTGTCAGACAGAACTCTAGAAGCAGAGGTTTAACAAACGGGGAAAATTGTGACCTTTCTAAACATGACCTGTTTTTCTACCCTATCAGACAGAACTCTAGAAGCAGAGGTTTAACAATTGGGGAAAATTGTGACCTTTCTAAACATAACCTGTTTTTCTATACCCTGTCAGACAGGACTCTAGAAGCAGAGGTTTAACAAATGGGGAAAATTTTGACCTTTCTAAACATAACCTTTCTTTATAAGTGGTATACATAGGCCGGTATAGTATTGTGCGCTGAAGCCCGCGGAGTCTGGTTCCAAGTGCGCGCAGATTTTTCGTCCAAGTGCCAAAATCTGTGTCCAGGCGGCCCTTATCTCCCTAGTCTGGCTTTGGATAGTTCCCCAAAGCCCAATTAAACCAATTATGTTACACAATGCAAACAGGCGAAAGCACAGAGAATGAGCCGGATCCTTTTACATCTGCTTGGGGATAACAGCCTAATCTATGTCGCTCCTGACGAGATTAGGTTGATGGCGGGGATATATTCTTGTGAGTCAGAAATGAAGTTGGTTCAAGTAGCAGCCTGGGTGCTAACCTTGTTTTTTTAAGCTTCAGTCCGCTCCAAAATTTCCGCTCCGGATCCAAGCAGAGGTTGTGTGAGGAAAACTTTGGCCTTTTTATACATGCTCAGTTTTCTGTCTCGGTGGGGAGTATAGACAGAAAACGGGCATGTAGCAGTAAGGCCCCC
>NW_017803840.1:72065-72580 GCF_001625305.1 Branchiostoma belcheri | reverse complement strand
GTCAGACAGAACTCTAGAAGCAGAGGTTTAACAATTGGGGAAAATTGTGACCTTTCTAAACATGACCTGTTTTTCTACCCTGTCAGACAGAACTCTAGAAGCAGAGGTTTAACAAACGGGAAAATTGTGACCTTTCTAAACATGACCTGTTTTTCTACCCTGTCAGACAGAACTCTAGAAGCAGAGGTTTAACAATTGGGGAAAATTGTGACCTTTCTAAACATGACCTGTTTTTCTACCCTGTCAGACAGAACTCTAGAAGCAGAGGTTTAACAAACGGGGAAAATTGTGACCTTTCTAAACATAACCTGTTTTTCTACCCTGTCAGACAGAACTCTAGAAGCAGAGGTTTAACAAACGGGGAAAATTGTGACTTTTCTAAACATAACCTGATTTTCTACCCTGTCAGACAGAACTCTAGAAGCAGAGGTTTAACAATTGGGGAAAATTGTGACCTTTCTAAACATGACCTGTTTTTCTACTCTGTCAGACAGAACTCTAAAAGCAGAGGTTTA
>NW_017803840.1:55861-71809 GCF_001625305.1 Branchiostoma belcheri | reverse complement strand
GACCCCCCCCCCCCCCCCCAACTTAATTGGAGAGAAGCATGACAAAACAGTTCGGCCTGTCCGATACATCTGTCGCCGATAAGATCAAAGATATCGGTAACGGTTATGCATGGCTGCTTAAGTTGGGGTTTGGGAGTCTATTGCATTCTTTTGTCTTTAATAAAAGTGTTATTTCTTTTGTTTTTTCATAGATCAAGCTCGTCGTAGGACCAGTATGGTCAGTGCCTCTCCGAGGTTTTCAGCAGGACGAAAACGCCTTCTGTGAGCCGTTTGCATCTTGCAAGGACTCACGGTCGGCCTTCTTACAAGCCTGGAAAAGATACGCCGGACGGACCGTGGCTGAGAATAGATCTTCTAACGGTGTGTACTAGGTCTTATGTTATGATTCCCAGACATCATTATGTTAGGATTCCCAGACATCATTATGTTAGGATTCCCAGACACACATGTACGCACGCACACGCACACACACACACACATACACACACACACAAACAAACACGCGCACACATACACATGCACACTGACTCATGAACACGCACGCTGACTCATATACACACACACCTACACACACACACACACAAACACAGACATACACACACAGACAAACACAGACATACACACACATACAAACGCTAACACACTCAGAAACACACTCAAACACGCAAACGGAAAATATACACACAGTCATGGACGAATACACTCACACACATTGAAGCGTGATTTGATAATGACAGAAGTTGTACTGTTCATATTCACAGGTGGGACATCCAGTCCGAAAGAGTCAGAGGGGGACAATGATGTCATCAAGCGGCATCTTGTTGGTAAGTTCGGTTAAATGTTATCAATTTGCAATCGTGGAAATTTTACACAAGTCAGGCGGTAATTACTTTCATATCAGTAGGCATTGGATTTGAATATTGATTCTGAAAGACGGAGTTTATTTATGGTACGGCATGTACACAAGTATGTATCATCTTCAAATCTGCACACTGTAATGCTCTGTTGACTAACTGGACCATATATTTTATGTTGCTCTTAGGGGAGTACATGATCCCCGTGGCCAAAATGGTGGCGCCCAGCTGGAAGAGACTGTGTCGTCATCCAGACTTAGGCCATGTGGACACTCTGGCGGCCAGGTTCAAGAGCTGCCCGGACAGGCCCTACACCATCCTGGCCGTCCATGTCCACGGGTTGGCGCCGGAGATGTTCAACAGGAGGAACCTCCATCAGTACTCCTATGAGGTGATTGGAGGGAACCACACCCGCCTGGCCCTGCAGAAGCTCCACAGTGAGGACCCTGATGAGGCCAAATACACAACCCACATGGCCAGGGTCTACTGCGACTTGCCGGACAGTCTGGCCAAGAAGATTGGGATGGAGCACAATAACATACACTTTTCCTTGCCTTCCACTGTTGCTGACAACCTATTTAGTTTCAGGGCCGCTGCGTATGCAGAGGCCGGCTACACGGACGAGGCTCACCTCACCACCGTGGAGCCGCCCTGCACTAAAGAGAAGGAGTCGCAGTGGAAAGATGGTCTGTGTACCATGCTGGGGATAGTCGGCGTGAGTGTTATCTTATCATAAGTTATGATAAGCTATAACTATGTTATAAAAGTGATGTATGGTTACGTGTCCGGAGTATCACGACTTGGTTCCGGTATAAGTTTATTAATGTATCTTCGTACATTTACAGACGGAGACTACGTCCAAGAGGAAGAAGCTCACCAACCTGTACGGAGTCGAAATCCGCCTTGCCATGTCACCATGCAAGGTGTGGAACAAGCTTACCGAGTTTGTCAAGAAGTGGCAAGAAGGAGGGATAAAAAAGCAGCCAAAACAGGGGAGGCAGCTGAAAGCCTGCCACCTCAGGTTCCTGGACAAAAGGAACGATGACAACAAGATAGCCGTGCTCCAGCAGCTCATAGACGGGGAGCTGGAGTACGGCTTTGACAAGAAGGTACATGTAGTTAACGTCTGATTTGAAATTCTTATGAACTCAAAAGTGTACCATGGCATGTATTATGCCTGGGATCCATGGTCTAGAAAGGCATTGAGATGCATGTTACTTCGAGGCTTAATTATGTCGCGTTCTGATATTTCTTAATTTGTGATGCAGATGTGCGTATTCCCAACACGCGTGTAATCTTTGTATCAGTACATTCTAACGTGAATTCTGCACTTGTGTATTCTAGAAGACACAGGAGAAAGACCAACCCGGCAAGGCTGGCGTAAAAGCCCCTGTGGCTGGACCCAGCAATGCACAGGATACCGGTGAGCCGCTGAATGGAGAAGAAAAGGTTAGGACTATCTTTACGTTAAATAGTATAGTATTGTACATGTATGGCACCATAGTATCGAATGGCGTATCGTATTACCTGGATGTATAACCTTCATCGAAGTATTACACATAGCTTAGCGTTGGCTAGAAAAGTTACCAGTGTTTTATCGAGCTGAATATGTACAATCTCACCCAATTTTGTCGCTGTACTATGTCATGAATTGGCTTTTAATTGCATTAGGAATTTCGGTATTGAGCGAGATAGGGGCTCATTTATGACGGACATGCCACGATGTTCTGCACCCTAATCGCAGTAGTTTCGGGGGGGGGGGGTGCCAGTGTTAAAGCAGATGCTATTGCGCTTTATGGATTATGGAGGGGGTTGCGCGATGCCTGTAGCTTAAAGGGCCCAAGGGAATCGTTTAAGATTGTCCACCTTGAACTTGCGGGAGTACTAAGTACAGCAAAGCAGTTGTGATAATACTGTACATTACGAAAAAAACAAACTTCTTGTCCTAATACAGGAGAGCCACGGCGTCGAGCTGAGAGGAAAGGACGAGGACTTGAAGGCAGAAAGGGCGACAAACAGGAAGCTGAAGGAGGTACGCGTTGGACATAAACCGATAAAATTTGACCTTTTTCCTTGTGCGGTTTTATTGTACGCAAGCGTATATACGGGGCTTTGTAACAGTTGTGCCTGATTTGTCGCAAGAAACATATGTCTCGCAGGTGATTATGTAACGGTTTTAACCTTTATAGTTTTTTTTTCTTGCTGTAGGAAATCAAGAAGCTCCAGAAAGGCAAAAGTGCGGTAAGTTTTTCTCACTTTTAATCTTGCTTTCTTCTGGGGCCGCGACTTCGACTGGACTGCTCTCTGTAATAGGCCAAGCGCAGAAAGGTCCCCGTGTGGTCGCTCTGTGAGCACCATTCTTGCTATAACCTGACTCCTCTGAATGTTTTGAACTGGTGTAGACTTGTAGTTGCGCGACATAACTTAGATTGTGATGAGACAGAACTCTGAGAAAGGTTTCTTATGTACATATGACTTACAAGAAAATTGTTTAAACGTGGTTTGGATTTTTTTGATTTCAAACAATTACAACTTGGTGAGGATACATCCTCAAGTAAAGATTAAATAATTCATCATGCTTTATTAAACAGCAGTTATGATCATCGCTTTAATCTTCTGTTCCATAACTATGATTGATACCCCATGTCCTTTGACTTTTCATAGGCCGAGGAAAAGCTAAAAGCAGTAGAAGCGGCTTTGGAGGAAGAAAAAGCCAAGTCCCAGGTCCTCGAAAAGAGTTTGCAAGACGAACAAGAAGTTTCAAGGGGATTGCTGTTTTCCTTGGAGCAGGCAAAGGTAACTTTTTTCTTGGCAAATAATGGTTAGTACGTTTTTTACGCGAGCAGGGCACGTGCACAGTGGTTTTATCATTTCACAAAGACTCTAACTTTGTATGTTGTCTTTGTTGACAGGATAACGATGGCTCAGCACGGCCAAGCAAGATCGATCCCGGCAGGTGAGAAAAAGGACAATACACAGTATACAATGGTTGAAAAAAAAATCATATACTCATTACTCATGCAAGACAAATTGAAATTCTTACGAACATTCTTGCGTTGTCTTGCATGTTAAGTGATTTCATTGGAAACTGTCATGGCGACTGTAGCAGACATTGTTGTAGTTCTAATACTTTAAGCGTATAACACTTTGCTGCCTTACAAGAGCTGTTTTCTCATTATTTTAGAAACAAGCGACAAGGTGGTACAGACGTTGGTGATGGCGGTGATGCTAATCAGGTATGTCAATTCGGTTTGCATGTATCAGTCAAACTTTATATTTTTTTGGTTGTTGGCAAGTAAGCTGTGACAACTAGCATATTTCTAAGAAGAAACCAAGTATCATAACCATGAGACTGTAGACAAGCTGCACTCTTGTTTTTAATTTGTTTAGTTTTTAATTTTTGTATCATTTATTTTCAGGCACCCCGTGCGAAGTCAAGGCGGATCGCCAGCATGAAGGTTGGCCGAACTTCTTGTTTTGATGTTAGTGTTGACGTTATCTTTATTTTTAATTTCGGGCTTTAAACGTTTTCAGCATACATAACATGGTAGAGCATTGAAAAAGACCACTTGAGAAACTGGTGGGATATAAATAACAGACTGGGTGTCCAAAATCAGTTGCGGCGCGGTATTAATGGACTTAGATATTGATCTGGCTTTACTACCTTGAAGTCCGTGGGGCAATTAAATTGAATTGCAAGTTTTGTTACATATTACGTACACTCGACGAATGTCCATGATTATGAGCAATAGTCAATTGATACATCATATTTTAATTCGCTTTTGTTTCCATTGTTTACAGGAGGACCCTTTATATACGGTCGGGGAGTTCGTCGTGGTGTCCGGAAAGGCCAAGAGCGGCGAAGATGTAGAGCCCTGGTTCGGCAAAGTCATCGCCGACGACCCCGCCAAAAAACGCCTTACTGTACGGTGGTATGATAATGTTAATGGGATATACGTGAGGGAGTTGCATAAGGGGTCCGACAGTCCCCTCGAGGACGACATCATAGAGTATAAGAAGATTGTCGCCACTGTAAACATGTCAAAAGACATGACACTGTCCGTAGAAGACATGTGTAAGGCGTTGAACGCCGTAAAACCACAAGTGAAACAGTAGTTTATCATTCCTTTTCTGTCTAATAGTGTGGTCTGCCACTCATTTTAATTTATCTTGTTACAAATGGTGACAAACGAAGGAGTTTGGGTTTTGTTTCATTCGCTCAGTAGTAAACAGATAGTTCGTAGTTAGCACCCAGGGCAAGTTGGCATGTATTGCCCTGTTTTTTTTTTTAGTTTATACAGTAGACATTAATAAGGCTATTTTGTATTCTCTGATGCCTTAGAAGCTGACGTGGTAAAATTCCAATGCTAAAAAAAGGATGTAACGTTATTTATGTTTATGTTTATCTTTAGTTTTCAGATGAACATGCGGTATCAGTGCATGTCCGTACTTTACGGTCAAGGTAATTTCTTACATGCACTATGGCATATCATGTGCTCAATACTTCGCTAATAGCTCACTTCTCACAATCTCTGCTTTAAGTTGAAGTTGGACGAGAGTCGCTTAGTTTATTGCTGACCGAAGTGTGCTTTGTATTGTTTGTATAATCGATTGTATAGCCAAATCTGATCAAACAATGTGCTTTTTCTGGGCTTCAAACTAGCCCTGATCCATGGCACCGAGGCACCGAGTTTATACGCAGTTCATAAGCTAACATTCAATGCTTTAGCCTCTTACAATAGATATCTTTCACTTTTTAGATCAATCATAACCTATCTGTGATCTGTACTCTCTACTGAGTATTCACCAGCAGGTGGCGCTGAAATTCTTAGACATTTCATAGTGCGTTTTTGTTAACATGTTTGTCGGAAGTATTTGTTAAGTTCACCCTGTTTTAAGGCAAGTTTAAAGTTTCATTTGTTAAAATCAAGATTTCCGCTTTGACATGACGTGGATGTTATTCATTGTATCACAACTTTAATGCATATTTTCTCATCTAAGATAAATTCAGCCATTGAAATTAAGTAAGCCGTTTTGAAATTAATGTACGAAAATGTCCACATTCTTGCATACATTGGTACAAGGCTAGAAAATTAAACATTCTAATTCCTGGCATGCATCATGGGGTAAACAATAATCAATTTGAAACGAAACACAAATCTAAGTTTCCTAAAAATCTTGTATATACACCCTCTTCTTTCAGGCTCTAGCCTCCAATGAGGTGATATACCGTAAATTCCCACGGTATAGTCATATTCGCCGCCTTCGCGGAGACCTTCGTACAGCGAATCCATTTCACCGCGAATATGTTAACCGTAAGTGTGCCCCCCTCCCCACATGCATTCACGAAGGACCTCGAGTTCAACCGAAACACAAAGGACACGCGCGATACATAAATTAACGCGGATCAACTTTATTCTTCGAAAAAAAAATGCTGTATACTGATGTTATATAGTATAAGACACCGAATCGCAATTTAACGCTGGCCATGTCAACCACGCACCGCCCGATGCGACATGAAATCTCTGCGTGCAGCGCTGTTGGGACGAGGCTTTTAGCAGCGCTGTTGGGACGAGGCTTTTAGCAGCGCTGATCGGACGAGGCTTTTAGCAGCGCTGTTGGGACGAGGTTTTTAGCAGCGCTGATCGGACGAGGCTTTTAGCAGCGCTGANGAATCACGGGGCCACACAGTCTCTCTGGACAAAGTTAGAATACTGGACACTGAACAGGACTACTTTCTAAGAGGCATTAAGGAGGCTATATATATATTTAATCCCTGTAAATTGTGTGTTGGAATAAAGTTTAACGTTTTACTATCGAAGTGTGCTTTGTATTGTTTGTATAATCGATTGTATAGCCAAATCTGATCAAACAATGTGCTTTTTCTGGGCTTCAAACTAGCCCTGATCCATGGCACCGAGGCACCGAGTTTATACGCAGTTCATAAGCTAACATTCAATGCTTTAGCCTCTTACAATAGATATCTTTCACTTTTTAGATCAATCATAACCTATCTGTGATCTGTACTCTCTACTGAGTATTCACCAGTAGGTGGTGCTGAAATTCTTTAGACATTGCATAGTGCGTTTTTGTTAACATGTTTGTCGGAAGTATTTGTTAAGTTCACCCTGTTTTAAGGCAAGTTTAAAGTTTCATTTGTTAAAATCAAGATTTCCGCTTTGACATGACGTGGATGTTATTCATTGTATCACAACTTTAATGCATATTTTCTCATCTAAGATAAATTCAGCCATTGAAATTAAGTAAGCCGTTTTGAAATTAATGTTCGAAAATGTCCACATTCTTGCATATATTGGCTAGAAAATTAAACATTCTAATTCCTGGCATGCATCATGGGGTAAACAATAATCAATTTAAAATGAAACACAAATCTAAGTTTCCTAAAAAATCTTGTATATACATCCTCTTCTTTCAGGCTCTAGCCTCCAATGAGGTGATATACCGTAAATTCCCACGGTATAGTCATATTCGCCGCCTTCGCGGAGACCTTCGTACCGCGAATCCATTTCACCGCGAATATGTTAACCGTAAGTGTGCCCCCCTCCCCACATGCATTCACGAAGGACCGAAACACAAAGGACACGCGCGATACATGAATTAACGCGGATCAACTTTATTCGAAAAAAATGTTGTATACTGATGTTATATAGTATAAGACACCGAATCGCAATTTAACGCTGGCCATGTCAACCACGCACTGCCCGATGCGACATGAAATCTCTGCGTGCAGCGCTGTTGGGACGAGGCTTTTAGCAGCGCTGTTGGGACGAGGCTTTTAGCAGCGCTGATCGGACGAGGCTTTTAGCAGCGCTGTTGGGACGAGGCTTTTAGCAGCGCTGTTGGGACGAGGCTTTTAGCAGCGCTGATCGGACGAGGCTTTTAGCAGCGCTGTCGGTGAGGAGGGAGGCTTTTAGCAGCGCTGCAGGTGACGACGAGGCTTTTAGCCGCGTTTGTGCCAAGAGATCTAAGCTGGTACAGATTGATTTTTGTTTCCTATTAAAATTTTTAAATGTCTGAAGACCTGAATATTAAAGGCTGAACAGCTTCTCTTTCAACTTTGTTAGCTCTTTGATTTTCAAAATTTCAGACGAAAAAAAGGGAATAAATTGGATTTTCCCTTTTAGATTTGGATTGTGTTCATCCCTTTATCGTCAATCTCTAAATTCTTCACAACGCTGCAAGATATTCGAGCGACCGCTGTGTTACTTGACACCATATAAATGCAACTTATTTCTGCCATATATATACAAGTTATTAGTTAGCAGATTAACCAACTGTCCCCCGCTTTTCACCTAACACTCTCTGGGCGTGACAGCTTACTTGCAATTAATAGTATTAGTAATGACACAAACGATAAGAAGACTTACTTGGAGAGCTTGTCGGCACTGTTTTGTCCGACATGTCCGCACTTTGCAGCGAAATGCAGCCAAATGAGCATGCGTTGTGAACTCTTGACACCTCATCAATTTAGTAATTATCATATGGAATGTGTAGTGGCGTCCTGTAATTAATTAGTCACACCTGATCTATCAGCATCTTTTTTGCATATCACTACTCTGTCTTTCCCAACATGGACACGCAAGAAGTTCTCTGGTCATGATAATTTGCAAGGTCATGACCGAAGGCTAACAGAACTCCAAAAATACAAGAACAACAATAATAAACATCATTTTTTTTCTTCAGGACCACCGATTCCATTCCGGAAGTGTAACGTTGAAGGTCGGTTGCCTCACGAGAAAGAAAAGCAAAGTTACAGTATACCATTTCCTGGCACTTTACAGCATATTGCTGCTCGTCGAGCAAGGCCTTCTCAAATCCTTTTACGTCACCCATTTTAAGAAGACCTGCCCTCTGTGATCTGCAGTCGCCTCTCCATATGACAACTTCAAACTGTAAAAATTAGAGACAGATCAGCATCATTTCCTCGAACCCTACTCCCTACAGAAGATACAGGTGTGTCTATAATTATGGTTAACCATATAGGGTCTTTCTTTCTTTCCTTCCTTCCTTCCTTCTTTCTTTCCTTCCTTCTTTCTTTCCTTCATTGTGCTAATTTCTATATGCAGTGAATAGGTCTTTTTTGCTTATTACAACGAGCCATAAAATGATAATTGGTTCTGCACAACACCTTACTTAGATGTGACATACATCATCTGACTACATGAACCATCCAAAAAGAAATTGTATATGGTAAAGTGATAAAGATGTAGGACGATTGACAAAGTGCACCTCTTGTTCACAACAGTGGGGAGACCTCTTCTTGTCATCTTCAAGAACACTCTAGGTCTCCACAGGCGGCAGACCTGGACGATTTTGCCGTCATTGTCGGAACAAGACATGCCTGGGCCAACCCGCTCCGCAAGAGCGCCTGTGTTTTTCTTGACCGTCTTTCTCTCGCTGTTACCCATCTTCAAGGTTTTGTCAAGTCTTTGTTTGTGCATTTTGGGTGAGAACCAGGGACGATTGGAAGTCCTTGCCGTCGCACCTCGCATTTGGCTGGCTATCGGTGACCATGGATAGCAACATCTTTTTCCCGTGTCATGTTCAAACAATGGTCAGTCTGCCTGCGTCCCTGTCTTCTGAACTTTGCCTTGGTTAGATTATTGCAACTTTCGTTCTGTCGACACTGTCTGGCTGTCCTTTTAGTCCCGCCTCTTGACTTCCGCCAGAATTGTGCATGTGAGGTAGCAATATAACATACACAATGACTGAGACTTGTATTATTATCTTGTCATTAATAGACATCTGTCAATAGCATCGTATTTTTTGCAACATGAAATCATGACATAATGACTCACCAGCTGGCTCTTCCTGGATGATAATCGATGTTGACCACTTACTGGTTGATGTTGATAACTGGCTCGTCTTGGATGTCATTATTAATTATTATCCCTGTAGAGACAAAGGTCCTAGAACGCATGGTTCTATTTGTTAGAAAACATACAGTGACTTCATCGTATTACATGTATAAGAAGTCCGACACCACATGTTTTTCAAAGATATACAGCGCAAAGGAAAGCGTAAAACAGATGATGCTGAATAAGCTGCTACGCGAATTGTGCAGCATGGCTTTTTCTCCAATACCTCCCTCTCTGCACTCACTTCATGGAGGATGTCAACTATACGTCGTGCTTGGAAAAAGGGTTTAATTTCCGTTTTCCATGTCAGTACTTTTATTTTCATGCGATATCCCTTCTTGTAGTTGTTTTATGATTGTCCTCTTGTGCGACATGCACATTTGCTGCCTGTTTAGTCGTTGAAAACCGACCTTTTCCCCCTGCTTCTAATAGTACGAAACTGTTTCTGCACTGTAGTGCAGACAGGGTCGGAAAGGGAACGCGAACGCGAACGCGAAGACAGATGCTTGCTGCAGTAACAACAGCTACATCTGCACTGCCAGGCTTCTGTAGCCGGATGTGTTTCTGGTGTTCATGGTGCCTCTTTCAATTTCCTTCTTCACGTCAGCAATGCTGAATTTCTTCAGGTCCTCACAGGTAGATTGCCCCAGGATGGAGGTTGGTGCCATGTTTTTCCGATCTTTTAGAATTGTGGTTCTTACCTGTTTCTTCAGTGCTGATGATAACTCCTCGTGCCCCATGATGTCTTTTAAAGCCTGGCCCCATTTCTTTTCGGTTATGTCGGTTTTTCTGCCACCGTAACACGTTCCGTTAGACACGTCCTCGCTGTTGGAACGCCAATTTCCCATGCTTCTATGTATTCTGTGCTTCGGACGTGTGAAACGTTTAGCCAAAGGCGTGCGTTCAGAAAGGTATCTTGGATTGGCGCCAGACTTGCACTCTTTCTGATGTAGAAGTGAGTCTGTCTGCGGCATATATATATAGTGTGTCAAATTTCCTATTTAACCGTGTTGAGATATGGGACAATGGTGTTGCCTCCCATGGCATACTTCTGACAAGTTGTCAACAAACAGCTTGTGTTAAGGAAATCTGCAACTACCCTCTAAAAATCACAAATGAGATTACAAATTACAAGAATTAGAAAATGCATAAAATGTCCAAAGGATATAATAAGCATAATTGTTAACGATAGTGCAATTACAGAATTAAAATATGGAGGTATACTACATTCACTATTTTTATGATTAACGTAAAACCCCTCTAATGTATTCAACTACACAATTTATTTTATATAAGTACATGTATGCTAGAAGTCATTACCTGTTGTCAATGTTCTGTAGCAGGTCTGCCGACCCGTCGTACATGTGCCGGTATATGGAAGATTAAAATGAGCAAATGACTTACCCTATATGACTAAACTATAGTAGCCTCTGGGTGCTGGTTGTTGGTCACCCTCTCAGACAGGAAGTGATTCATGCGTTCGTAGATAATCCTTTAGGCCAAAACAATTTCATTCCCGTACTGAATGTTTAAGTAAATTATTACTAGTACGATAAATATTTGTATAGTTATAGTGATCGATATTTTAAGAGACACATACGGTCCAAACAAGGAGGTTGAAAATCATTGGTTGAAACAAAGAACCAAGACAGTACGGTCTTGTAACAAGGGGGTAAAATCAATTGGTTTTTAACCTCATTCCTTTTAGATTTTCTAGTGTATCTTGACGTATTTTATCTAGTGTAGCAATTACGGCTCATTGTCCCAGTGTAACAATCAAGGCATGTGTTTACTTTTTACAACGTTTTTAATGAGATTTAAAGGTATCAAATGCAATTACAAGGAAACAAAATTGGAAATATTCTAAAGGCAAGCTGACTGATATCGACAGATACTGCCCCACATAAAGTAACAGAAATGCAGCCCGCCATATTTGTTTGGATAGTGCGGGACAGGTTCAGGTGAAATTGGCTCAAACAAATGTAAAATGGGGTGATGGTGAAATTACGGCAGGTGGTGATGAAATTACGGAAATTAATTGTTGCATATTTATAAACTATTTACTCCCAGCCTTGTTTTGTCGTTACAATTATAAAATTAATACTTAGCTGGTGTATATTATTTTAACTCACCGGAGTAGTGAAAATAGTTTAATGTTAAATCCTAAGGATTATTCCCCAACATCGTACCATTAAATACACTATAAATGTGGGAAAATAGAACAACATAAGATAGCAACATCAATTACTCACTATAATGGCAACAGAAAAGTCCCGCTCCATCCGAGCAAGGCATCTGTGCACAGCCTTCTCCAGGTCCGGGAGTCTAGCTCTGTTCACCGTGGGAGCACAAAGCGCCGACAGCACACCACAGATCATGTTACACCGTTTCGCGTTGGTCCTCCCCCAGCATGTCCATCACGCAGAACTAGAATATCCCATGTGAGGTCAGCTGTAAAATATTTCAGCAAAATGTCTTACATTATTTTTAGCTAAGAATCATTTTGTAACGTATTTTTATTACGTATTTTCATTTCGTAAGGGATATATAATAAGCGAAACATTATAAAAATGGGCATTTATGAATCATATCGTTGCTCGTACGTATCTCCTTCACACATAATCTCCGAGAAAATACTAGTAAATCATTTGGGGGTGGCAAAATATGTATTAAGTGTCCTTGAACAAACCTTCGAACAATAATAAAAATAGTGTCAAAATATGTAGAGTCCGTTGTTATACTTACACACGGGATAAACAAACACAACATTGAGTGCATTAAGAATTTTATTAATTATATATCATACCTGTTTCCAATCAAGGGACTTCATTTTTGAGATTTTTTCGATGAATGGTGTTGGCTGCCACCCAAAGTTCACCGAAACTTTCACGGCGCAACGGTACTATACGGTTGTCAGCTTTCTCATGTCTTCCTCAGACAGTGTCCGTAGTTCCTGGGTTCATCTTTTTCCTAGTTTTCTTTAGTGCCTTTCCCATCCCTTTCTGCAAATTGAAAGGAAAAGCAAAATGCAATTTATTTTCTGCCGCTATTAGTAGTATTTACGTATATTTCAACATTTAATCATTTCACTATCAGCAGTTTTCACAAGGATGAGGACTCGCTGGTCTACGTTTCAATTGACGTACAAGTGTACAAAAATTGCTTGGATACTATTTTGTGAAATATCTTTAAAGCTTGTACTTAAATACATTCAATATCTTAAGCATAAAACATGTTACTACAGCTTCATTTTCGTGACGAGGCCACAGTCGTGTCGTCCACGTCTTCCCATTGGTTGTCGCTGTCTACCCAGCACTCCGGGAACCGCCCAAGCCGCTGTTCTTCTGCCCGTACGGCTGCTGTGTCATCCTTCCTACACATCAGACCGTGGATTTTTTGGATAACGTCCTGAAATATTTTGGTAACCAACTATTGTAGTAAGTCTGGCGATACAGGTGTGTACAGAGGATTTAAATAATGTGTCAGTGATTTTAATATGGTACAGGAAATCTCTTTCATTTACAAATTTATGACAAACTACTGTATGTAATAGGTTCACATATTTTTTATCACATTATATCAAATTTTACCAATTTTGTTTGCTCAAATTCACATTAACTTCACATTAATGACCCTGTTATTGATATCTGATCACGAACAACAAATGACACATGTTTTGAGTTTCCACTGAGATATATTAAATCAATGATGTCTAACGTTTGCCATTTACATTTGAAAAACTACATCGCAATAACAATTGCAGTTCTCACAAAAATACAAACAGCTACTACTATGTTGAAGAAGCATAAAAATTGAATACACAATGTAGTATTATTTGTCTATACAACAGTTTTGTTTTGTTTATTGTTCAGCTTTGTAGGACTGATAATCACATAATTGCCTCGTCTTTTCCTCGGTATATATTAGTGTAATACTCCATCTCTATATACATCAAATTGTCAGGTTATCAAAAATCAGGCACCGTCGGTCAGATTTGACGGTGTGTAAACCTTCCCCGGTTTCTTCAGCCGTAAGCTGGGCTGTCAAGGCTGAATTGTGTTCTTTTCCAGCGAATGGGTGAGACCTGGATGGGGGGCACGACGTCTGGAGAAGGCGGGCATGGTGGGGACAGATGAGGCGATGAGTGTTGAACGGGCGATGACTGTGGTGAAATCACGTTGTCAGGTGAGTTGAGCAGGGAGAAGTCCGGGGTTGAGTGGTTCGGGTTGGAGTTGGTCGGTCAGTGGTGGTGCTGTGGAGGTTGGTCCGAAGGTCGTATGTTGGTCGGTCGGTCCGGAATGGTCGGCCGGTTGGGGTCGGTCGGACGGTCAGCTCGTTGGTCGGGGTCGGCTGGACGGCGGCTGGCGGTTTGAAGTATGTTGAAGGTTTCAGGCCAACATACCTCACGCAGGACTCCATTACTCCGCGGAGAGCCACAGTCCAGTCTGCAGGAAATGAAAATAAGGATACAAAAGAATTAAATGTAGAAATCAGAGGATACATGTATAAAAAAAAAACTTCCCTTAACCAGATGTCTATTCTGTCCAAATGAGATCAAAGATGAACATTTTATTATGGATTGTTCATAATACGACGATAAACGCTCAAAGCTTCTTTCTGCTTGCTAAACAGATAGATATACTATAGATACATTCACAAATAAATGAAAATTTCAAACAATGTTTACAACTTAGAACACGGAGTTTCTGTGACATGGCAAACTCAACATGTTGATTTATTCTAGGAAGTGGATGTGCCTGTCTAGAATGAATTTTCCCATTCCTCCATACCATGGGCAGGATTCTTTACATGCGTGCATGCGAAAAAGCTGTGTACTTCCCTGATGTCAACAGCGCATAGTCAGGGGTGGAAACCTACTCTCTGCTGCCCCAATTCAAACTGTCGAGAAGGACTATCTCCTTTGGAGAAACGGAGGATGTCTCTGTTGTACTCACTTCCATCTGGTGCCTTTACTGGGAGAGCAAGAGAAGGTACATGTAGGTAGTCTCTTCTCGTCTCAGCATACAGGAGTTGTTCAGCATCAGAGCTCTTGCTTCTAGCGATGATGTATATACGTGGCTGTTCTACTGCAGACTGCACAGAGAGTCGCGTGAGCTTTTGTTCCCCAGAAACAATGGTTTGCGATGGTTTTGTAGGCATGGTGGATAGTTGGGCTTGGTTGAAAAAAGTCAGAACTTGAGCTTGTAAAGCTTCCTGGACTGATTTCTGTGCGGCTAGACCGTTTTCGAGGCTCTTTTGACTTCGCGCTGGCGTTTGAGTTCAGCAGTTAAATTGTCAACTTGCTGTTATTGTTTCCTAACTCGTTCGCCATCCTCATCGTCCTCCAAAACGTCCTCGAGATGGCTGTCCTTCTGGCCGGGCACCTTTCCAGGAAGTTTAAGCAGGTTGCAAAGAATTCTGTAGAAGAATAACACTATTGATATTAATGCTGTTACTTGTATAAGGCAAGGCATAGAGCTGTGTACCTAAACAAATTTTAGGTACAGGTACAGGTACAGGTACACAGGTTTAGGTACAGGTCCGGACCTGAACCTGTACCTGAACAATTTGACCAATTTATATGCTCTTCTGAACTCCTTCAATAACAAAAAAAACATTAATAAACTTGTTAGTTAAGGTTTATTCTTTGTTTATGGCGAATGCTCAGATAAAATATAGGCAAAACTAAAGATGTTTTTGTTTTCATGAACACACTGTCCTTACACAGGGACCCATTTGAGGTCACAAATAGGCATAAAATTGGTGTGAAATTGTTTAGGTACAGTACCGGTACTGAGGGATTAGGTATTTTGGACCTGTACCTAATCAATTTTTCCGGTACAGTATCGGTACTGCGTACCGGTACACAGCTCTAGCAAGGCAGCATTGCCTCATAATTCCTCCTGATTGCAATGTGCTTACCAGGCAGGTATATCAGAAGACCACGCGTTTTGTTAACGTCTTGGAACCGAGACATAATTATACGCGTTTTGTTAACGTTTTGAACCGAGACATAACGATAATCTTTGTTTCAGATGCGTTCGTAGTGAAACGAGCGGTCTTTACTAACAATTCATGTTTTGTTAATGTTTTGATGCGCTTTGTTTTCAACCGGAGGCATTTATATCTCGGACGATTGCATTACTTAACTAACACGATCAAACTACCGTTACTACCTGACTTGCATCAACCTACTCACACGAGACTTACATCAA
>NW_017803840.1:34111-55841 GCF_001625305.1 Branchiostoma belcheri | reverse complement strand
TAGAATGAATTTTCCCATTCTTTCATACCATGGGCAAGATTCTTTACATGCGTGCATGCGAAAAAGCTGTGTACTTCCCTGATGTCAACAGCGCATAGTCAGGGGTGGAAACCTCCTCTCTGCTGCCTCAATTCAAACTGTCGAGAAGGACTATCTCCTTTGGAGAAACGGAGGATGTCTCTGTGGTACTCACTTCCATCTGGTGCCTTTACTGGGAGAGCAAGAGAAGGTACATGTAGGTAGTCTCTTCTCGTCTCAGCATACAGGAGTTGTTCAGCATCAGAGCTCTTGCTTCTAGCGATGATGTATATACGTGGCTGTTTTACTGCAGACTGCACAGAGAGTCGTAGGTTGAATTTCTGATGATACTCCTCGTCTGTGAGGTGAATCGCTGGGCCGTACAAGGTGGAACCAGGTAAAGAATATAACAGTGGTTAGCAAGTGTTGCACCGTCCTCCCAGGCCACCAGGTGTCTTGTTCCTTCAATTGTTTTCAAGCGTTCTCGCATGGGTTGTTCTGCTTCTCTTTGTGCGAGTTGTACTCCCCCAGATCCATCAGACTTTGCAGTATTTGTTCCATTGTTAAGAGGTCATAGTGTGTGGCTTCTCTCATGAAGGGTTGTTGTGACTTGAGCAGTACATCATCTCGTACATCGGTGATTGCACTGTCTACTGAGCTTTTGTTCCCCAGAAACAATGGTTTGCGATGGTTTTGTAGGCATGGTGGATAGTTGGGCTTGGTTGAAAAAAGTCAGAACTTGAGCTTGTAAAGCTTCCTGGACTGATTTCTGTGCAACTAGACCGTTTCCGAGGCCCTTTTGACTTCGCGCTGGCGTTTGAGTTCAGCAGTTAAATTGTCAACTTGCTGTTATTGTTTCCTAACTCGTTCGCCATCCTCATCGTCCTCCAAAACGTCCTCGAGATGGCTGTCCTTCTGGCCGGGCACCTTTCCAGGAAGTTTAAGCAGGTTGCAAAGAATTTTGTAGAAGAATAACACTAATAATATTAATGCTGTTACTTGTATAAGGCAAGACAGCATTGCCTAATATTCCTCGAGCTCCTGATTGCAATGTGCTTACCAGGCAGGTATATCAGAAGACCACGCGTTTTGTTAACGTCTTGGAACCGAGGCATAATTATACGCGTTTTGTTAACGTTTTGAACCGAGACATAATTATACGCGTTTTGTTAACGTTTTGAACCGAGACATAATGATAATCTTTGTTTCAGATGCGTTCGTGGTGAAACGAGCGGTCTTTACTAACAATTCATGTTTTGTTATTGTTTTGATGCGCTTTGTTTTCAACCGGAGGCATTTATATCTCGGACGATTGCATTACTTAACTAACACGATCAAACTACCGTTACTACCTGACTTGCATCAACCTACTCACACGAGACTTACATCAACCAACTGCATTTTATTTACAGTGTAGACACAGCTATATCCGTTCAAAAAAGTACAAGTTATTCATCAACCACCTCACACGAAACTTACATCAATCAACTGTAACTTATTTACAGTGTAGACACAGAGCAATATCCGTTCAAAAAAGTGCAAGTTATTAATAAAAAAGTACAAGTTATTCATCAACCAACTCGCACGAAACTTACATCAATCAACTGTATTTAATTTACAGTGTAGACACAGAGCAATATCCGTTCAAAAAAGTGCAAGTTATTCATAAAAAAGTACAAGTTATTCATCAACCAACTCACACGAAACTTACATCAATCAACTGTATTTAATTTACAGTGTAGACACAGAGCAATATCCGTTCAAAAAAGTGCAAGTTATTCATAAAAAAGTACAAGTTATTCATCAACCAACTCACACGAAACTTACATCAATCAACTGTATTTAATGTACAGTGTAGACACAGCTATATCCGTTTAAAGTGTGCAAGTTATTCATAAAAAAAGTACAAGTTATTAATCAACCAACCCACACCAAACTTACATCATTCAACTGTATCTAATTTACATAGCTATATCCGTTCAAAGTTACATCCATGTAATTACAATTCAAACGTGAAATTACAAAATACTTTACAACAGGTGGGGAAAATGGGAACATCACAATACGCCAAATGTTACCTACGCATACTTGGATACGTTAACTATTGCATAGAGAGCTTTGGGAATAGCAGGAAGTATCTAAGAGAGTTTAGCGATAGCATCTAAGTTACGAACAACCAGGAAGAGTGAAGCATGGAAAACAAAGTTGGAGGGGGTCATATAAGAAAACTGAGGCTGGATACGGATGAGGCCAGCATTGGCTTGCTCGTTCACCTGGGAATTGATGGAAGCAATGTCTACAGATTGCCTGTACTCGTCCATACAATAACCCAGGGAACAGCCAATGTGGCCTCGGAAGTGAAAGCGGTCTACAAGGAAGAGAGTTTTACGGAAAAAAGTTCGGCTCTCTATTCAATGAGTACTGGTGTAGCTTACATGCATTGTCATACACAATGACATCAGGAGATGTGTTGAATCGGGTTCGGAAAATCTCGAAGGGGTGTCTAGGTGACTCGCCACTCGTCATGCAGTCAAAGCCGTAGCATACACCGTGTCGACAGAACATGTTGAAGATACCAGGAGTCAGTGACGGGTGCCCGTATGACTCCTTGATGCAGCTCCCTGTACTGTTACCGGACGGCTTGGTGTCTGCCACGTACTTTGGCAGTCCGATCTTTTGAGGCAACCCGGGGAAGAAGGAGAGTGTGGATGGTGCTGAGGTAAGGGATATGAAGCAGGAGATGGAATGTTAACGTTCTCAAAGGTCTGATCCAAGATGGCGTGGATGTGATGTAGCAAGTGTTGAACGTCTTCGGTGATGTCTCCCCCCTTTGCAATGTCCCGTAAACTTCTGAAGAGGACTGGGGTCAGCTTCTGAAGAGTCGCTGCAGCATCTGGACAGCCGAGTGTGGTCTCTCCTCTAGACTTCAGCACTAGGTCTACTGCCTCCGTGCTGCCGGCAGTCTGCAGCATGCCGCAAACTGGGGTGTTCTTGGCAAGTTCAGAGAGCAGTCTCCTGTATGGGGATGGGCACGTGTGACTGCCACCCTCCGACTTCACCCGTCGCAAAACAGTTACGAGCTCGCTGTGCCCTTCTTTGGATAGGACGGAAACGAGAGTTTTGAACTCGCTGTCGCTGAGTCCGTTTTTGCTCCCCGACTTCTGTCCTCGTTTCTCCCCGCTGTACCGCAACAGCAGCTCCCTTGCCTGCTCAGATTTTAGGAAGACGTGGTCAGCATGCTTCGACCCTGCTACACTTGGCCCGTCCTGAGTGCTCTCCTCGGGTGCCTCCATTACCGCCAGGAAGTCACGCCTGAACCAGATTGCAGTTCCAGTTTTTTAATCAATGGTGGTTCTGGTCCACACAAAGGACAGCAGAAGACCTGAAATGAACAAATTCCACATTCATAGCGAATTAAACACTGCTCTGTTATTATATTTGCACTAAGGCCACAGCATGTATATTTAATGGATGACATCCTCAACAGACTCCAACTCTAATGCGCGTGGGCAAAAACAAAACAAGGCGGACCCCAAAAAACAAACCTACATTTTCAAATTTTGACATCATAAATCACAAAATGATACCTATATTGTGTTAAGTTGACTGCCAGCTATTACAACACCCATTTGTCACTGCAACAACTTTGAACAATGAAACTTTTAAATCATTGTACAAATGGTTTTGATTCAGTGGAAACATTACATATACACAGCCACCGCCACATATAAAAGGAATCTTGTAAATAAATAGTAAGTATTGACTGTTTCTCGATTCCTGTTTATCTATAAGTTAACCTTTGTGACTTTGATGAATTTGGCTTTTGCCCCCAGACTTTGACTGTTGATCTGAAAATCATTCCAAAATGTTGTAGTTTAAGACCATGTACTATAAAATCACCCAATACGCAATACATTCAGCTAATGTCAACTACTAGACTAGCTCTAAAGGGCTGGAGGCAGTAACCAAGATAAGTTACTTTTCAAACACAAATAATGTTTGTACTGTGTTACAACACTGAAATAAGTAAACCATGCAAGAAATAAGATCTCCACATACATCAGGCCATGGTATGGAGAGTCGCCTCGCCCATGAGTTCCATGCTCTGCGCAGAAGCCTGTAGTCCAGTGAGGGCTGTGTTGTTGCTGCAGCCCTGGTCTTGTTAGCACTTCTCTCTGCTGCCTTTAGAGGCTTTCTGGCATACACCATATTTTGCATGTACTTCAGCATGAAGCCAAAGTAGAACATGTTCCTGGGAAAAAGAGATAAAAGGAGAGACATACAACTTAGAAGTTTTCAGTAAACTGTTTTGGAGGACGGAAGCCTAGCGAACCCTGTCTTGTAAAGGGTATATCACCCTATATAACCACGACCAATATATCAATCAATCAAATGGATTATTTCCAACCGACTTCGCAGCACCAGGCTGAATTGCTTCAATTGTAACAGTCATTTAAAAACAAGGTGTACAAGTTCAATAATAAAATCTAACATGGCATAAAAGGTAACGTTTGTCAACAGTTTCCTATTTACACTGCGCAATCATTGGTGCATCCTTTATGAGTTATGGGGCAGTGCCGGAGTCGCGTGGCGAAGGCCAAGTCCTTTTATATCAGCGAAACGCTGATCGGGTGGGGTGGGGGGGTTGAAAAGAAATCCACCCCTCGAAACCTTTTTCTCCCCTTCCCCTCCTTGGAACTGGCCTATCACCGCGCTCCTCCAGCGTTGCGGATGCTTTCCAAGACTGCACTCAGTGAAGTTATCCGCTTCCATTCCTTATATGGGTGTTTGATTACGTCATATCGGATTCAACCGATGAGTGAGCAGTGAAAATAGTGCTATTGGGCTTCATTTACTAATAGTATTCATACAGTCAACCGATGATGATGGTGATGGACAACAACTAGAAAAAGTCGCTACATTAAATGTTTGTCATCTTTTGTGAGCTGTACATAAAATTAGTTTTTATCAAAATCATGTACTTTGATGTAGTATTCTGGTTACGATTTTGAAAGGTTGGATACTTGTACATGCACACTTACATATCACTCTGAGGCCACACCAATTTAATTTCTTGGTTAACGGATTCGCCGCTTCATTTTTTTCTGATTTGCAAATAAAAATAAAAATTCAGAATCAACTGCAAAATTCTCATATTTTGCCGTGAACAGTTGAAAACAGTCCTTTTTATACTTGTTAAAGTCATTCCATCTTTCAATGCAGTGGTATAATCAAAGTGGGGTGTGATGTCAATTGGTCATCGTCGACTACGACGGACGAACAACATCATCAAAGTTCAAAATTCATTGTCAAAATTTTGAACCAGCCCGGTGTTTTGACTTCATGGCTCCTATCGTACCATTTTTAAGCCATAATAGGATGCCTACGCCTGTTTTTATTTTTTTTCGCCCGCCCGCTCCATTCTTTTTGTAGAAAAATCCGTTAACCAAGAAATTAAATTGGTGTGACCTGAGTAGTAAGATACTGTTACCTTGTATGCTTCCAAAGCAGACTTAGTCCGGTGGCTTTTGCCGGTCTTGCGACGCATCAGAATCTGCATAAACATATCCACAGAGCCCCACTGTCCTAAAATCCCTCGGGATGTTCACCATGTGGGTGGGAAGATGCATCATCAATGTCTGTAAAGGCGTTTTATACTAGTATCATATGGCACCTCTGGACAAACACACGACTAGAAGTATATAACATCATTTAATGACATCGCGTTGTTTTTTCAAAAGTTCTGTAAATCCATCTTTTATGTTTTACTCTGTTTTCGGCTGATGTGAGTTTGTCTCTGTTTTATTCCCTTAACTCTTGTCACAATGTACCATCTGGGCAATTGTCATATTACTGAACGATATATATTCGTCGAGTTGCTTCCATCATTAATGTACATTTGTCTCCGACTACTTTTAAATTAGCTTAAGTTAACTTTTCTAACTGTACAATCTGTATGACTTTCTCTTGAAAGTTCCAACATCTTGACAGTTATTAAGCGTGTAAAAAGGAACACCAGTCAGTCTTGCCTTAAAAACTACTTCTTGGTCCATTTCTTGTTACTTCCTGCATTTACCTGTTGACAATATGATTTCATCATCGTCTAGCATGAAGTTCCATTCAGCATCTTTATCTGGCGGAGACCACTTTTGAATGGCAACTGGGTCCCTAGTAAACGACTCGCGGTTGTTCTTATATATTTAGTACCTAGTTCTTTGCCGTCTAATTAATGGCATGATTCCTGCTATAAGAGTTTTCTGTTAGAGTGTCGATACACCCAATCGTAACTTGTGTTCGAATCACACAAACTTCCATACATCCCTACGTGCGATGCCGTTCTGCACAGGCAACCTCTGTAAACTTTCAAGCGTTGTAGGAAGACTTACAGGCTGTTGAAGGGAGCCGTGCTGCAATGATGTGGCTCTGATCTCCCGAATGACCTCTAGGTTACGCGGGGTCAGTGGTCCTGCCACTAATTACATGATTTTATCTCTCGCCAAAATACTTATTGTTTCCGTTAACTATTCTATTTCTGCCGTCTTCTGTTTCGAATAAGCCAGACATCTGACAGTCCTCTGATAGATTTTCTATAATACTTTAAGTGCATTACCGTATTTTCCTTTAGAAGCTCTCTTTCAAACTTAATCAAAAGTTAATCAAACTCAATCTGTTTTCAGATGTAATCTGTGATGCTGGACTGTAAATATTAGGACTGGGACCAATATTACACGGCTTATCTGATCAGGCACTTCTGCACATCAAGGTTATTTGTATGTCTTGTCTGCAGATATCGAGGCCGAGGGCCCTCGTACTTTGTCGATTTGTCGACATGAACTCCTGCAATTCTTTCTTCTTAACAGAGAGTTAAAATGTATCGATTAGGAGCTGGGTAAACATTTGACCAAGATGGACGTCGACCAATATTGAATAACCCACGCTCCGTTTGCTTCGTGATGTTAATCGATATGTAGTCCTGAATCAAAAAGGTGAGGTACGTTTTAAACAATATATTTTAGCACTTTTTCCAGCCCAATCTATTCCCGCGTTGGTGTTGAAATCACCCACGATACCAACATTGTCATATCTTTATCAAGTTGTCTTAGATCTACTGGAAGAAGCCCTGACTGTCCCAATAGGTTGCTGCAATGTTTACGAGAAAGAACCTAATTTTTTCACCAGTGATATCGAAAATTGTCCAACGTCCATGATCTGTGTTGACTGTCTTTTCGTGAATTTAATTCTTCAAATTAGTCATTCCTTGTTTTTGAAAAAAATTAAGAGATTTGCTGTGTACAAGAATGTGAACCTACTGACCATTTCTTTCAAGTCTTTGATCAGTGTCTGAGCCTGAAGCATTTTGTCTTTGTTCATATAGTTCTGGAAGGTAATGGCATTGGCCTGCTTTGCCTAAGCTTGCAGGAGCCGTCGCGCATCTCAATTTTTCACTCTTCGATGCCTTGTATTCCAGGTGGGCCTGGGGCAGGGATGTTCCCTCTGCAATGACATTAACCAATTGGAGTTAATTGAAATAAAAGTAGGAAGTGCGAAAACAAGTTCTGACATTATTGTAACTTTCTTCTGTCAACATTAAGGTCCATTTTCTCACATGACACTGTATTAGTAACATCTTCTTGTACCCTTTTTTTACCAGTACATGATCTCCATATAATCTCTAAGTCTTTCTGAGTGAGTGGTGCACTGTACTACGCCATACGTATACTGAAGTTAGAGAGGATAAAGCAGTGTGCAGCAGTGCAATGAAATATGTTGTTCTTGTATCGACAGTACAGTCGTTATTTTCACAACCAACATCATTTACTGTGTTGTTTTAAACATTGCTAATCAGCCATTTATCTATGTGCAGTAAATTACAGGCCCACCTGACAACAACTGACTCAAAAATATGTTATGGGCAGACTTTTTCCACATTGCTGGTTTCAGTTCTTTTGGCGTTTTTTTGCCCCCTGCTATCTTCCAAAATGGCCTGCTTTTTATTATCTATCCATGTTTGAAAATGGAACCCAAAAGTCAAAGTTCATACTTTCCTTTCCATATTGTACAATATCAACATTTTTCATTTGTGGTCTATCTGTACAGTGTACACTCATTTTGAGTGCCTTGAGTGTTATCTAAGAAGTCATTACCTGACGTGAAATCCAACAGGCTGAAGTGTTCTTGTGTAATTCCATGCTGGTAAACGTACAGCATGGGTAATATGCAAATACGGGCCAACATATGGTGCCAACTTGTGTTTCAACACAATATGTGACTATATATACTAGCATATACAGTCGGGATTCGGGGAAGAAAGTTCAGTACCAGCAATTGGCTTATGTGATTGGCTTAACTATAATGCTCTAAAGCTCTAATTCTAGGAATAGAAGTTTAGCATACACCAAAAATGCTACTGTCCTATTAACTTACCTCACATTGACAAGGATGGGATGTCCAGAACATAGCTGGATGTACAGCCCTATGCTGTCCCTGGCATCCCTGTCGGGTGGCAACAGCATTATCCTAAACTCGTGCTGGCCTGTGCTGGAAGCACTGCTCTTCTACTACTGCTCTTCAACATCATAGTGATGTCCTCCACCACGTACTTAAAGGAATGGATAGGACCATTGAAGTTTCTCTAGTAAGAAAATAATGATTCCGTGAACCATATGCTCAATGAATAAAATTTAATTGATTCTGAAGTCTGCTGTTATTCGTCGAGTCTTGACATTTACTAGTACTATATGATGTAGAAGTTGTTAGTATAGTATAGTACATAAAATCGTAAAATGAATTTAAGCGCCATGACAAAAATTAAACGTGGGAATAACTGTAATTTGTGTGCAAAAGTAGATTATAATTTATTTACGTAATGACGAGCTAATGATTTATTTACGTAATGACGAGAAAATGGTCACGTATCAAAATCTGTACGCCACAACAGCTGACAAAAATATGTACGTGTCAAAATTCAAACGCACATTCAAACGTTAAATGGAAAGATGAAGGTCATTTCACCAAGTACACTAAAGTTTGCTACCCTTCTCAGAATCAAGCTCAACTGACGGCGTAAACCTTTTTTGGCTTCACTATTCGCCCTAATGTTGTCGTCTTTCTTGTTTTCTTCTCCGTTGTCTTCTTTTCCTTTCCGGTCCGGACTGCCGCCTCTTGGGTAGGGGAGCTGTCAGTCGGTTATCCTGACACGGTCAGCCGCTTGGCAACATACTTTGTCGCCGGCACCCACCCTTACGCCAACACCCCGTCCGAGAAAAGGGAAAAGTCAAAATTCGGAATCCCTTTCCGCCTAGGCGAGGATGTGGTTGGGTGGGCGTGAGTGACTTTGCTGCTCCTGGGCCGGGCTGCTGGCGGGGCTGGCTGGCCTGATGGCTGGGCGGCTGGCCTGATGGCTGGGCGGCTGGCCTGATGGCTGGGCGGCTGGCCGGGCTACTAGCCGGCTCCTGGGTCGGGCTGGCTGGGCTGACTCAGCTTCTGATCGGCTCCTGGGCCGGGCTGGCTTCGCTCCTGGGGTGGGCTGACGGTTCTGTCTGTTGGATTGCCGGCAGACGTCGACTCCACGTACGGTGCGATGTTGTAGCCGTAGAAGCTGTACTTCATAGGGAACCATAAACGCCAAAGTAATACTAAAAGGACTCACCGATTAGGATTCCACCGCTGAAGCTTCAGGTTACCTGTTGTCTGTCACCCTTGTTGAGATGAGATGCATCAACTGCTCGAAGATGAACATCCAGTATCCTCGTGCTGGACCATATCTCTCTAAGTAAGCTGGCACGTGGGTCTAGACCTACACCCAACACCCAAATGCCTACACCCAAGTCTACAGACATTTCAAAAAAAAGTTACAAGCAAATGTTGTTAGATACATGATTATGTGAAAAATTAATTTCAGGACAGGATCTTACCATGACGTGACTGGGGAAGTATCTCTCCACTAGCACCAGGCTCTCCTCCACCGCTGACTGGATGCCAGGGATCTTGTCCTGGCACACGACGGGGTAGGTCAGGGCTCCAATCACCTCACACAGCTTGGTGAGGGCTCTTCGCTGCGCATCACCCAGAAGACCACGTAAGCTGTTTGGAAGAACCCCCTTTGTTGCAAATTGAACACAGATACATAAGTTTCTGGCTCACAAGTAAAACGAGTTGCACATTTCTACCTTGTTCTCAGTGTAACCTAGTAGTCAATAACCAATTGAAGGTATCAAAAATGCTTACCTGCTTCCACTGGCTTTTGATGAAGTTGAACTTGACAAACCACCCGACGTCAACTGGAACTCTGACACTGGCAAGACGGTTGTCAGTTGTTCCTTTCTCACTTTTCTTAAGTAACCATGGGACAGGGGGTAGTGTCGATCTGGTGGAGGAAGGTTAATATATTTCTGATGGATTGAACTACTGATAAATATCCAAAAACCAGTTTGGGGCCATACAGGTACTAGTATTAAATATGGTAACTTTACGGTTGGAAATGCTGCTATCATGGGCGATGGATAGGTTGGGTGGCACTAAGGGACGGGAGGACGCTAAATGGTACAGGATGTACCTGCTCACCAGGCTTACCTACCCACAGCCCATCCTTACGGTCTGGTACAGGGAGCCACCGAATCATGGCCAGCGTTGTCTGAGCACCACTGCTGGTTGAAATACTTAGTATAGTACTGTATCCCTCCTAAATATACATACAAGCGCATCCGAGATGCATTGGTACAGTCTTTGCACTTCCCCATTATCTGACAGGACGCTAATGTATGGCTAGCATATATGGGAGGATGGCTTGTTCACGGCCTAACACCAGGTCGCTGAAGGGTTTCCGAGAAGTACCTAGTTGCTTGCCAATTCAACATGATAGCTCTTACTATCTGTTACTCGAATGCTGCTACGCCACATTCATGCATCAATCATACAAACGCTACCGAAAATTCAATCTTCTAGGCGAAAGCATGGATTGGTGTGAAAGAGATTATCCTTAAAGATAGAAAAAAAGACAACTAGAGTTCGGCGATCTCATACCTCCATTACATGTTGAGTGCTTTCGTAAATTTTATGCACGGTGATGACCACCTGTAAATGGCTTACATTTGCAATCCTGCTTAGGCCACACCAATTTAATTTCTTGGTTAACGGATTCGCCCGCTCCATTTTTTTCTGATTTGCAACTAAAAATAAAAATTTTGAACCAGCCTAGTGTGTTGACTTCATGGCTCCTATCGTACCATTTTGGGCCATAATAGGATGCCTAGGCCTGTTTTTATTTTTTTTCGCCCGCCCGCTCCATTATTTTTCTTCAAAAATCCGTTAACCAAGAAATCAAATTGGTGTGGCCTTATCTGTAAAATTAATTAAGTTATATGCAAGCATGACCTCTGACATACCTTTGCAAACTCATATTTGCCGTCCAAGCTGACTAATTATACATTTCTCTCTGCGAATACGCAAATTATAAGAGGCCATTCACATACTGTAAATGCATTTATGTTCGCGAGGACTTTTTTTGCGGTATCGGCCAATTTGAGACTTCGCGAGAGATTTGACTTCACGAATCAGTGATTTTTGAATTTTATCAACGCCGCCACCACGTGCCGATACGCAGACAGCTTGGTTCTGATTCCGTGCGTACCGCTCGGCGCGAGTTCCCGGGCCTCTGTACTTAAAAAGAAGGACACTTCTAGGCAAGTGGTTTGTCAGCAACAGACACTTTATTAATTGCTTTTATTCGCTGTGACGTTGAATGTGCAGCATGAGGATGTAAAGGAGAAATTGTCGATGTTTTGACCACTTTCTTCCGGAAGCTTCCTCCCACGACATGCCTACCAGTGTAAAAACAAGCTGAAAATTTCATAACCTCGTCTCCACAACATGTTTACTTCGTTAGCTCACTGTTTCAAGTTTTTATGCTGTATACCTTATTGAGTTTGTAAAGCGATTAAGGTTCACTGCCGTCATACAGATTAAACAAAACGATCATGACTTATTAACTTCATATATAAAACTTAAGTAAACAAAACGATCATGACAATATATATACAACTTAACTGAAGTAAACAAAACGATCATGACATAATATATACACTTTAAGTTAACAAAACGATCGTGAATATATATAACTTAACTTAAGTACGACTGGTGGATGGCCTTTTTGGTCAGTTGGTCAGTACTACCAATGAACGTAACATCAGTCTCTCCAAGTCCTCACAGGCACTCCTCCTCGTGCCGTTTCTGCGTCAAACGGTGCCTGAAAGCTTTACCGCACTTCCCACACATGTAAAGTTTCTCGCCCGTGTGTCTTCGCATGTGCACTGCGATGTGTCTCAGCTGCCTGAAGCTCTGTCCGCACTCCTCACACCTGAATGGCTTCTCACCCGTGTGTATCAAAATGTGCACTTTCAACTGCCCGAATGTGCGTCGTATCGTGCCACACTCCTCACACTTAAAGCGTCTCTCCCCCATGTGCGTGCGCGAGTGCTAATCGAGGCCTGACCACGTGCTGAAGGTCTTCTGGCAGTTGCCACAGCAGTACGGCCTCTCTCCGGTGTGCGTCCTGACGTGTCTTCTGAGGCTGTACATGGTCGAGAAGGGTCTGCCGCAGTTGTCACGATCACACCTGTACGGCTTCTCACCAGTGTGGGTCCTCATGTGGATTTCCAACGCGGACGGACTGCTAAAAGACCCCCTGCAAATCCGGCACACGTTCCTGTGCAGAAAAATATCGACAAATCAGTACCGATACATATTAGATCAATCTGGTAGATTTCCAAGGCGAGCATTAAAATATATAATCACCACCAAGTAGAGCATATCCAATAGAACTGTATTTAGATATTTCATCTTCAAGGATTTCTATGATATGATTTTCTGAGTATTTGTTTGTTGCAGAAGAACCTGGGCTTATGTAAACAGAGCAGAAAAATAGGTTTTTGCAATTGGGTAGTCCGAGTAGTTGGCGGTCAATTCGTACACAGAGAGCGTCTGTTGATTTAGATGTTTCTTTCTTTATATAATTTTTTGTACTCAGTTTTATACAGAAAGACAATACCTCCCGAAGACCGTTTCACTCGCTTTCTCTTTTGTCTATGTTGGTGAAAATAGCTATAGTTGGGAATATTTATTATTGTATTGTTTGTGCTCCAGGTTTCCAGAAACGAGAAAAAGTCAAACTTTTTTACTTTACGACAGAAAGTCGGGATCTTCTAATTTTGTACCTAAGCCGTGAATATTCCCGACGCCAAAGATTTTGCTTCCGCCTGAAAATACTTTCATTAAGATAAGTTTACGTTCTTCAAGACAAGAAGGGAAAAGCAAAATTGTGTCTTAGCGGTAAGACCCACAATATCTAACAAAAACTTACTACTTAACCAAGGTCCAGGGAGTTGGTTTGGTGTAGGCGGAATACGACGCCATGGAGTCGTAGGAGGGTGTCCAGGTCTCTGGGAAGTAGGCCGTGTTGTCTCCTTATCTTCTAGCTCTTGCCTGGGCGCCACTGCTCTAAGTTCGCATCCAGTTGCTGGACCGTGGTCCGGTGGTGGGTAGGGCCCGTGCATGGACGTGCGTGAGGGCTGTCGGGCAGGAGGTAGATCGCGTCCAGTTGGCGTAGGTCGCCGACCTTGTTCCGGTGGTGTGGACGACCCAGACATCGATGTGCGTGAGAGCTGTCGGGCGGGAGGTTTAGAGGGTGCGCCGATCACAGCGTCACTGTATGATCGAGTCTGAGAATTTTTCACTGTGTTCATTGCAGGTTGGGTCTTCCTGCCCGTGTACTGACCAAGCCCCGAGAGAGAATTGGTCGTTCGCTTGATGTTAGCGGCCAGAACACGGATCCTAAATCTAATGATATGGTAACCGTCCGACGAGTAGAGAGCACTCTTAATTGTTACAGAGTCGGCAAAGTTTGAATTGTCGATGGTGTGAACATAACTTGTTTCATCTGCGACAACTTTCAGGAAAGAGTTAACGTCATTTCCTACATCTTGTAGGGCAGGTACATCTCTTGGTAGGACTGAAGACATAACAATACTGCTGTTGGGGTATTTGTCATGCGTGGTCTGAATGAGCTTACGGAAGCCTTCAGACACCTTCGTTGCGTCTGGTGTGTCACGAATATCATTAGTGCCAGCGTGAAACAAAACCACCTTTGGTTCGGGTAGCTTTGAGCGCTGAATGAATTCAGTGGATTCTGTCAGGTTGAAAGCTAGCTCCTTTCTCACTCTTTTGTCGGAGTACAGGATGTCTGCTTTTAGTGCCCTTGTGTTGGAGTCGCCAAGAATCAGAATGTCTAGTGGCGTGTCTTTGTTTTGCTGATTGATACAAAAAATAGGCACATTAGTTTAATAATGTTCGATGTAGATATTTACAGTCAAAGTCAATGTCAACATCAACCACCGTTCACAAATCTTACCTGGAGGCCGAGCTGCTCACCGGCTTCCAGACCACTTTTGTCCAGTTGAAGGCACACCCCTTGATGTTGATGCCCAGGAACACGACAGGGAAGGCCCCTTCCTCAAAATCCACCTCACACTCTGCCACGCTGTGGGTTGGAAGTCGCGCCTCCAGGTGTGTCAAGACTGCCGTGTAGTCCTGCTTTTTCCGGCGAGACACGAGTGCGAAAAACAGGGCCCTTCGCATGTATCGTATGACCGGTAGGACATCAGTGGTAGAGTTACAAATAGCACTACAAATAACACTACAAAGGTACAAACGTGAGGCAGCATGTCATTTCCTACGTACACATGCAGAGGATTTGTACATATGATAAAATTGTTTATTGTTCAATGATTGAACTGTGTGAATGCCCACCTCCGCCCACATACTAATATCTATATGAAAAGGTGCACACTATGTCAAGATATTTGCAAATGTAGTACTTTGTTTATACATAACAATGACAAGCATGATATAAATCATTTCTAGAACACTGGGGTAAGGTACATATATATTGTGTAATTGTGTTAAGCCTTCATCGTCCCGGCCAACATTACACAATTACTTTTATACAGCTGACATATACATGTTCATGCATCAGAATCCTCTCTATATATATGATAAATAGATACGCACTAGACAATTCTACTCGTTTAGGAATCTTTTAATGCATTCATTTCTAACATTCCAAGCATTAATAGCAGAAGAGAGATCATACTTTAACGGCACTACAGATTTGCGATGGATCTTCTGTTTGTAGTAGATATTATGATCCAGGAGTTTGGTAACATCAGCCACTTCCATTCCTGTCGGCATCTCTGTAGGCTCTGAAACTTCATATCCCTATGTTAAGACAAACTCTTCTGTATTGAAAGCTTTTAAAGCCAAAAAAACTCTCCCCCTCCCGACAATCCAAAATATGTTCACTTTCTCCAAATTTGGATACAAATTGATTATGGTCACAAGTGCCAAAAACAACAGTCCCACCATGATTCTTGGTGTACATTGTCCCCGACACTTGAACCCAATTTGCTGCGTAAATGATATCGTCTGCTTCTACTTGTATACCCAACAATCTGCTTAGTCGCTCTTGGGCAAAAATCTGCATGTTCCTCAGTGAGCTATTTGCTGGGTCCAAATCTAAGATTTGCTGCAAAAATCGGTTGATTCAATTTTACTGATTCGCTTGCCTCTGTACGCAAGTTTCTCCGAGGCATGGATTTTGGAATATTAATGTGATGATATTTTGTTTTCGAGCAACGTACTTGAAATAACTATGCTTCCCTGCAAACCTCATGCACCATATGTGAATCAAGGGTCCAAAAAGAATCATACTTGTAGAAAGATGGATGAGATAGTGGTGTTTTGGAAGATGTTATTGTTCAGTCTTTTGAATTCTTTAAGGTGGTTTGAAATCAAACCACGAAGATTTTCTCATTTGATGTCACACTTGAGAACACAATAGATATCATTTCGCATAGCTTACTCAGGAAGGTAATCAATTCCAAGATCCACATTAAGGAAGGATAACATGATTGAGAAGTGTCGAATGAAAGCTGTTCTGCAGGTAGTCAAACGTTTCATGTTGGCAAATCTGACACCTTCTTTAAAACCAGCCACAGCCAGACAAGTGTTTGTGTCTGCACTAAGGGCAACTACATCAGTAGTATGTTATGGACAGGATAGGTCGCAAATACGGCGCTACTCCACCTGTTATGTTGCGGAGCGCAGTGGAGCAGACTGGGTGTCGTCAGGCGGCGGTGTAGAGGTCACGTGAAGGTCAATGCGGCATACCAGACGCCGCAGGAGGTCGTGTCGGGTGGTATTATTTAGTAAGGGTAGGTTGTGTATGTTTGAGTTTGATTTGACTGTGATACTTTAGGTTTGGTTTGTTTTTATTAACAGTTTACGGTTTGTATGCTAATCAGCTTATTATTTTTATTGTCGGTACTTAGCATTGCAATTATTAACACCACTATTTTATCTTGAGCGAACAGTTTACACCACACCAACACACGCACACACACACACACACACACACACACACACACACACACACACACACACACACACACGTACACGGCGGGACAAGAATGAAACAGCTGGTCGTAGACAAGCATTTGTTTAATATCATTTTGATTTAATCTTAAGTTTATTCACTCTTTATTTCATTTTTTGCAAACTTGTGGCGTTTCGTCGGTGGGGTCCGCGGGCAGGTCCAAGTCGCGTCGGCGGGCCTTTTCAGCCGGAGATCAAGCGGGGTGTCCGGTCCCGCTATCTGGGTCTGGGCGTCCACGGCGCTGTCAGACTGGGCGTCAACGGCGTTCTCCATCGGGCTGTCGGACATTGGCTGGGCCTTGACGGTTTGGCTGGCGCCGTCTAAAAACCAAGCCCACTGTGGTGTGTCGGCATCTAGCCAAAAAATAAATAAATAAATAAATAAATAAAATAACAGGCTACGGTTAACGGGCGCTTAGCTAGTAATGTGTGTAAACGATCACAAAGGCGCATCAACTTAAACGAAACAAGAGTTCCACGATCTCATACCTTCGCCAAATAATGTTAACCCTTGCGGGTGATGAATTATACAATTTTAATCATTGATTTTGTAAATAAGAGCCTCATTTGCATGGATTATATCAGTTGATCATATTCTCCACCCAATGACAGTCTTCTATTAACATAAATTATGCAAATTAGGTCATGATTTGAATAAATTATGTTTATTGATGTTCACCTTCACTTAACTTCCAAATGTGGCAAGTATAAATTCGGGGTGCAGCAGTTACAACTATGGAATTATAAACATTTTCCATTAATTATGCAAATTAGGTCCTCATTTACATAATCTATATCCTCAGATGTTTTTCTCGTTCTTATGTAGATGCCACAAGTGTTTCATAGTTCTATTATCGAACAAAGCAGATTTATAGAATTTCCTCATTAATTATGCAAATTAGCTCCTGATTTGCATAATTGCCATCTGATTATGTCAAGCATCACTTCAACTACCTACATACCAAAAATCACGACAATACGTCAACCGGTTCTTGAGTTATCGTCCTTCAAATTTGTTTCAACAAATGCTCCTGCAGTTCCAGAACAAGGCGCTAGGGGACCCAAACTCATGTCACTTCTTCCCTACCCCAAGAGCTATCTACCAACCAAAATTCGTGACCCTAGCATGTCCAGAACATGAAATATCAAAACCGGAAGTTCAGCTGCAGTACCTAGGAAACCCTCCAGGGGGCCCAAAATCTAATCATTTCTAGGTCTCATGAAGACCTACCCACCTACCAAGTTTCATTCCAATCCATCCACTGCTTCTCGAGTTATCTTGCTAAACCACACACACACACACACAGATACATACACACCCACACACAGACAAACGCTACTGAAAACATAACCTTCTTGGCGAAGGTAATAACACTGACACATGTACCTCCAAAACCGGTGCTGTCCCACGCTTCTAGCGTAATTGGCGCCAGAGTTTGCATTACTTGTTGAGATTCCGAAAGCTCCATGTCTTGTGGAGGTTCGGACAGGCGGCTCGGCCCAGCGCCGGCTGAGATAAAACACAACCACAATATTGTATCGCTAGCAACTACTACCAAGCTGATGTGATATGACTTAAGAAGCGACAACTATCATATATCGACTTACAGCTATCAGCCAATTCGTCCGTATTGCCAGCTCCAAGGCTGGCCAAGTCGCCCGCCATTACGTCGTCCAACGATTGTATAGTCTCCTCGTCTGAGGACAAAATAATTAAAAGAAAGAAAGAATAGACATGTGACGATGGAACCCACGGGTGACAAAGAAACAAATCAATCAGTCAATCCGCCGCGGGCATCATGGTCTGGTGCATAGCGGCTACAGTCCCGCAAAGGTCCCGCCAAGACGATCTGTTCTCGGCACAGACCCTCCAGTTGTCTCTGACACCCAGCTCCCCAAGCGTGGGGAAGAAACGCAAAAAAGAAAACAAACAACTAACCTAAGCTGGCGGTCAGGAAGTCAAGATAGGCCTCATGGGTTTCCCCAAGCTCCCCCAAGAGAAAATTAACTAAGCTCCTATCATCATCGTCAGTCAGCTGAGCCATGTCCAGGTTTGTCATAGTGAATCGTGGTAGGGCATGGTGTCTACCGGGGTAGGCGCGGTGTTCTCGGCGGAAGTTAACCCTACCTAGACCGGGCTTTTTTTGACATGGGGGGACCGGGGGGGGGCTCTTTTGACCCCCCCTAAGAACTCGCGAACGGTATGTCGTATGACCACCAAATTTTCAGAGAATGGTGTACTAGTGAAAATTTATCATATCTACAATTTTTATGTCGTTATGACGTAATATGACGTCATTATGACGTCATTAATGTGATTTTATTGGCCAAAACCGTCTAAATAGGTTTTTCCCTGAAAACCTCCCTGGTATACAACATAACTTTACCAAAAGTGTTTATGACAGAATATTAGTGTGTACTGAGTCTTATGTTGCCCATAGCAACACCGGTGACGTCATAAAATGACGTCATGCATATTTAAGATATCCGCCATCTTGGATCATCAATCTTGAATTTTCAAAAATAGTTTTTTTTCATGATAAAGCCTAAAATACATTGTAAACATACTAAACACCTTCATTAAAACCTTTTTTGTAAAAAGAAATGGAAGTATTGATGAAATTTTAATGAAAATAACCCGTATATACCTGTTCTAATGATATGGTCCGCCATCTTGGATTTTGGCCAATGACGTCATCAAATTAGCATAAATTATGCATATTTAATGATAAAATTTACATAAAATTATATGGGATGTTATTAATATTAGAAACCATGAGTAACTTGACATAAAACCCATAAAATTCTATTGCTGAAACAAAAAGTACTAAATTTAGCAAAAAATGCCTGTCAGAAACCCGTTGCCATGGCAACACAAAAAATTATTATCTTATTCCAATGATAGAGAATTGTTGCCAACAATATTTTAGGAAAAGTCACCAAGTTTGGTCGTTTTACGGCTAGCCGTTCAGACGCTAGGTGACATCAAAGTTGCCGCGGGCACTTTTAGCCCCCCCCCGGTCTAGGTAGGGTTAACTCGGCAGCGGCGTTGGGTTGCTGGCTGTTGTCCGACATGACGCTGGTCGTTGCTTCTGGCACTCTTCTGTCGTGCACGGCTTGCGACTGTCTTTTATCGCCGAATTTCTCTTAATTGGATTAAAAGTCCGGAAGGACACATGCGCCGTCTTGACAGCAAGGGCTCTTTCACAAAGGGGTCTTGATTGAAAAAATACAGTATAAACGGTGATTATGGGCCACTTTAATGAATGAATGAAAGACCTTTATTGTACGTTTGTGCTCTAACAAGCTAAGTACAGGTCATGGATAGACAAGGAAATGGATACAGCAATGATACTTAAACTATACATACTAATGTGATGTACTATTTACATTGTTCGACTTCTTCTCGCTTCTTGACACAGTTATAGATGTACGAGCATGTAGAATTAGTGATACATGGTTTGTCAAGTTTCATAAGAAATAGGAATTTTTCTGATTCATTTAAATGTGCAAAGCTGGGGAACTTATCTATTATATACGAATATAGGGAATCTCTCTCATTACTATATAACGTACAATTGACTACGAAATGATACTCATCCTCAATCTTATTTAAATCGCAAAATTGGCAAATCCTTTGCTCTAGGGGAATGCGGTTGTGTCTGCCTTTTTCTATGTGGAGTTTGTGTGAACTTATCCGGAGTTTTGTGAAGGCTGTTCTGTGTCGAATGTTTGTAATTTTCAGGTAATTTTCCTCGTGGTAAGTATTTTTTTATAATCTGTATGTCCGTAATTTGTTGTTGTTCCGCATTTCTGATATAAAAGATTGGAGATACATGTCCTTAAGACGTTGGTTGGTGGAAGATATAATTTTGGGCAAATTGAAGGTAGAAAACAAGGACGAATGCCAAACATAGGCAAAACCGCTTTCCTCTAGTGTCTTACGAACACCAGCAGCCCAGCATTTGGCACCTACCGCATCTAAATCACATTGGCACAAAAGGGCGTCTGCAGAGAGACTGTCAGCTGGCACGTTCTGGCGTATTCTGAGGTAGTGTTTAATGGCGTTGAGTGACGCTTCTAACCTAATGGGATATCTCCCTAATTCAGCCATCACGGCAAGGTTACAAGAAGATTTGGGCACATTTAAAGACTGTTTGCAGAATTTTAGGTGCACGGCTTCTATTGGGGATGATTTCGGACTTTTGAAGGATCCCCATATTTCAGACCCATACAATAAAATCGGTTTTACACAAGCATCAAAGAGTTTGTTCTTTACAGAAATTGAAGCATCGGCTTGATAAATGGATTGATGAATTCCAAAGAGGGCTCTCAGGCCTTTGCTGTGTAAGTATTTGTTGTTTGCTTTGAAAGTGCCAGCTGATGAATTTACAACAATACCCAGATAACAATAGTTATTTACAATTTCGACTACATTATTATTAAAGAGGAAGTGGCAGTTTTTCGGTAATCGACCTCCTTTAGTGAAGACAATAACCTTAGTTTTCTTGAGATTCACGTTCAGTTGCCATAATTTACAATACTCTTCTAATCTACATAAAGAGGTTTGCAGACCTTGTTGTGATTCTGAGAAAAGAACTAGATCGTCTGCATATAACAAGCATGACACTTTCATGTTGTGTAAGCTAGGAAGATCACACAAATGGTCATCAAACTCCTCCGTCAAATCACTTATGAATAAATTAAACAAAGTTGGACTCAAGTTACAGCCTTGTCGAACCCCACAGTTAGTTATGAACGTTTCGGTAAGACCGTGGCTAGTTTTAACACAATTAGTTGTTTTGGAATACATGTCTTTTATAGTAAGTAAGAATTTGCCTCCTATTCCAAGATTATTTAATTTTAGTAGCAGACCTTTTCGCCAAACAGAATCAAATGCTTTGCTAAAATCTACAAAGCAAGCATAGAGTTGTGAATTTCTGCTTAGATATTTACTAACTAATGTGGACAATACAAATAGGTTATCAGTTGTTCTAAATTTCTTCCTAAAACCGGCCTGTTGTGGTTTGAAAAGGCTGTAATGTTCTGCAAAGTTCACAAGACGGGTATTTAAAATAGAGGAGAATAGTTTTCCCAGACAACTAATTAGGGATATTCCCCTATAGTTGTCCGGGAGCGATGCGTCTCCAGATTTATGAATAGGAACAATATGACATAAAGACCATTCTTTAGGATAATAGCAGTTTTGCAAACAAGAATTAAAGAT
>NW_017803840.1:31738-32382 GCF_001625305.1 Branchiostoma belcheri | reverse complement strand
TTTTTTCGCTTTGAAGAACCTTCCCCGTATTTCAGGGTTCGACGGATGCTTTTCAAGTAATGTAGCTAAGTTTTTTATTTCACGTTTCATCTGTGTGCAACTTTTATCAAACCATCGTTTGTTTACTCTTTTCTTAATGGACTTTCTTTTCTTTTTACCCTCAAACACTCATGACCAGCATCTCTTAACACTGAGCTAAATTCAGAGACCATGTTTTCAATTTGATCTGCGGCGGATGCGTTGGAGAGATTATCTTGTGAAATTGCGTATAATCTTTG
The DNA here is from genome assembly GCF_001625305.1 of Branchiostoma belcheri. Classification (NCBI taxonomy): domain Eukaryota; kingdom Metazoa; phylum Chordata; class Leptocardii; order Amphioxiformes; family Branchiostomatidae; genus Branchiostoma; species Branchiostoma belcheri. The sequence goes on along the minus strand of NW_017803840.1, from coordinate 32,104 downwards.
TAAGATGTGAGGTTGGTTTAAACATTGAAAAAATTTTTGCCGTGATTTTTCGTTCCTTTTGAATCGTTTGGGTGCTGGTATGACGTTAGCGACTCTATGTTTTTCTTAAACACAATTTTAGCAGAATTTGAGTGGATGAATACAGACAGCATACAATGATCTGAGAATTCCGTTAATGGATTGACTCGAAATAATAAAATATGTTTTAAGAAAGATTGGCTAGAAATCATATAATCTACAGTACTGCATCCGTTTGGTTGATAACAGGTAAACTTTCCCTGTAAGTCCCCAGCGACCCTGCCGTTTAGTATAGACAGATTGGCTTGGATACAGAGGTCACTAATTAATCTGCCGAATTTGTTTGGG
>NW_017803840.1:15249-30930 GCF_001625305.1 Branchiostoma belcheri | reverse complement strand
CAGTTGCCGGGGCTGCGGGGGTACTGGAAACTTCGGAAGCTGAGACCGAGAGTTGAACACTGTTATTGATTCTCTCGCTAGTACACACCGCTCCAACTTTCTCTTTCAGTCGAGGGAATTCCTCCAAGAACCACAGTAGATAGGCCGAACCCTGAACTAGGATCTTGTCGGTGGAAACATACACAGTGATACTGACAGAGCCAACGGTCTGTTTTGAGTGAGCGTCGCTGTACACCGATTTGATATGGCGACCATTCTTCCCCCTGTCAGTCGCCTTAGTTGAGTGGTGTTCTTCACACGTGGTGATCCATGTGGTTGCCCGGTTTGATGGCAGGAATATAGTGATGCTCTGTTCGTTCTGGTTCACACTATAGCCGTTTGAGTTTTTGTGCGACTTCGTTGTGACTTTTGTAGGAACAGTTACGGCACCGCTGATATCGTAAAGTTGTCTTCGGAGCGCGTCAGACAATACAACAAAAGCTTTGCTCACCTCCCTGTGTCTTACTTCAGCTTCCTTGTTCTTTCTTGCTCTTTTTTCCGAGTTTACATGCCCTCTCGTATAGCTCGACTTCCTTCTTGTATGAGTCCACAATGTCGGCGTGGGTAGCGGATGGTAAAACTCCAAGTGTAGTATACAACTCCTCGCGGTCGCTGGCGTCCGCCATGGCTCACCGGCTTGGGTTCGGCTTGGGTTTCGCGTTAACCGTAAATTGCCGAAAAATCCAGCGATGAGGGTAAAAGAGACGCAGTATTTGTCGAAGTTGAAGAAAATACACTTAGGGAGACTAAAGTTGTAAAATATTGGATGAAAAAACTCGTTAGGGACACTATTAAACTTATCTTAGCAGGAGCGTGGTGACAGCGTGACCTGCTCCGCCGTCATCTTGGTGCATACATCATTACCACAGTCCTGTGTTCTATGTCCGAGCTGTAAACAATGGCCGCACTTATCGAAAGGACACTCTGCGAACAGGTGTCCCTTCTCGCCGCACTTGTTACAGCATCTCTCTTAACCGAGGTTCTTAACCCAGATAATGTGATTCTCAACCATGGAGGTCGATATTGCTTTACTCAATTCCATCCTTAACTGTCTGAAACCCTTTTTGATGTCATCGAAGGGTAGAGGGTAGGCAGGATACTTTACGGAGATGATCTTTCCAAACTGTGTTAAATAATAGTAAGCGGGGACATTCAGACAGGTGACCAGTCCCTAATCCATAACCACTTACCGAAATTAAAGGAAAATGATCCTTGAATTTCAGCACTAGACTACTCTTTTTGGACAGAGTTACAAAATTTACTTCAAACACACTATGATTCACTTGTCGAATACAATCAAAGTCGTCTTTGACGTCTTCTTCGGGGATTTTCCTTACATCCTCGAGGAAAGACCTGACATTCACATTCTCATTATTATCAAATCTGAGGTTCAACGTCCACGTGAAGGATTCATTTGGTATGCTAACCATTCTAAAATCGAAAGAAATCGAAGGAAAAAAGTGCCGTATGTGTAAACGGGCAACCAAAGATTCAACAAACCGCTCCTCCAAAATCCTATGCCAAAGAAAGCAGCAGCATAGATCTTAGCCAAAAGGGGAAAATGGTTCTACAGATGACAGCTGTATCGCGTGTTTGAGTTCACCACTGTTTTGTAATGTTAATATGACGAGTTTATGAAGTAAAACATGTCTTGACCAATGACCTGCGCGTGTGTCGGTATTGGCGGGAACTAGTGGCGCCAGTCATAGGTAGCTGTACGGCGAAGACGGCTCTTCTGACGCACAGAAAATTCTTTGATCCCTCAATTCCAGGGATGTTAAAGTCACGGCAGTGTGCTCGAATCGGAACCAAGAGGTCCCGGGCGGTTCGAGTCTGTATCTGTCTGCATCTGTATAGCCGGTATAACCGCCTTTCGGCGTAACACACCAGCTTCGCAGGCACGCGGCGCGGCGGCAGCTGGCTATATTATACCGATCGACTTGTTACACCTAACCCTTGAACTTCTAGCTCTAGACATTGTTTAAAGCTATCTATTGACAATGCCCCTACTGTACTTGGTGACAGTGAGTTCCACTCTGCGATGGTTCTAGGAAAGAATGAATTCTTGAACACCTCAATCCTTGGTTGATAACTCTGGTACTTGAATGCATGGCTATTTCTTGTTCTCTTCTGGGCTGATATTAGGTACTTAGTAGTTGGGACATCCACCAGTTTATTAGTCATTTTGTACATCATGCATAGTCTGGACATATTACTTCTGTCTTCCAGTGAGGTCCACTGTAGGTTTCTTTTCATTTCCGAGACACTAGCACCTCTTTCATAGTTGTAATACAGAATCTTGCAGCTTGATTCTGTACCCTTTCCAGTTTGTCTTTGTATTTCTTTGTATATGGATCCCATACTGTCGCAGCATATTCTAGGTTCGGTCTTACAAGTGACGTGTATGCAAGTGATTTTACTCTAGTTGGACATGCCCACAGATTATGTTTAATCACTCCCAATGTCTGTTTCGCCTTAGTTGTGATATTTTTAACATGTGCACCCCACTTCAGTCCGCTTGTCAGCGTGACGCCCAGATACGGATGGATTTTTGCGGTTGCTAAAGCCTGACCACAAAACTGGTAGCTAGTTGCATGTGGTGTTTGTTTGTTATGTGCATAATGTAGCATTTTTTGGGATTAAACTGCATGAGCCATTTGCTTTGCCATTATTCCAGGGTGTTCAGGTCTTTTTGGAGAAGTTGTGAGTCGGTCTGTGTAGAAAGCTGTACATACAATAGACAGTCATCGGCACATAACCTCACATTTGAGTCCTGATGTACCAGCGATCTTGTGGAAATTAGAACTAGCCTGTCCTGTATTTCTCCTTTTCGTTAGTGGTGGCATAAAATAAGTTGATTTAATTTGGGTGTGCCGTCACTATATCTAGTCGTAAAATAATGGAATATCAAAATGAGTCTTAACACTTCGCGTTACATCACAACAATCTATGCGTTGATAGCATGACGTCAGAGGGCAAACACAGACATAGACAAACATAGATTTGCACATAAAGAGTTAATTGCCTGAAGACATTTAGAGTGTTAGTTTAAAAGGCGATGCCCTGTTCCGTCTACATCTGACTTTAGGACAGTATTGAAATTTCCTACAGTACACGTACAATTTTTAGAATCTTTTTAGTTCAACTTTACTTAACAGCAATACAATACAGAGCATGCAGCCAGACCAAAACTGGAATACACACCACAGTTTGGGACCCTCAGTTACGTTCACATGCGCAAACAAGTACACTAGTCTCGCTTTCACTATCGCGACCCTTCCTGAATGACTCATACTTCTCCCTCTTCTTTGGTGAGTACCCGGGGTTGAGTCCATGATTTGAGAGGTAGGCGGTAGCCAGCAAATATGACCTGAAAAAAGGATATGTTTTAATTAGGTACACCTAGATATATAATACAACAGGATTTCTCGTTGTAATACACACGTCCATCCTTAATTGCATTTATTTATTTATTTCGGCTTAATTGAAGACCAGGGTGTCCCAACTAGTACTAGACCATTACTAAGGGACAATCTCTAAATCTCTAAACATGCATGGGAGTGCAAATCCTAGTATATACATAGTTGCCGAGGTAATATGTTAACCGGGTTATAACACAGATGTAGTGTGTTAAAGGGAATATGGATCCCAAAGGGATTTCCATACTTTGGCTTTAGAAAAAAATAAAAAATTAAAAATTAAAAATTAAAGACAAATTAATTGTATTGTACATGTATTCTACAATGACATGTACATGTGTTGATATGATAAGAAACCCATCCTCAAAGACTAATTGCAAGGGAACACATGTGGTAAGCAACCTACAATACAGGCATGCTGTAAAGTTCGAGTGAATACATAACCAAATAAATTAAACAACCCACCTTCTATTGTGATTCTGTCTTTCACCCCTAGACTGCATGGATTTCTTCCCAAGAGAAGCCAGGTGTGAAATGGACACGTTATCCGGCAGGCCATCAACCATCACCTTCCCAGCAGCATACTGTCTGTAGGGAAAGTGGGTTGCAGTAGGCTTCTTGCTTGTAGCAGCTGAGAAAAAATAGGTAAAACATGAGATCTAATTTTCCGAACCTTATGGCATATTACCTTTCAGCGGAAGGTAATGTTTATTACTACCCCCGGCTCTGCTTGTAAAACAAAATGCCCTTCTCCTCCTACCAGCATTTGGGCATCTTGCTACAAAGTACTATAGTACTTTGTAGCAAGATGCCACCACAACCATAACACATGCGAGATCTATTTGTATTTTACACATAACATTGGCGTAAAATACAACTCTGCCTGAGAGTGAGAGGACTCTGGCTGCCTAGATTGTGTGCCAGCAGTAAAGTGAGGTGCAGATATATTTCTATCCGCATCAGTTGTGTAGATATTTCCCTCTGGCAGCACTCTGTTGCCGGAGAGAAGGCCGTCCTTTGCGAAGATTGTTGTGACGCTCCTGCATCCACCATGCTTCCTGATGGCCGTCCTCACACTTGCTGCTGTATTGGGCCAGGTGGATCTAAGGAACTGCTGGAGGCTGTCCACATGGAAGGCCACCGCCTCCTCACAATCACACGTGCTATGTGGGCGAACGCTTGGGTTAACCATCTTGAGCACCTGTTGCATACAATCAAGTATAGCATAAGCTTTTTTAATGCTTTCTGAAACAGGGACAGCTTTACGCCCTATACACATTAAAAATTTTTTTTATGTGTTGACGGGAGCCAACATCCCTCCTGCTATAAAATTGCCATACGATGTGACCCAAAAATAGTTACCATGGTGGTATACATCTGATTCAGGTCATTAAAAAGAGGAGACATAGCAAACATGATACGATATTAAGAATTTTCAATTAGGTACACCCCCTGTCTATGGTGATGTCACCTGGCACTAGAAAAAATAAAACACTGTTGTACAGATGTAACTGCTGTACTAATTATTATTTACTTTGTGGTCGTGTATCTACATATACTTACATTATGTGGAAAATAACTCTGTTAATGTAGCAAAGAAAAGGGAGGGAGGAAATGATATACAAAGGGTTAATGTATTGAAACGTGTTGACTCAGATAACCACTAACCTTTATTGTGCCTAACCCGCTAAAGGCCGGATGCTGCCTATTCTCCTCCGTCATCTCCAGGATATGAAATGTTAATGAAACCTCCTCGTCGTTGCCGTCCGTCCCCGCTCCTCAGCTGTGGCCAGAAGCGTTCCGTTTGGCCTCTTCAAGAGGACCTGAGGCCGGCGTTCCTGTTGTCATCATCGAGTGAGATCATACAATACTGCTTGATGTAGTCACGACTTAGCAGGAAACAGTACACACACACACACACACACACACACACACACACACACACACACACACACACACACACACACACACACACACACACACACACACACACACACACACACACAAACACACAAACACACACAAACACAAAGATGCTCAACCGGTGTGGGGAGGCGAAGAAGAGATGACGTTTTCTGCGCTGACGACCGTCCACGAGGATTTCCTTCAACAGAAAGTCGTCAGGCACCAACTGTTGGTCAAGTTCAAAGTTCATGAGGTCCCTAGGGCCAGGTTCCCCACACCGCATCCTTGTCTTTGGCCTGTTAGCCTCTCGTACCAGTGCAGTGTACTAAGTAGTAACCAGGTAGTCCTGGATGGTAACCTGCCTCCAGGAGTACGTCGTTGACCAGGTTGGATGCAGGCGCGAACACCAGGTCCTGTGCCTTTTTCTTCAGCTCGACAGACACTCTGGTGTGTAGGGTGGCTGCCATATGCAGTGGATGACAGTGTTCGTGAAGGCCTGGACGATATTCCCCCCCCCCCCATCTGTGTCACAGTAGCGTGACTTGTCGCACAGCGGACCGCCAGTGAGTTGTCCGTTCGTTCCTCAGCTTGAACGTGTACGTGTAGCCATTACTACTAATGAGTGCTGTGTCCTCTCAGTCGACTCGACGACATCGTTGAAAGTCACGGGCCAGTCGTCCACCATGTCGAGGTCGTCATCAATGGTTCCATCAGCCGGATACTCCAGCCTGATCTTCCACCAAAATAGAGAAAAGTCATTCTTACAATGTTTGGCAATTTTAAACCTATTCCCATTTTTGACATCAATGAAATTAGGATTGCATGCAAATATCATAATAATAACAGCATTTTTTATTAAACTTTTAACATATTTCAATCAAAGCGTAGGCTTACAATGCCCAAATGTACAAAACTACCACGTTATCGGCCATTTCAATTTCTTTGCAGGAAGCAGAATTTTGCTATATCTACCACACTGCCACAAATAACTTGCACATTTAACCATTTCTTCCCAGTTAAGGTTTACAGAAAGTGCGATAAAGCCCCCCGACTTACTTCTTGCAGCACAGTTCCTCAAGATATGATTAGCACAAAAATATGCAAGATTGCATTTATATCATGACTACAACTACAGGCACAATACAAGTCCTTATGGTAAAAAATGTAGAAAACAAGGTATTTGTTTCTTCATATAGAAAGACATTTAATGCCGCCCTTCATTTGAGTAAATCTGGGTTGTAGCAGGTGGATTGGCTTGCCTTTTTGAGTGTGTGTCTTTTGAGTACTCATGCGCGTGATGGAGTCGAAGATGGCGTTAACCGTGTTTAGTATTCATCCTACGGTATGTTTGCGCTTGTATGCATGTGAGATGGATGTCGATCGGTAGGACCCCTGTGATACCTTCAAGTGCTTCTGTACTTGTTCTCTCCAGTCCAGGAATCCTAGTGGCTGGGAGAAATGCTTGTCTTTGGATAGGCGAGTAGAGCTAGGGTCTCTCCATTTTGTCTCCGGTCTGAGACTGTGCACTTTGCAGCGTACTCTAGCATGGGTCGAACCAGGGTTGTGTATAACAGGATGTGGGCTTGTTAGTTAGGGTTCTTCTTGGCTTCTGTGACTTTGCTTTAATTTCTTAAAAATTAAGGTTCCCTTCTTTCAAAAGGATTTCTTCAACTAGTTTTTCATCTGTCATGTCAAGAGGATCTGAGGTGTCTGCAGGCAGAGAGGTCATGTGACATTTATACATTAGGTGCATCGTCTTGCTTAATGGACAACTTTGCTGTGATGTCAGATGAGCAGTTTTTGGTAAGCATGTTCATGTGGCATACAGGGCATGTGACAATGGTTTTATTAAATTCTACACATTTTGAAACTTTTGCCAGCATAACGTTGACATTTGTAGAATTAGATGGCGCACTGCTGCAAAGCTGTACTTAGTATATTAATACTTCAAAAATACAAATTGTGTTCACTTGAAACATAGGAAGTGAATTAGAATCCGTTCTACCAGAGAAAACATAATCTTTGTAACTGAATCAAACCTTGTACATTTAGCGGTCCAAGGTATGTAACTCCAAAACTGCGCAGAATGTGTTCTGCGTAGCGAATTCTTTTTGCTAGGGTAGATTCCCTTTCATCACAGGTGATATCTTGTGCACCGGGCAAACTCCCCTCCCCCGAACAAATTCCTTCTCCCATTTTTGAAATACCTCTCTCAGTTCCCGGAGAGTTTTACTCAGTACACATGTCATACTTGCAGTTAGACCCTTGTACTTGTCCTTGTAGTGCTTGTTTGTAGGTTCTCGCTTGAGTTGTGCCTTCTCCCTGTCCATCTGCTGCACAATTACCAAGCACTACTGACAGAGCTGATCCTAACGTTGTTCTCCACTCAGGTCCCTCCCTAAATGAACAAAAACACAGTACATGTAGGGACGACACCATGTCTCTTAGACACTTTATAATCTTTCATTAGAAAAAAAAACATTTCAATGACATGTAGGAAGAAAAGGCTTGGTGAAACAAGGCTCAAAATACCACCTGAATATGCAGGTTACCTGTAGTATTGTAGTTAAGCAGTAAAAGTACCGGTATTTCAAGCCCCACTGTCGAACTTAGCATTACTGCATACTGCACTACAGTGTGTTTAGGGTGCATACTACTGTAAATTCATTTTAGCAAGTGACGAAATCAAAGCCTACCTATTTCTGTCTTCTGTAGGGACCATTGGTGTATTAGGTGTATAGTGTTCACTTAATGTTCCCTTGCATGAGACAACTCCATAGCCTGCCCCTTTCTCGTCATAGAGCTTCTTGGCAAAGTATGAGACGGCTTTCGCCACTGTCCACACAGTCTGGTTTGCGCTCTCGGGCAGAAATAGGCAAGCAAGGTTGAAGTAGAGGTCTAGGAGTCGCCCCATCTCAGTCAACTCTGCCTCAACAACTGTACATGGTTCCGGCATCCCGCAGGAGTTGGCTATTTTCCCCAAGACTTGTCTCTTCACCTTACTTACCTCATAGTCATTGGGATCTCCAGTGAATCCACAAGACGATAAGCGTATTTTGCTACGCGGATGGCATTCTCCCCAATGAAGCGTATCTCGTTCAGCTTCCTGTGACGAGTTGTCCTGTTTTCGTCATGCTCCAGGATCCTGGCAGCAATAGCCTTCATACCACATCCGACAAAAGAAAGATACTCAACTTGGTCTTCCTTGGCACGAGATGACTCCAGCCTACTGTACATCTTATCACTCTGTACAGTGATGATATCCTCCTGACGCACCCCGTCTCCTGCAGCCTCATTTGACACAGTACTAGCATCCTTACCTAGATTCTTACCTTGAGCAGGCTCATTCCTTGCCTTCAGTGTACTGCTTCACACAGTCGCGTCTCACAGTCTCGTCATAGACCATATCATTCCATTGGTGCCACGCATTCACATCAGTGTGGAAACAATCAGGAGAGAAGGCGGAAGCATACTTACCTATGAGAGGAGTACGGAGCTGCCGCATCATGTTAGCTGCCATGAAGTCACTCCGCTTGCTACGGCGTGCAGACTCAGACAAGTCGGAAGAGAGCTAAGTAAGAAAATGAAGTGTTACAATAAGTGTGTTTATCGAGGTATCTTACCTATATGTGTTCTATCAATTTTCAATAATTTCCTTTCAAAATTTATCCTAATTATGTCATAAACTCTACTGGAATATGAATACCCAGGAGCTCTATGGTAAGGGACAAGGAAGATAAATATTTGTACCTTTTAGAGAACCAATACGTTTTATTATACATTTATCAAAATTAGGGGTTAAACCCGAAAATGAAGAAAAATTTTCTGAATCTGTCACTACGGCATACAACGAACCAAGCTTTGGAGGACTGGGGAAGTTACTTTAATAGTTTACTATTCACACTGCGCAATTATTGGTATATTCTTTGAGTTATGGGGCAGTGCCTGCGTCGCTACGCCCCATACTAGTTACCCTAACTATTACTCTAACGCAATATCTTAACTCTCTTTCTACATTATCCCCTTACTTATCCTAATCTCATCCCAATCTGATCTAAATATTCTAACGCCTGACATAAACATCTATTTATAACTGCAACAGAAAAGACACACCACGAATAAAGATTTCGCCAGCTTTGTTATTTATACAAAAATTAATTTTCACAACATACTGGAATGAGTTACAAATTTACAAACATAACACTCTTTAATACACTTTATTTCCTCACTTAGCACAAATACCACTCCTCCTTTTCTCCCTCTCCTTTTTTCTTTAACTATGTAAAAGCTGGCTTCATGCCTAGCAGCCCATTATTCTCCTCGTAAACTGCTACTGCCTTTCTGACTTCCTCCCATACGATCCGAGCTGCCGGCTCTCCTGGCTGCATCACCTGGGCGATCTTCATGTAGTGGGAGGCTGTATTCCTCGTAAACCAACCCAAATGGTCCATCACTTCTCTGTCAGAGGCCTCTGTCATATGCAAAGATATATCACAACCACATCTGTACTCATGCAGGGTTTCCCCTTCATCGATATTTAACTTCTGGCGGTAACGCCGAAAAGCATTACCAATTGTTGCAGTAGAAGGGTGATCTGCAAGCACATGTCCCTCCTTCGAAGTTGACCTGAAGAGAAAGCCTCCTTCAAGTTTGATGCTAAGTATTTGGAGATAGAGAGGTACCAATCTAAAGCGGCCACTGGCGTTCTCTCTAAAATGAAAGTGTAGGATCTGCCGTCATGATCAGCGACTGTGTTCTGCACACCTCCGATGTCCTTACCCTCATCAGGTCTCCTATTCTATCTCCTGAGAAGAATGCCGCCTTAAGGATCTCTGGCCAATATGTACACCTTTACCGCTGACTTTTCTTGCTGCACCTTACTTTTGATGTAATTACATATCTTTATGATCTTGGTTAGGAGGACCGGCTTAGCCTGGTGTGGAACTACGCCTTGAGCCTATTGGTCTGTAGTAATCGAAGCTAGATACTTCTTTACCTGTTGACTAGCGGCTGGGTTTCCTAAGCCCAGTCTTTCACCCCATTCACCCCCTCTCCCATTCTCCTTGAATATGGCTCTGAGTTTCCCAATGTGCGAGTCCACAGTCTTGAACGCCAACCTGTTCGGACATTCACAAGACTCACTGGACCCGTCACATTGTGTCGAATGGACCTTAGTTTTTCCTTGCTCATATTTCCAAATCAACAACCTGACTGCATCTAGAGGAGACGCCATATCTAAAGTATTAGGCGGGGAAAGGATATTCGGGAAACCTGAAAATAAGTCACAGATAGCTTTTTTTTCTGTCTACTATACGCCGAGTCCTCCTGCCGACCTAGGACTTCTGACAACCTTCGGTCTATCCCTGAATGGTCTACCCCTCTACCTCCCACTGTTTCCTGCCTATTCTGTATTTGTCTCGAACTCCCACACTGACAAAAATTGAAGTCGAAGTCATTAGGATAACCAAAGTTATAACACTTAACTGCTGGGACCCACAGCCTAGCTGCACCACTGAAATGTGGTTGAGGGGTTTGGTGAAGCACCCGTACCAACGCATCCTTACGTGGTCCCCAACTCTTCATACTTACCGAATCAGGTCTATCCTCTTGCAGCGTCCTTGAAGTCGTCGGTCCGCGAGGATCCGTGAACCTCTAACACCACCTGCCGATAAAGCACCAAAATACTAACAAATAAACCAAACTTGACCATGAAAATAATTACCTTGTGGCTTTTTATAAACCCTGCAATAGATTTGTTGATTTGTTTGATCACAGGTGAAACCAAAATGTCTAGAATGATATCCTTGAAAAAAATCTTTGTCAGCCAAGGGCCTTAACTGCAACAAGATGGCAGAGAATTCTTCCGCCTTGCGCCTTACAATATACTCACAGTAGGATCCAAAAAAGATCAAGTTGGCGCAATTACAACTCACTAATCGTTAAAAACTCGGGAGCCCCGGAAACAAGCGGCCATTTACCAGCACGCATGCGCAATAACAACAATTGCTTTGTGCAATGATGTAGATTTGGGGCTCCTCCACTTCCGACTAAACAGAGAGCCGAGGTTTTTCCTTTTGATAGTACTCTTCATCAGTGAGATGGATTGCGGGATCATACACTGTTGAAACCGTGTAAACAATGTAGCTGTGGTTTGCAAGGGTACCCGCATCTTCCAAATACATCCAGTGTCTCGTTTCTTCTATGGATTCAAGTCGGTCTCTCAGTGTCTCTTCTGTATCATTGTGAGAGACATCTTCTTCAAGGTCAGTCAGTCTCCTCCTCAGGTCTTCTCTTGTCATGGCGCTGTAGTCTGTGGCTTCCCGCATGAATGACCGGTGTGCTATCAGTAACTGTTCTCTGATTTGTTGGAGAGGCACTTTTCTCCCTTCAGTGGTCACCAGCTTTGTCTCGATCTTGGTCCGCAGCTATTCACTTAACTGTTTCTCGGTGTGTGTTTTTTTTAACTGTGATGTCCACGCTACCACTCAATTTTAATCTGGCTCTTCTTACACCTGCTGCTTTCTGTGTATGAGCAAACCTTTCTGTGTTGATATTCTGACTTTGCAGCCACAGTTTTAGCAGTTGCCCAGCATTTTCTACTGGTTCTCAGTTGCATTTTCCTATGTTGAATTTTCTTGCCAGCTCGGTCCAGTTTATGCTCACTCCATCTGGGTAGCTCTTCACTTTGTTTTTCAATTGCTCTCCGTTGAATGTCGCCCATTGTTCGAAGTTGAGTAGTATAGTGTCGACAGCAGAGGTATCATTGTGGCGTGTGGAGCGTGGCTATAGCTTGTGGAGTGAGCGGGTTGCGACTTTCGGCTTGTGGAGTGACGTCCCTTGGGGGATTAGTACGAAAGGTCATTTTATTTTAATGATCTTTATTCAATCTTTACTTTACTTTTTGCCAAATTTGCCCCGCTTCGTCAGTGGGGCGCCCGGCGTGGCCCAGTTACCATCGGCGGGTCGTTTCAGTCGGAGATCAAGTGTCGTGTCAGGACCAGCTGGCCTGGTCTGGGCGTCGACGTCGCTCTGCATCTGGCTGTCGGACGTCGGCTCGTCCTCGACGGTTTGGCTGGCGCCGTCTTGAATTTGTTGTGTCGTCATCTATCCAAAAATAAATAAATAAAATGAAATAACAGCCTACGGTTAATGGGCGCTTAGCGATTTATTTTTGTAAACGACACAAATGCGCATCAACTTAAACGAAATAGCACACATGTACCTCCAAAACCGGTGCTGTCCCACGCCTCTAGCGTAATTGGCGCCAGAGTTTGCATTACTTCTTGAGAGTCGGAATGCTCCATGCCTTGTGGAGGTTGGGACAGTCGGCTTGAACCAGCGCCTGCTGAGATAAAACACAACCACAATATTGTATCACTAGCAACTACTACCAAGTTGATGTGATAGGACTTAAGAAGCGACAACTATCATATATCGACTTACAGCTATCAGCCAATGCGTCCGTATTGCCAGCTCCAAGGCTGGCCAAGTCGCCCGCCATTACGTCGTCCAACGATTGTATAGTCTCCTCGTCTGAGGACAAAATAATTAAAAGAAAGAAAGAATAGACATGTGACGATGGAACCCACGGGTGACAAAGAAACAAATCAGTCAATCAATCCGCCGCGGGCATCATGGTCTGGTGCATAGCGGCTACAGTCCCGCAAAGGTCCCGCCAAGATGATCTGTTCTCGGCACAGACCCTCCAGTTGTCTCTGACACCCAGCTCCCCAAGCGTGGGGAAGAAACGCAAAAAGAAAACAAACAACAACTCACCTAAGCTGGCGGTCAGGAAGTCAAGATAGGCCTCATGGGTTTCCCCAAGCTCCCCCAAGAGAAAATTAACTAAGCTCCTATCATCATCGTCAGTCAGCTGAGCCATGTCCAGGTTTGTCATAGTGATATCGTGGTAGGGCATGGTGTCTACCGGGGTAGGCGCGGTGTTCTCGGCGGAAGTTAACTCGGCAGCGGCGTTGGGTTGCTGGCTGTTGTCCGACATGACGCTGGTGGTTGCTTCTGGCACTCTTCTGTCGTGCACGTCTTGCGACTGTCTTTAAATGCCGAATTTCTCTTAATTAGATTAAAAGTCCGGAAGGACACATGCGCCGTCTTGACAGCAAGGGCTCTTTCACAAAGGGGTCTTGATTGAAAAAAAAATACAGTATAAACGGTGATTATGGGCCACTTTCATTAAAAGAACAAGAGAATAAGAAGGGTGATTATAAATATTGACGCGGTTTCGTCTGAGAAAATCTGCGACAGAGCCCGTCTTTACTAAAACAACAAAAGGATTAGCAAAACCGAAAACAATGGCGGAATCTGATGACAAGCTTTGTATCAAAACAAGAAAACTACACACACACACACGGGTAAATCACACAATGGGCCCTTGGTATCAATTGATCAAGTTCTATTTGTATCATTTGTTTAGTGGTATTAGGGAGTGTTTGTGTGTTGAGTACTTTGTTTGAGTACTACAAAGCTGTGACGACTTGCTGCATGCTAGTATGAGTATATGCCTGTCATTTTGTGGGAAAGTGATTTGGGCGATCCATTTAATTAAAATAACGAGAGATTATGGTTTCTTAATGAATGTTGAAGTGGAAATGAAAGGACAATTTTCGATTTTGTCAGCTAATATTGAGCTTATGTTAAAAAGCTACTAAGAGGTAAATATTCGTGGCTTAGAATCATATACCCAATAGTTGGCCGTTGGGTACTATAGGGAATTGTCTACTATTGACAGTGATGCAGTACAACAGCCGGGCCCAGCTGCATGGCCAGGTGTGGGCATACCCGATTACAACAAAGCGCGCCAAAATCACGAGCATTTCCTATTGGCTGAGTCCAAAATGATATTTGATCTGATTTCAAAAATCCCAATTTAAAACAATAAGTGTGGAGTCCGATTGACAAGAAAAGTAGAGTATGCAGTGAGAATATAATTACACTATTTTTTAAATCCTAAATCACCAAGCATAAATAAGAGAATCAAATAATTTCTATACATAGTCGTTGGGTAATATTTTCTGTAACCGCGTGGAAATTTTTGTCTGCCACTGCCTGAGACACAACACATGTAACAGCTGTAACAGCTGCATGTCCGCAGCTTTGATCGCATCCTGAAAATTTGTATTACTCCGCCGCTCATGATTTGAGAAGCTCACAGAATGTATTTTGGGAGTCGGCTCATCTATTCCTCGGTGCAGGTCACCAGTATCCCCAGTCCAAGCCCAGTAATGAACGTATCCGAAAGTTTATCGCAACATATTTTCCTTTCGACAACATCTTAGGTTGGCCTGTGTGCTGTACGGATGATTGGGACACATTTCATTGATGCTACAGCTAGAGACGAAGCGAGACGCTCCTTGCCTTATGTTTTTGCGAGAGGAGAGGGGGGTTTGCATGTATTTGCCAATGGACTAGTTTGAGAATGCTGTGGTGGTATAGTTACGTTCTTCACTCGTGGATTAGGTCAAGAGTAATTTCTATGAAGACGCATTTGTACTTCCATTTGTATTTTCCATTTGCATTTTCCATTTCCATGTACCGGTTCACATGGTCGATGGCGGCGCAAGATCCGACCGAATCTGCCAGATCAGCGGCGTTCACGCGTCCTGAATAGTTATGTTTAAAGTTAAGCGATTCTGGAACTGCCTTTAGTACTCTGTTGTAAAGTGCGTCGAATAAAATTTGTTGGTCGTCCTTATTTTCCTTTGTCGGTAAACGGCGTCTTGGCCGAAACGGTAGTCAATGAGGCCCTGGAGACCGGCAGGCGCCAGCTGTTCGTTCCTCTGCAAGAAGGAATTGTACCACTTTTGACCCTTCCAACTTCTGTACTGTTCCTCCAAGTTGTTATTGCACTTTACAACCAGTAAAACGTGAGAAATGGGCCTAGCTTGAGATGTATAGTGGTGGCCAGGCCATGAACTACGTTACGAGGAACTATGATTCGGACTCTTGTCATACCGAACATATCCCTATTGGGCACAACAAACAGATCGTCCAAAATCGAGGTCGTTACCGAACCAAGCCGAATTTAACCCTACCTAGACCGGGCTTTTTTTGACATGGGGGGACCGGGGGGGGGCTCTTTTGACCCCCCCTAAGAACTCGCGAACGGTATGTCGTATGACCACCAAATTTTCAGAGAATGGTGTACTAGTGAAAATTTATCATATCTACAATTTTTATGTCGTTATGACGTAATATGACGTCATTATGACGTCATTAATGTGATTTTATTGGCCAAAACCGTCTAAATAGGTTCTTCCCTGAAAACCTCCCTGGTATACAACATAACTTTACCAAAAGTGTT
>NW_017803840.1:9536-15229 GCF_001625305.1 Branchiostoma belcheri | reverse complement strand
GTCATAAAATGACGTCATGCATATTTTAAGATATCCGCCATCTTGGATCATCAATCTTGAATTTCAAAATAGTTTTTTTTTCATGATAAAGCCTAAAATACATTGTAAACATACTAAACACCTTCATTTAAACCTTTTTTGTAAAAAAGAAATGGAAGTATTGATGAAATTTTAATGAAAATAACCCGTATATACCTGTTCTAATGATATGGTCCGCCATCTTGGATTTTGGCCAATGACGTCATAAAATTAGCATAAATTATGCATATTTAATGATAAAATTTACATAAAATTATATGGGATGTTATTAATATTAGAAACCATGAGTAACTTGACATAAAACCCATAAAATTCTATTGTTGAAACAAAAAGTACTAAATTTAGCAAAAAATGCCTGTCAGAAACCCGTTGCCATGGCAACACAAAAAATTATTATCTTATTCCAATGATAGAGAATTGTTGCCAACAATATTTTAGGAAAAGTCACCAAGTTTGGTCGTTCTACGGCTAGCCGTTCAGACGCTAGGTGACATCAAAGTTGCCGCGGGCACTTTTAGCCCCCCCCCCCGGTCTAGGTAGGGTTAAGAAAGAAGCTCGTTGCAAGCTACGGAGATCCCTCCTTTTTGTGCACCCCGTTGAATGGGAGGTGAAAACGCGCCCACAGGCGGGATGAGGTGTGGTGAAGGATTGACATGACTAGCAACAGCAATTTTTAGCCACCTCTTCGTCTTCCATAGGACCGAGAGCTCTGAGAACCATTTTGCCTAGGGATGGGTGTTGCATATATCCCTTAACCTACGTTAAGCACGGCTGTGCTGTCTAAAGTTTACCTCTTACTCACAGAGAGGTGGACACAATGTTACATGCACTCTGGCTAGGATTAAAACTTTATTTGAAAATGTTCGGTCTTTTGATGCAAGGAAATCGGGTGTCATGTTAACTTAAGCACTTTTATTGACACCAAATAACAATTCAGGTCAATCATACTAGATGTACATAAATGATTTATATGAAATGGTTCTGGAATAGCTCAAAATTCCAAATAGTGCTCCAACCCTAAACAGCAACTACGTCTAACATATATATGCATATTTACATCGTACGTCAAGCATTGCCATGATATGCTATGATATAGGAGCCATGATATTGGTTTGTAATCACTCACTCACTCACTCGTTGCGTTGGAAGTGTAGAAAATTGCTGAACATAACTTAATCATCAACGAATGACACCTCGTTGTCCTTGCGTTATATAATTATGATGTTTGTATTGTTTAACTTGTTGCTGGTATGCTGATGGTGATGTGCTGTGTTGTCTTGAAACTGCATGTATTGATTTGCTGACTTAGGATAGACTGCAAAAAGGCGTGCTGACTCTCATCGACATGGCATCCTTCTTTTTCAACTGCTTAGCTGACCCGGTCTCTTGCATTAGAGGCGATGGCCTTCCGGGCCCATTTCCTCTGCACATCATCTGCCTTGGCCTTCAGTTTTGCATTCTGTCAAAAAAGTAAATGAACTGTCCCCGTGTTTTCTTCTATTCCCGTTGAACCTCACGATTCACAACATTGGTAAGAACACACTTTAGTAGCATGAATTTTAAAGACACATTATTTACCTGCTGTCCACACACCCATCAGGCATGCAGGAGAGCATCCGAGTTGGTTGTGTTGTACAGCTTGTTGCCCGGGGTATGTCAGTGGGACAGGAGAGGACCTCGCCTTGCATCACTAACCTTTCCTTCCAGTCTTGTCAACAGAAGTGTCTTTACATGTATAGCGTGACTAACCTGAAGTCCACGGATGCGGATCATACATAAAAGGGTAGTGTGTTCTCCGTAGAATATGAATGGCTGCCTCGAATGTTGTGTTGTTCTCTCTGATGAAATCAGCCAACCATATCACATCCTGGTGTTGAACAGTCTCATACCCTTCTACTGGAAGCGGGTTGTCAGCATCATCCTGGGGTACACATTGTACTATTATTGCTGGGTGAAAAGGACTTTGACAGAAATTGGACACAATAGACACGTTTCAAACAATTTTACATAAATGGGATTTGTGTGTGAAAAAAGTCAACAGTCACAGTGCTCAAAATTGCTGTTCTACCTTGTACAGATAACAAAAAAAGAACAATTATTCAAATAAATAGTAATCAAACACTCAAACAGGATGAAAAGTACATAGGTCCATAAAAATGTATGATGAACAGTGCAGAATGAAAGACAGGAAATACATGCACATTTCTTAAAATGATTGAGCAGTCAACAACAACAAAAAATTCAAAAAGCTCTTTACCTAAGTGTGAGGTACCTCCTAATGGTTCCAGCCGTCATGGTCCTTGCTTGTGCCTTAGCCTCCATCATTAGTTGTATGATGGAGACTGGTCTGTCTCCTCCCATTGTTCTCAGGGAATTCCATTCTCCATCAGTGACAAACCCTGACTGGAAAAACAATGTCAGAATCGGATGCCATGGTAATGGCAAAACATTTTCGATACATGTCGCACACACATTTAAAAATCAAATCATTCATCCTAAAGGTTTATTTGCATATGACATCCACTATTAGCCAATGTCGAAATGTAAATGCCAATAATTTATGTCTGCATCAAAATAGGAAAGCAGAGAATCGAAAGAAATAAAACTAACCGACAAAAACCATGGCCTCCATTGCCCTCTTCAACTCATCCTTGAGCCGCCTCATTTCTTCAGCCTTGACGACTCTGCTGGGAGAACACGCACTGGGACCGCATAGGGCTTCATGTTTCGCTGCTCGTCGCTGATCATGAAGATGTATTGAGCAGATGGCTAGCCGCTTCTCTCTTCTTCGTATACAGTCCTTTTAAATACGACTTCAGCTTCTCCCGAAGCTTCGGGATTCAAGTTGGCTTTAGACTTACTATTTGACACATAATTTCCATTGTTCCTAAAATGGGAAACACTAGACACAGTGCGCGGGCAGGCAGAAATGAGTCAGGCTTGGGGCGTCATACAGTCAGCTTTGGGTTGGGAAATAGCGGACCACCGAAACACCACCATGAGGTCAGGTGACCATATTTGATGACCACCAATTATTGCCCAAAGGATGCCTCAATGCTGCCTGGTGGGAATCTGGTGGTGTTATAGTGGTGTTTCTAGGTCAGGTTACTTGAGGTCATCATAGCGACCTATTCCTGCTTACCCACTTAATGTATCTAATAATGTGTATGTATGTATATGAATGTTCATCATACATAGGGTGGGTACCGGTCCATGTGTTTCAAATGTGAAATGATGTAAATATATCAAGTAAATATATGAAACATATCGTCATTTTTTGGTATGAGCATGTTTTCATTTCTTTGTTGTTTTTTTTTTCACCAAAATTATACACAACGTTACTTTCAGACAGCTCTTTAGTGTACTTACAAGTTACAACATTTCAAGTCAACATAATCAAAAGACGATTTGCAGTTCATGTTGACTGCAATATAATAAACGTCTAGCATATAGCTTTGGTAATGCATTTTAGACAAAAAAAAAGAAGCAAAAATTGTAGTACCAGTATTGTATGTTTATTCTGCATTCAATATAATGTACAATTACCTTGGGCATCATGACCCTTTCTTTATTATAAAGTGTGTGATGTACACAATCATGTTATTTTTCTTGTTTGTTGTGCTTTGATGATTGGTGATTACATGTACAGTGCACAGGAAACCTTGCCTCTGTGTCCTTACTTTATCCTTGTTGTCCTCAACATTGTCATAACACGTAAAATCCAGTGTAATACATCAAATGAAACACTGTAAATAAACAAATCAAAAGTGGACCACCGAAAGACCACCATGATCTATTAAACATCGAGTAAATTAATGGTTTCAAAAGTTCAAATTTACCCTTTGCTGCTAGGTTCCTCGTCATACATGAAATTTCATCTCATCTTAATCTTCCTATGCATTTTGAACTTCTGCCACACTAACATCCAGGAGACCACCCACTGAGCCCAACTTCAACAGTCCATTAACTTAAGCTCTAGCCTTGGTCTGGAAATACATTTTATAGTATATTGACTCACTATCTCCTGTATGTTGACTACTTGAGGACCTGGAGTTACTTGCTTGCTGTTTGGGTTTCATTGCGTCTAAATAATCACTTAAGCTTTAAAACAGATTTGTTATTAGTTTATCTAGTGGGTCTGCTTCTACTAGGCAGTCAGCTGTATGACGAGCTTGGTTTAACATTTGTATGCAGCTGCACTCTTGCGAGGTCTTTTTTTTACGACAGTTCAGAAGAATATTAAGAAAAATGTTCCCGCTCGCTTGAGGTGAATTTTTCATCTACATTATAAAGATCAATTTGTGCCAAAGGAGAAATTTATGAATAGATAATTACGTTTTTTCCAAGCTTGATGAATATATATTGGAATTTCAAAAACACACTCCTTAAATAATCAGTTAAGTTTTGTTTCATCTCTTTCCATTGTTACATTTTCTCAAATAGTGTTTAGCGAAGATTGTCGTAAAAAGGGCAATAAAATATAAAGTGAAGCTCATTCTTATTTCAGGTAAACTACACAATGACTACACAATGTTTTTACAATGGTGTGAATGGTAAATGGTTTGGTGTTTTAGATATCTATACAATTACCCGAAATACTACAATTACGAGAAATACAAATTAGTGGAATCCCCTGTACACTAACGTTTACTACTCTACTTAGAGTCAGAGTACACAACTGAGGGCGTAAACCTTTTTTTGGCCTCACTATACGCCCTAATCTCGTCGTCTTTCTTGTATTCTTCTCCGTTGTCTTCTTTCTTTTCCTTTCCGGTCCCTTGGAGCATGGCTTGGAGCTACTAGCTGGCTTCTAGGGTGGGCTGACTGGCTGGGAGCTACTGACTGGCTGGGAGCAAGAGTCCCACATCATCGTCCTGTAGAAGAAAATGGAAACATAAAAATTGCTCTTCAATCTACGCATCACCTACGTATCAGTAAACGAAGACAGGGCACACTTCAGGGAAAAGATGATTACTAGTATTTCACAAACACACATTTATTTGAGAATATGTAATAATGTACTACTAAACATTTGTTTTACTTCTAAAAGTACATGTACCGGAACAACGAATTCGAACTTACTCATCCTGACTGCCAGCCAGGTGCCGCCTTTTGGATGGGGGAGACGGTGAGCTGTCAGATCCTGACACCGTCAACCGCCTAGCAACATACTTGGTCGCCGGCACCCACCTGCTCATCCACACCTCGTCCGAGGAAAGGGACAAGTCAAAATTCGGAATCCCTTCCGCTTAGGCGAGGATGTGGTGGGTGGGCGTGGGTGACTGCTGGACAGGGATGGCTGGGCTACTGGCCGGGCTGGCTGGGCTGCTAGCCGGGCTGGCTGGGCTGCTGGGCCGGGCTGGCTGGGCTGCTGGGCCGGGCTGGCTGAGCGGGCTGGCTTGGCTGCGGGCCGAGCTGGCCGGGCTGCTGATCATGAGCGGGCTGGCCGGGCTGCTGGGCCGGGCTGGCTGGGCTGCTGAGCGGGCTGGCTGGGCTGCTGAGCGGGCTGGCTGGGCTACTGAGCGGGCTGGGCGGGCTGGCTGGGCTACTGGCCAGGCTGGCTGGGCTGCGGGCCGGCTCCTGGGACGGGGTGGCCACCCCCTTCGATCGCCTTCCACGATAACTATCGGTGAAAGGGGACCACCTTCCATCGA
>NW_017803840.1:6356-9135 GCF_001625305.1 Branchiostoma belcheri | reverse complement strand
GGCTGGCTGGGCTGCGGGCCGGCTTCCTGGGACGGGGTGGCTGGGGGCGTGCTGACGGTTCCGTCTTTCGTCGACTCTCATGTATGTTGCGTTGTTGTAGCCGTAGAAGCTGTACGCCGCCTCTATTATCGGAACCAAACCGTCCCTGGTCCAGTTTCTGTCTGCCTCCAGGGTTGCTTCTGTGAAGTAACATGGAGTTACAATATATTATAATTTATGCAAGCAAACACGTTAGGTGAAGTTTGGGCGAATGTGGGAGCTGAATATGGGGAGGCGCTCTGTGCATGGATTTCAATAAAGCATTTTTTTCTGTACAACACGCACATTACACACCTCGAAGATTTCGGTTACGTAGAAACGAAAATCAATAAACGGTGTTAGAAATAAACGGCTCATTCACATGCATATTGACCCTCGCTTGCTTTAGGTTATTTTATCATTTAATGTTGTGTTGGTTTAAAAAGCATTGAAATTCAGAGAAATAGTATGCACATGGTACACCGTAGAACTCCAGGCAGACCAAGACGTCCAAAACTCGATTTCTACAAATGAATAGGATTGAAACGTTCCGGACCGTTCCGGACGTTTCAATTCACATATGGTGCGCGTCAATATGGAATGGACTCTCTTTTGCTCTTTGGTAGTTCAGTCTATGGACTGGCATACAATAAAACAGAAAAAAAATCTTACCCTTGTACCACGAGGGCATAACATAGGGCGGCTTCCATGGCAGCTGTTGTGGCCAGAAGGCAGGCCTGTCTTCTGGCATCCTTCAATGGTAGCCCTTGTCCCCAAAATGTGCAGTTAGGATGACGGTGATTGTCTATTAAAAAAAAAGGAATGTATAACAAAAAGTGTGTTTTGAAATCCCATCGCACCAAACTTTGAATTACATGTATTAGCAGCACAGAACCACACACAAATTTCAAACCTGCACCCTGGCCGACTTCAAGAAAAAATGAAGCCTACACCAAAGTATACAGGCATTTCAAGCAAAGTTGCAAGCAAGTGTTGTTGGGTACATGGTTTTGGGCATTCAGATCTCACTA
Source organism: Branchiostoma belcheri (assembly GCF_001625305.1). Taxonomy (NCBI): domain Eukaryota; kingdom Metazoa; phylum Chordata; class Leptocardii; order Amphioxiformes; family Branchiostomatidae; genus Branchiostoma; species Branchiostoma belcheri. The sequence continues at coordinate 8,086 of NW_017803840.1, read as the reverse complement.
GCACTAGGCTTAAATATCCGACGAAGTTCCCTCAGTCACGTGCACGCCGTCGCCATGTTTATCTTCCCACTTCTCGCTTCTCGGCGGCAGAGTCGTCCTTCCTTCTCGCCATAGCTTGCCTAACCCTGGTACTCATTTGGTCAGGTTTAGGAAGATTCTCAATCAGGGAAAGTTTTAACAAGACTTTTGAAAAAAGTTTATCTCGGCCGCTGGCCATGTAGTTTTGTGTTCTTGGAGGATGTCCACATAGATTTGTGTAACTGCTAGAGAGGAAAGAATGTATCACCTAGTATGTTCATACCTGTAACACCAAACAGGGTAATAAGTTGGCTTCCATTGTCATTTGCTTGAATGGAATTAGTGAAAAATATTAATCTCGAATCAGATGTTGGGAGGGAAAATGTTTAGGTAGAGATACAGATTTTCATTTGTGATTGAAGATTTGAGAGACAGGAAAGAGTTTAGGATATGTATGTGGAGCTAATTTCTCTGTTAGAGTAGGTTACACAGCTCTATGTATGGGGAGGCCATTTTTTGGAATCAGTAGTGTCATGTTGTATATTACAGAGGAACTATGTTTCATTTGTATGTTTCATTGAAATTGTAATGTCTGGACAATACTGATGAATAAAGAGCACAGATGCATGTGTCAAAAGTGAAATGTTTTATTATGGGTTCACCACACCACGAAGTGGTGGTGAACCCATATTGCTTTTTCTGATGTTTCTTCTCCTTCTCCTTCTTCTCCTGCCACTTCTTTAAATTGATTCAACTCCTTCATTTTTGGGCGAAATTTACTACCATTTTCACGTACAACAGGGGGATTACCAGCGCGGCTGGTCAACGCGGTCTCGGCCGTGGGCCATCGGCTGGTCCACGCGGTCTCGGCCGTGGGCCATTACTATTTGATACTCTGATATTGGATACCGATTCGTGTGATTCCTATAAACATTTCACCTAACTACGAACTAGTTGGAAGAATTATATCTGCATGGATGCCTGTATAAGATTTTAACAAACACTGAAAATCTGACGCAAAAACTGGCAGATATTTTGCTCTTCTCTGTTGGAACAACGCAAGCGGGAGGTCAATGACCTGCGCCCCGCGAGTACTGTAAACAACGGTACGTAATGTGTATCGTCGGCGCACGCGCGCGCGCCACGGTATCAACAATTTTCCACAATCTTCACCGACTAGTATTATATATTCTGTTATCGATTTCTGAAGAATCACCAAAATTGTAGAGTGTACAGGCGTCCATTTGTTGTTGCTGAGAGCATCGCAAGACGGCTTCCTGGCAAATTTTCCTAAAGCGAGCGTTGAGGGCTTGCATGCCCGACAGTTTTCAAAGATTGGACAGGGAGCCGGCGGCTTCTGCTAGCCGGATTGATAGTTACGTTACATCAAGGTACCGGTGGTTCAAAAGCGAACCTGATAAAGAAGGAAATCTCCTAGAAAGTCCCTTACTAGTACTTGAAGCGATCGTTACCGCCATGTTGTTCACTTTATATGACATACAATGCAGAGAGTAATGGAAACGCGTCCAGATAGCTCGGTTGGTAACGCGCAGGGCTGCAAGTCCAGACATTGCGAGTTCGAACCCCGGTACGCTGGATATTTTTAATTACCCTTTTTACAATTTTTAACAATTTTAACATTTTTAACAATTTCAACAATTTTAATCATTTTACATTTTAACAATTTCAACATTAATTTTAACATTTCGTTT
>NW_017803840.1:4195-5405 GCF_001625305.1 Branchiostoma belcheri | reverse complement strand
TTGAAACGTCATTCAGCTTAAGTGCTGTCCCAAGAACAACTGGAACATTGAACATAATTGTTGAACTGTTGTCTCATCTATGTTTTAATACTGCAAAGGGGATGTCAGAACTATATCAAAATGTATGAACATCAGACAAATATATAATGTTCTAATACTGCAAAGGGGATGTCAGAACTATATCAAAATGTACCAATATCAGATAACACAAAATGGAGTGGCTACAATAACAACTGTCAAACGTTATTCAGCTTAAGTGCTGTCTCAAGAACAACTGGAACATTGAAAATAATTGTTGAACTGTTGTTTCTTAGAACTATATAATGTTCTAATACTGCAAATGGGATGTCAGAACTATATCAAAATGTACCAACATTAGACAAAACAAAATGGAGTGGCTACAATAACAACTTTGAAACGTTATTCAGCTTAAGTGCTGTCCCAAGAACAACTGGAACATTGAACATAATTGTTGAACTGTTGTCTCATCTATGTTTTAATACTGCAAAGGGGATGTCAGAACTATATCAAAATGTATCAACATTAGACAAAACAAAATGGAGTGGCTACAATAACAACTTTGAAACGTTATTCAGCTTAAGTGCTGTCCCAAGAACAACTGGAACATTGAACATAATTGTTGAACTGTTGTCTCATCTATGTTTTAATACTACAAAGGGGACGTCAGAACTATATCAAAATGTACGAACATCACACAACTATATAATGTTCTAATACTGCAAAGGGGATGTCAGAACTATATCAAAATGTATGAACATCACACAACTATATAATGTTCTTATACTGCAAAGGGGATGTCAGAACTATATCAAAATGTACCAATATCAGATAACACAAAATGGAGTGGCTATAATAACAACTGTCAAACGTTATTCAGCTTAAGTGCTGTCTCAAGAACAACTGGAACATTGAACATAATTGTTGAACTGTTGTCTCATCTATGTTTTAATACTGCAAATGGGATGTCAGAACTATATCAAAATGTATCAACATCAGACAACTATATAATGTTCTAATATTGTAAAGGGGATGTCAGAACTATATCAAAATGTACCAATATCAGACAACTATATAATGTTTTAATACTGCAAAGGGGATGTCAGAACTATATCAAAATGTACGAACATCAGACAACTATATAATGTTCTAATACTGCAAAGGGGATGTCAGAACTATATCAAAATGTACC
>NW_017803840.1:0-3876 GCF_001625305.1 Branchiostoma belcheri | reverse complement strand
TCAATGGTCTCATGTAATCTGAGCAATCAAGTGCATTTGCCGTATTTCCTTGGTCATGGTATCAGGTGCACCAAACTTGGTATACTGATGATGAGGTACCACACGTACACATATTGTATAAGCATGGTTCTCACAGTATATTGACAAAGGAACCCCAACATTTTGGGTCTATAACATATATAAACTGTGAGGAGTCATCATGGAAATTAGGAGGAAGGCCACATGACTTAATTAAATGGTTTGTGAATTTGTGTCATTACATAACGACGTATACCACAAGTTTTTGCAAAGTTTATGAATCAGCACTGTAGGTGTGTACTGAGATATTGAGTTGTGGAGCTTCGGTAGCCTGGGTGCCATCTTCCAGAAAGAGGTCTCACCGGCTAACTAGCATGGACTACCCAGGCCAGAGCCTCAGAGGATCGATGTGATTTTTTAGGATTGGCAAAAATCAATTTGTGCGCGGATGTTATCCATAGAATTAAGACGGTATAGCTAAATAAGGGGAGAAACCATATTGGCATAGGTACATATAGAATACAACACGGGGTATTCCGTATCGCCCGAGGTATTGGCCCGGGTAAAATATACTCTCTAGCGGACCAACTCTGGTTGATGGGGTGGGTAAAGTCCTGCGTCAGAGCCCAATGTCAGATAACACATGGCTTCAGATTCAGAACACAGTGAACCAGTAACACATCAGTGAACCAGTAACACATCAGTGAACCAGTAACACATCAGTGAACCAGTATCATCAGTGAACCAGTAACACCTAGCTTCAATACATAGTGAACCAGTAACACATAGCTTCAACACAGTAAACCAGTAACACATCAGTGAACCAGTAACACATCAGTGAACCAGTATCATCAGTGAACCAGTAACACATAGCTTCAATACATAGTGAACCAGTAACACATAGCTTCAACACAGTGAACCAGTAACACATCAGTGACCCAGTAACGCCTAGCTTCTGCACAAAGTGAACCAGTAGCACTTAGCTTCAGTACACAGTGAACCACTGGTGGCACTAACTACAGCTTTTTTTTCATGAAAAACTAATACTAGACTACAGTATTTCAGTGACCAGGATCATATTATACAGAACAAAATTGTCCATTAAACTAGGTTAGAGCATGGTTGACCTCTTCATTGCAAAGTTAAAATCATTCTTATTAATCACCCCCAAGCAAGAAGTGGACTATTCCAGGATAATGCTTCCCATATTCCTACTAGTAGTAGTAAGGCCACACCCACTTATTTCTGGATGACATCTGCGCGCGCATTGATTTTCACCAGTTATAAAAAAAAAAGATCACATATCATACTCTTACTCTTAGGCTCTGGCCTGGCTCTAGGCTAGTCTGAGGTAGTTAGCGACAATACGGATTAACTATGGTTAAACTATGGAAGATGGAATCCAAGCTGCTGAAGCTCCAGGACGGCAAGAACTCAGTACACACACACAGTGCCAATTCATAAATTTCATAAAAAGGTAGCATGTGCCGGCTTATTGTATATGTCGCTATGTACTTACGCAAATTCACAATACCTGAGTTTTGTATCCCATTTTTATTTTTAGTCGGAATTTTTTTCTTATTCGCCCGTGCGCACTAGTTTGGGGGTGATCAGAGGGGTGATCCATAAAATTAAGACGATGTGGCCTAGTGCAAGTTTTCTTGGACACACAGGACCCACCCACCACCCCGCCCCCATCAGGAAGTGGACTTCTCTGCAATCACCTGTACCTAAACTGCAAAAATCCTACACATTACCAAGTTTTAAGTCATTTTGGTTTTTGTTGGATTACTGTCAGCGTCATTGTTGGGATGCATGATGTGGTGTATTCTGGTGTGAGTCCTATCTATCTATACAGCAGCTAGCTCATCCACACCAAAGTCCATGCCATTTGGCTTTCATACCAGCACAGATTCCCTCTATAGCAAGTTAGTTGCTACATTAATTTAGTTAAAAGGAAACCGTACAAAATGAATCACCGCTGACCCCAGAAAAGCTCTTGGTGCCTTGAACATTGCATACTTTGTCTTTTCCAAAAAGATGAGCAGCATTATGGTGCATTTCTATTTTTTTGCCCCAAAATATTAATATGAAAGTTATTCATGTACTAAGGGCTTTGAGTACATCCTGCAGGTAAAATACTAGTATGGGCTGTGCAGATATTTCTCATGTCTACCTGCACCTTGACCACAATGTTTAGAAAATTGTTATAAGTCTAATAGTTATGTGGTAACAGAACATAACTTTTCATTGAGTTTTTCCTCTGTTTATTTTACATACAGGTGCCAAGAGTCAACATGTGGCTGGATAGACATATTGTCTTCAAAGGAAATGCAGAGCCCATCAGGACAACCTATTACTGGACCATATAATGCATACCTAAGGGTGCTGTACAACCAGCCACTGTCTCAGAGGAATGTTTTTTGCCATTAGAAACAGCACAATACCATTCCTTGTTGAACTACTGAATGGCTAATCTCCCCGCTCTTCTGTATATATTTATGGTAACCATTTGTAGGTAACGTTTCTTTTAATTGTCCAATATGTCCCAATTCAGTGATTGTGGCTGTAATGGCATATTTTCTGTTATTTCATTTTATTGAAATAAACCTGCTATTTGTATTAGTCATGTTATATTCAAATGCACAGTAATGCTAGTTCAAGGTGTACAGTCACAGTGCATGGTACACTACTTTTCAATGTACATGTAACAATGAATTGATTATGTTTATGATTTGAAGTTATGTTTTCTTGTAAATTCCCTCAGTTCATGTTGAACTTCGTATTACTCATTTATTTATGTATAACTTTCAGTTATACTGATTTCATTTACATCTTTTGTTATGTACTTTGTATAATCTATTATTCTTTTACTTATTGTACCCCCCCCCCGGGCCTCCTTGGAAATCAGCTATTGGCTGAAGAAGCTACCCAGGTGTCATTGAAGATTAAATAAAAATAATGTATTTATGTATTACAACTTTAATTACCTAGATTTTAGAGACAGTATCATAATAAAAGAAATATACCTGCTCTGTTTAAATACATTTTGAGTCTTTGGTGGGTAGCATTTTAAAGTGGCTTTACATCATGTATCTATAATCTTCTTGTGGCTTTACATCATGTATCTATAATCTTCTTGAGTTCATGGTTTACAAGCTCAGAGCATTAACATTAATGGGGTATGATTGATGGATGGCTACATTGTTAACCTGCTGAATAAAGTTCTAACTGGTTGTTACTCATAAAAAAGCTTGCCCTCATCTAATTATGTTAATTGATAGAGTACATAAGGACAAACAAAATTAAGGGCTCGAAATTGATACTGTCCCTATGTCCTAAGGCCACTGAAATCTGGCCTGGTACATCAGGAGGCTTACTTGTGACACACATGTCCACTATTATGCCAATCATGGCTGCCACGTGCACCATGCCAGGTGCAGTGGTGTTACATATTACATTCAGCAGTTTGTTGCTATTCAAACATTAGGATGCTGAATGTCAGTGTAATGCAGTTTGTATGTCTGAAATGTAATGATAACAAATGAGTACGTGTACCTATTCAACATTTCTTAACTGACACGCATGTGTGAAAGTAATAAACTACAAAAAAATATAACACTGAATGTTTGCTGCTGATTTACATTACTGGTTTGTATAGCTAAAAGGTCAAGGTTTAAATTATCAACGTTCGTCACTCCTTAAATATTGTATTCATCTATTACACTAAAAGTTGGTACATGTATGTATATCAGGCAAATCTAGTAGATGAACTGGTCATCTCTAGCAATGTCTCTAGTTTGACTCCTAGAAGTAACTTACAGTTTCTTCCAGATGACTCTTGTACCTTATCAAGGC
>NW_017803839.1:281489-284708 GCF_001625305.1 Branchiostoma belcheri | reverse complement strand
AAGGGGGGATGTAAGGAGCCCGCCCTATCACTATACTTAGCATCGACAGCCGATCACAGTAATGGAGAGTGACATATCTAATAATGAGCACAACACGACCGACAACCGGCATACCTCGTCCTTGGGCCGATAGTATAGTGTTACGTTATATTGAAATATCTGATAAGCTCCAGAGATCCGGCCAGTTATGAATGAGTCTCTGATAGGGTTCAGACCCTGCCGGTTATTAGTTCTGATCTGTCACACCCCGAGAGTGTTAAGTAGTTATTAGCTGGTGTAGCGGAAACCACAAACTGTCACTTGTTGTAAGGCGTTGAGTAACTGACGGGGGAGTCCGGCGTCCCGATCAGGACAAACTCTACTCCACGTACGGCTGTTAACAAGGTCGTTCTTTCTCAAAATTTGATCCATTATTGACACTGGAACATGTGTCACGGAGTAGGTGAAGTAACGGTTGATTTGATAATTAATATCTATATTTAATTAATATAATTTCAACACTTAGAAGGACATTCAAGGTCATCCAGCATCCAAGGACATTGAATGACACTATAAGGACATTCAAGGACACTATAGGAAGTTAGGGTTAATTGGTGGAACACTAGGGTTGCACGGCTCACCTTAGGTTACCTGAGGTAAATACAGAAACTTAACTAAATATGGTAAGTCCCTTTTTTCCATGCTACATAGCACAGATTTAGGGACAACTTCAAGTTCAATGATAAGACGTTCATTCATTCAAAGATGAGTAAACAAGTCCTTTAAATTAGATCAAGGACAACCAGAGTTGTCGTTAGAGACAGAGACGTTCTCTTGAATCAGTCTTCTCTTGGAGAGTCTCGGCCTGGCTGTGTCCAAGGGAGGAGTCTCCGCCTGGCTGTGGCCAGGGGAGGGAGTCTTCGCTTGAGCAGTGCAAGAGAGGCTCACACTTCATGTAAGCTCTGTCACACTGGGAATAAACTACATCAACCACTTCAAGTTTCCAACTAATTCCTTATGAGCGATGCTCTAGGACCACCGTACATGGAGACAGTATTTTGCCCAGCCACTCTGACCAATCACGGCATTTCTAAGACTTGGCTCTTAGGGGCTTTTATTTCCAAGGCACCATAATATGACAAATGCCTGAATCGTATCATTGTTTGAAACTCCTGTTATTTGTTGCAGAGCATGGTCTAATCAAAGAGACCAAAACCCCAGAGATCAAACATAGTTGGTACATCATAAAGGCTATATTGTCAAACCTTGTCGACTAGAGCAAAAATAAACAGCAAACCACTACTAATGGCTGTAACATCCAACAAATTCATCTAAGCTGAACCAGCCCCCACTGAGCCAAGGCACAGTCCCCGAAGTCTGGGTTTCCAAGAGGCTGGACAGCTGCAAGAATAGCTAACAACCCATAAGTTAGCTAATGTTCTGTCACAAGCCAATCAAATAACCAGGGGTTTTTCTGAACAGGGGAACAAGGGCGCTGCGCCCTCATGTAACAAACCAGCGCCCTCATATCAATTTTCAGATTGAAGCCTAAGTCTTTTTCAAAATCATCTTTTTCCAGTAAAAATACAAAAACAACACCACATAACAATACATTCTGGCATTACAAACTATGTTACTCTCATAAAAATTCCAAAATCTTACCACAAACTTGAAAATTTAGCTCTAGTAGTAAAAGTTTGAATGGAATAAACAATGTTCATTGAGACTTGCTCAAAAACATGTAGCTAGACCTCCTTCATTTGCATACTATAGAACAGGCTCTGAAGTGAAACATGAGACCTGAGTTTGTAGCAGCTTGGATGAATGTGTTGCAATTGTGCCATGGGAAAGGTTTCAGCTTGTGGCAAACCCAATGTTATCATCTGGAGCTACTAGTAACATTGATCACTAATTGTGTAAGTGTATAAAGGGTGATTTGCAGATTGTGTGTACTGTTGATTGTACTTATATTTTATAAGTGAAATATGCAATGCATGAATAGAAATTTGGGAAAGGTATATTGAGGTTAAGAGTTCAAATTTCCCCCCTCAAGTAGCCTCAAAATGTCCCATTTCAACTTCAAATTTTCAAAGGCTTCAAATGGCGGAAGGGGGGATACCCCCCTTCCGCACCAACCCCCCCTCGGTCGCTTCGCTCCCTCGCCGTGATACTGCTCCCTCATGCCAAATTTTTCTAGAAAAACCCCTGCACCATATTCTTAACATTCCAGTATATAATATAGATAATTATGTTCTGCTGACATTCTATTATACTACTAGTATATCTTATGTTGTGCAGCCAAAATGTTTTCTGTGCACCTTAATTTTTAGGTTAGGCAGACCAGTACACCTACATGTATTCTCAAAATTGCATTACGAACAATGTTTGAAACCATCAAGTGTGACTAGTTACCACATGGGTTCTGCCTGCGACACACTGATGACAAAGGCCTCCGAGGTCTGTCCTGATAACGTTCTACCACTTCTATCTACTATTGTTCCTGATACCTGAAACAAACAAACATACATATATACAAATAGAATGAAAAAAATGAACTGTATATCTTGATCAAGTTTGACATGCAGAGCTAGAAAGTTACCCTCACTCTGGTCACAAGAAGAATGACAATCATTGGGTGCATCAATGAGTCTGGTCTTGTTGTTGTTGGCCAGACTGGTACTTACAAATATAGGTACTGGCTTGTATTCCTCTTCAAACAGCTGGGACAGGGCAAATAGGGCTGCCTGAAACATGAGGAGTACAAACAAAACATCAGTTTATGTAAATAAATTGGCAGTATGAAGTACAACAAAGTTAAATCTGTCCTACTGAGCACCTCTGCATAAGGACCACTTATAATTACGGCCACTTTTACTGGTCTCTTACATCATTTTCCCCTGAATTGGAAGAGCACTTGTTATCACCATTATGGACATAAAATTCTATTCAGACCCTTACTTACTACTGTCCTAAAATTTCACCACAAATGAATTACATTACAGCAGCAGTTACTGCACCTTGGAATTGGCTGTGTCAAAGATGGTTTCCACCATGAGTACATCACACCCTCCATCCAGTAATCCCTTGGCCTGCTCAGCATAGGCATCTACCAACTCATCCCAGGCTGGAGGGGGACAGGAATACATGAACCAATGGGCAGAGATGTATCTACTGAAAGACTAGTTTTCCACTGGTTGCAGAAAGGCAGATACATGTACAAACTATGCACAGAAAACAGTG
>NW_017803839.1:272152-281469 GCF_001625305.1 Branchiostoma belcheri | reverse complement strand
TAAACCAGGGGTTTTCGTGAACAGGGGAACAAGGGCGCTGCGCCCTCATGTAACAAACCAGCGCCCTCATATCAATTTTCAGATTGAAGCCTAAGTCTTTTTACAAAATCATCTTTTCCAGTAAAAATACAAAAACAACACCACATAACAATACATTCTGGCATTACAAACTATGTTACTCTCATAAAAATTCCAAAATCTTACCACAAACTTGGAAATTTAGCTCTAGTAGTAAAAGTTTGAATGGAATAAACAATGTTCATTGAGACTTGCTCAAAAACATGTAGCTAGACCTCCTTCATTTGCATACTATAGAACAGGCTCTGAAGTGAAACATGAGACCTGAGTTTGTAGCAGCTTGGATGAATGTGTTGCAATTGTGCCATGGGAAAGGTTTCAGCTTGTGGCAAACCCATGTTATCATCTGGAGCTACTAGTAACATTGATCACTAATTGTGTAAGTGTATAAAGGGTGATTTGCAGATTGTGTGTACTGTTGATTGTACTTATATTTTATAAGTGAAATATGCAATGCATGAATAGAAATTTGGGAAAGGTATATTGAGGTTAAGAGTTCAAAATTTCCCCCCTCAAGTAGCCTCAAAATGTCCCATTTCAACTTCAAATTTTCAAGGCTTCAATGGCGAACGGGGGGATACCCCCCCTTCCCGCCACCAACCCCCCCTCGGTCGCTTCGCTCCCTCGCCGTGATACTGCTCCCTCATGCCAAATTTTTCTAGAAAAACCCCTGAATAACTTCAGTGATACGTCAACAACTTGCTGCCACCATCACCAGGCAATACAACTCAGATGTTGCAAGCTGTGATGAATTGATTTTCATAAATAAATTTCTGTGTACGCGATACTGGTGCGCTACATGGACTGGTCCTCGCAGCTAACCAATGTTGTTTGGTGTTCAACTCAAGTGTTGCTGTAGAGAAAACACAAAGATATAGAACCAGGATTAGTATCATTTTAAGTTTGCAACGACCAGAAAACAAATAATTCTCTAAAATATAACTAATAAAATATTTTTTTTTTTTGCATGAATAAACACAAGACTACATAAAAGTCACCCATACAAAATATATGTGTTGGGCTGTGTAATTATTTGTAACAAGTCTTCCTAAAGTATTGCCAAGTACACAGCTCCCAACCGCCAACACGTAAACAAGATAATCAATCACAGATGTCAGCCGCGCCCTGCCTTAGTTTTTCTTTCCCTTACACATGAATCTTGGATTTATAGCATTGTCGTGAACAGTTACAAACGGTCGTATTGTTACAAAGTTTGTGCAAGACGTTCAGAAGAAAATACTAGTAAACTGAAGAAGAGGGACAAAAGGTTTGGACTAACTGACAAGATGGTGCGGCTAGACATATAATTCACAAACAGTGGCTCAACAAACGACGGCATCGATCGGCTTTCCTCCATTAGAACTTGTCGAGTAACCATAGCATCTCAAAAATTCATTCTACGCAAAGTTACCGTCACAAAAGCAACAGTTTGTAAGGATATTTGAGGAAAGTATGGACTACCCACCCTCTCGCCAGCGCCCTTCCTCTCCGACTAAAGCTGGGTGGTTGTGCGACGGGAAATCTAGCTGTATCCATCCGCCGCGAAACTGGTCAGATATCGTGTGTGCCAACAACTAACTTATACGAAACAAATATTATCCGAATAATTACCTAACAAATATAACACAATACGAAAATGGTGGAAATTGTTTAAAATCTATCAGTTGTTACTAGATGCTGCGTTCTTGTCCGCTCTACTTTCTGGCGGCACTTGTATACATCCTGTCTGTGGAGGTTATTCGGTGGCGTGGGTCGGTAGGCTCACTAAGGGTTTATCTAAGGCCCAGTTTACGCAGTTTTTCACGACAGTGGAACTGCAGATGTCGGGACTGCCGACGGTTAGCTTTTTTTCGTCGTGTAGAGAGGATTTCACGTCGGAGTTTACGTTATCAGCATAAAGCGTTCTCCCAGGAGAAATATATTTTCACATTCCAGTAGTCATTATCGAAACGCTATCTTCACTGCACTGTGATTGATCATCCGAAATGACGTCATCAACCACTCCTCATAAGGCGCGCGCGCACTCCATTCTGCCCTTTGATTCGGAGCAAGGACGTTCGACACAAGGACTGAGCTCGCCATAACCCTGTTACAACAGTTCTTGACAGAAAAAAATCTTCGAGGGGCTATTGAAGAAGAGGCACATTGTAGATGCCCCTATGCTTGATGATACTCCAAATGTTGATACTAAGCTGACAAGTGAGGAAGAGCAGGTAGTCAGGTATATAGCTGGGTTTATCCCATATGCTTTACTCAAAGGTACAGGAGACTACACACAAACAAGGTTGCACAACTGTATGCTACTATCTTACAACAGTGGAAAGTGTCCTCAACAAAACACGCATACCACCTTCCTCAAGTATACTGAAGGATGGATTAATGAGGTAAACCGAGGCGGTCTCTTTGTGTCATCTGACACAGTGTATATATTCTTCCGCCATGTTGAGAATGTTGTTAGATGTACAGCCAACTTCGAGCAGTTCTCCCAGGGTAGGCAGTTCTTCAAGGGCTAAGGGAGGAAATCATGAAGAATCTAGAGTCAAGCTACACAGTAAACCACTATTGGTGTGAGATTGCCAGTAGCTACATACCTGAGGAAAAACTCAGCAAGAATTTGAAAGTGGTTCTGTTGTACTATGTAAACCTACGATACCGTGCTTTTGCAGATGTGTACATTCTAGTACAAAAACGCAAGAACTCTGACTTTGCCTCCAAGAAGGGTGAGAAGTCCCTTAGAAAATCTTTGGACAAGTAATGTGATATATATTTTTGTACATACATTATGTAAGACTGTAGCTTATCTTTCATTTGTGCTTTAACAATCTTGACAGGGGTACAATTTCTTTCTTTGAACGCATTTTGAGCATTGCACAGCTAAAGCAATGTAGTACAGTGTAGTTTGCTTGTTAACCCTAAACAGTACACCTGGGGTCCGCGCGGACCCCAGCACTATATATTCTGTAATATCTTTTTTGTTTCTAAAGATTTTTTTCAGAAATTTTAGGTAATTGTCACCCACAAAGTTGTCTCTCAATACAGTGCACAAAACTCAGTTTCTACCATTCATAAAAAAATTATATCTGATTTTCTTTTGGGGTCCGCGCGGACCCCAGCCGGCTTTCGATCATAATGGATACACTGGCGTTCTTATACATTACCTTATTTCCGTTTTTATATGTTTTTATGCACTCATCGTATGTCTACCAAGTTTTCAGAGAATGGTGTAGTAATAGAATTAAATTTTAATAACTTTGGTGTAATAATGACGTCATATGACGTCAGAGCTAATAATATAGTCCACCATATTGGATTTTGACCAATGACGTCATCAAATTAGCATATTCTATGCATATTAAATGATTTAACTTATATTTAATTATGTAAGATGTTATTAATGTTGGAAAAGAAGTGTAATTTAATATAAAACTCAGAAAATTTTATGTTTAATCCAAAATTACTTCTATTTTCAAAAAAACTGCCTGCTTTTAACCCGTTGCCATGGCAACACAAAAAAACATCAACTTACTAGTATTAAACTAATATGAACTTTTTTCCAGAGACATTTTAGGAAAGGTCTCCAAATTTGATACTTCTAGCGCAAGCCGTTTAGCCGCTATCTGAGATCAAAGTTGGGCCTCAAAAGCCCCTTCAGTCTGAAATGGGTTTAAAAATCGGGTATTTCTTCTTGTCTTCTTTTCTTCACCAAAAAATAGAAAAAGTTCAAAATGTATGATTTTTGTATGCAATGTGGACACAGAGGTTCCCACATCAGTTTGCAAAGCAATTGAGCTGGTAGCATGTTGATAATTTCTAAAAATTAGCAAAAAACTGCTCTGGGGTCCGCGCGGGGTCCTGCTCTGGGGTTCCCGTCAGAAATGACAGTACCGGTATAACATGTAACACACACACATTTGCTTCAAAGCCATGTTCGTCAATTTTACTGGTAGTTTTACTGGAAGTTGAATTTTAAAGGAATAAGAAAACCAATAATCAGTTAAGTTTATATTGCGAGATACTGCCATAGTCACTTCAAAACCTCATAAATCACAAGCTATGGCACTCATGAATTGTAAACACATGGCGACGTCTTGAAACAACAAGAAAAGCAATTTTTCATCATAAGCCACACCTACCTTTCTGAGATGGAGTCAAGGAATTTTCACAGAACAGACCGGTGTGCTAATACTTGCTCTCCGACATTCAGACAGACAGTCTCAAAATGGACTTTAATGACGCGGACGAGGGGTATGAGTCTGGCGACGAGGTCTACATGTTCGTGCAGGAAGAAGTAGGTCTTTTATTTAATTGCCTTGTATTCCTCATTGCATGGTGGGATTCAAAGGAAAGACACCCAATCTACGTTAGTTCATGCCCCAGAAGCGTCATGCCAGGTTCGGTGTAAAACTGGTGTGTGTGTGACAACAAGAATGGCTACACATCTTTCTTTGAAGTGTACAAGGGAAAGGAACAAGGAGCACCAGTTGACACCCGTGGGACAACACACGCTCTCGTGATGAGGCTGCTGACTTCCTGCAACTTTGTCACCCTCGCCCGAAAATAAGTGGACTCCGCGAAGCGCACTTAGCAACGAATCAGGAGAGTTGTTCACCGGCACCATTCACCGTCTGACCGCCATAGAGCGAAGACCGTGTCAGCAGAACTCCAAACACATATTCTCCTCCTGAGACTAAAACAACCGCGGCGGGGCCACCACCTTGGTGTGAAGAACTTCTTCTCTCCAGATCTCTTCTTTGAACTGTACAGGGAAGGGACTGTTGATTTTTTTTTTTTATCTCAGGATTATCAAGTGACTATGTTTACTGTCAGTGATAACATGGAAGAAGCCCTTTCAGAAGTGTCTGCATTAATGGAAGATGCTACTGTTGCCTCACTGGTTGCAGAGGGCAAAGTCGCAGCCAAAAAAATTGAACGAGTATAGTATGTATTGGCAAAATTGTCAGTCCCGTTGTTCAGAATAGCTTTCTGTGGTGTCTTACTTTTTAACCATGTTGATATATTTGATAGCGTGAGTTATTGTTAATCTCTTAATACATGACTTTGGTGAATTATAGCAAAGCAATATTGTACTGTATATTCAAATTCAGCATTCAGAAAGTCAAACGTTAATTGTAATTAGTAGTCTTGTCTTGATCATTGTCGTGTGTTGTACAATATTGTGACTTATGTTTTTGTACCAGACCCATGAAGATACCTCAAACTGGATATCAAAAAGCGGCGCTCCGCAAGTGGGACTGACAGAAGGCAGGTCCAGGTGAAAGTCCTAGAGACTCAGCACAACATGCTGTCTCTAGAAGTTGTCAACGACAATGGAGTTGTGCTGAGGAGGAGATACCACATCTCCCAGTTCATCTTCAATAGGTTATTTTACATGTGTGCCAAACCACAGGAACCATCACTTTGTGAAGTCTGGTCAGACTTTATTTATAGATGCATAGTGTTGTAGTCGGTAAAAAATTAAGAGATTGGGTTAGTGATGGTCCAGGCATGGTTTGGGACAAGGCACGGTTTGGGACACAGCACAAGGATATCAGAGAAGTCGAAGCAGTCCACTCAGTGGGACAAGGTTGTGTGGGACGACTGGGCGAGAGCGCAGAATTCTTTGCGCACAGTCGGTGATGTGGATCCCGGAGACAACTACTTCATCATCCCGGTAGACCTGAGTGAAACCTCCTGAGATGGACTTCTGGCTCTCAAGATGTGTGATTAAAATCCGCCGTCAGGATGGCAAGCCGCACCCCCCCCCCAAGACACTGGACAACATTGTCGCAGCCATCGCAGCACTCGTTTTCCCGCCCACCCTATCCACTTAAATGTATCTGAATATTACAATATTTACGTTATATTCTTGTGTCCTCAGGCGGGGACTTTATTTCTCCGACTGTAGAACCTCAAAAATGTCATTAAAAGAAGCTAACCGCCAACACCAGGAGGCATGGTCTTTATTGAGTACTAAATGCAATGTAGTGAGCATAGATATTTAGTGAGGTTAAACAGGCAGGTTCGAGAAGTTAAAGTTCAACTGGGAGCAGCCAGCTCAGAAAGACCAGCAGATCTAGAGGGGAGGCTGGCTTCCCCGATGTTGGACACGTGGCGCGGTCACATCAAAATGCAATTGTCGGACATAAAAGTCCAGAAGTCGGTTACGAAAGCCTACAAGTCAAAATATCAGACAAAATTCCCATCAATCACATCTGTAAAGTGCGTATGTGAGGGAAAGTCTCATAGGAAGGGTTGTGGGTGTATTTCAGATGCGTTCAACAGGCAAGCAAGAATTCCTTTTATTTTCTGCTTCTAAGTCTAAGCGGACAAGGACCATGACGCCCTGAAGGCCTGGGCCAGGTCAAAGTCGCTGGGTAAATACCACGGTCGCGACGATGCTTGGAAAGACCCCAACACAAAAACAAGTTCCTGCAAAACGTGCAAAAACAAAACCAAGCATTCATGACAACAATAGGCCCTTTAAGTACCACACATCAATAAGCAATATTTACAGTGCAGTAAGATTTGGGAAATTAAAAAAAAATAGCCATGGCATTCAACATTGTGATTTTGACAAATGTGATTAATGACGTACTTCATAAATTTCAGGCTCCAAAACCTGAAAAGCGCAGACCACCCAAGACCTGCAACAACACAGTCGGGAAACAGCACATGTCCATGAGTGACATGGACATGACAGAACTCTTTAGGAAAGTTCTACTAGGTGGATTCCTCCGACCCAATACACATACCGTTTATAGTAACTAGTAACTAATGGTGACCACCGTTATATAGTAACTAATAAGCCAAGAGGCTATCTTCACATCCTAGGATGTGACCGTTATTAGTAACTCAGTTCCTTACTAAGGAAGTTAACGGCCGGACAGTGTTGCACACGCAGTTATATGGGTAATCAGGAGTATTTTCTTGGCGAGGTCACCCGGTAGATGACCTCTCATAATGGCCGCCATTTTTGATCTGACTCGGACAGTTTTTACTAGTATTCAGGATGAAAATAAACACCAAGGCTGCTGCCACGAGATGTTTTTAATACTGTTAACGGAGTATTATTATAGCTTAGTTAAAGTACATGTACTTTCATGAGACCATCGACTGATGCGAAACAACGACGGGCAGATTGCCTTTCGACTTTGTGGATGGATGTTTGACCCGATCCCGCGTCTTTTCGCCAACAAATCACGTCCAACTTTGATAAGGCATGTTATATAGGTAGGTATTTCTTGCCTGTTTTCACTGTATATATTGCCGTAGTTTTGAACATCTCAATATTCTTTTATTTCTAAGCAGATTCTGTGGGGTAAAAGCGTCGGGCTATATCCACTGACTAATCTCCAAGCAGATGTTTTGGGGAGGGGGGCTAGACAGTATCAAATTGGCCAGTCTGGGGAAATGGTTACAGACTGGGCAATTTAATACTTGGAGATTATCCATTGACCTCCTGCTTGGCTGCCCCATTATGCGATGGTTTAAACTAAGACACAGGAGACCAATGAATAAATATTATGTAGGCATCCAATACTAGTATTGCCTCATTTTCCCCACAGAATCTACTTGCAGGTTAAAGATTATTTTGTTTTCCACTTGGAGATTAAAAATTATTTTGTTGAGCTGATTTCGAGTTTGACGTTATTTATAATTGCCGTACAAAATTATATCAGATTTGGCATAATTTGATGGTTTAGATTAGAATGTGAGTTAACATGTTGTTACATAATGTTGTTAGTTAACATTAATATCAATACCACAAAAGAAAGATCAGTTATCCAGATGATGACACTAATTACATGTAACAAGTTACATGCTACATATCCTAAATCATACATGCATTCATATGAGATCTCTAGTAACAATATCAGTTTGAAAGTAACTTCAGTTTATCCAATCTATCGTGCTTGGGGCAGGCTGTCTTCGGGGCTCTAATAGTTTTCCCCCTGTCCAGCTCAACAGACCACTCGGTATATTTGAATGATATGCCGCACACCAGGAGTTGATTCGCCCCTCCACAATCGAGCTTCAGCATCCTTGAAGAAAACCCGCCCAGCCACCTGGATACCAGGTTAGTGTGAAAGACTTTGTTGGTACTAGTTCTGTGGAATCATGCGAACCTGACCGGGTAGCGGATTCCAACTACCCTAGCTAGTTCTGCTTGTCAAATATGGTATCGGTATAGCAGCGGGATAACCGCCCTTCGGTGTGTGCACGCTAGCTAATTATAACTCAGCTTCTTCTGTCCAATTGCTAATTGCCAAAAAAAAAGAAAGTTAAGCTCATTATTGAACTTCAGCCACCAAATTCCATCCACATTTTCAGAAAAAAAAGAAAATTGCAGAACCCAGTCGAAAAACATATGACTTGTTTGTCTTCCACCGACTTCAAAAAGAACTCAAACATAACTACATATTGTATTATAAGATTCATACCCCATTCATATACCTTACTAAGGCTTTGTACTAGTATGCGTACTAGTAACCGGTTGAAGGGGAAGAAGCTCGTCAAATATTCAGTAAGGGGAATAAGCTGGTCAAAACCCCATGCTCTGTACACTTGGGACAACCTCAGCTCCCCTATTCTATCTCCTGAGAAGAATGTCGCCTGGCCAATATGTAAACCTTTACTGCAGATTTTTCTTGCAGCACATTGTTTCTGATATAATTACACACCTTTATGATCTTGGTCAAGCAAGAAGACAACTGCCCTGTAGTACCTGTTGACTTAGCAGCTGGATTTCCTAGACCTAGTCTTTTGTCCCATTCTCCTTTAATATAGCCTTGAGTTTCCCAATGTATGAATCCACCCCCCACACAATCTCCACCACACACACACATATACCAGTGACTGTACAAACTGACACACACACACATACTACTGTACGCCAGCTGCCGCCGCGCCGCGTGCCTGCGAAGCTGGTGTGTTACGCCGAAAGGCGGTTATACCGGCTATACAGATACAGATACACACACGTGCGCGCGCACACACACACATACTATTGTAATGTACACACACACACATTATTAACTACTGTACATACACAGACACACATACTGTACACACACACATACGTTATACTACTGTACACACACACACACACACACACATACTACTGTACTTACGAACACACACACATACTACTGTACACACACACACACACACATACTACTGTATACACACACACACACACACACACACACATACTACTGTACATACACACACACATATAC
>NW_017803839.1:265406-272132 GCF_001625305.1 Branchiostoma belcheri | reverse complement strand
TGTAGGGGGCTCTGTGTAGAGGCTTTCTCCTTCCTAACTTGGCTGCCTGTCACACACACATGCTACTGTACATACACACACACATATACTACTCTACATACACACACACACATATACTACTGTACAGACACACACTCCTGCACACACACACACACACACACACACACACACACACACACATATATACAGGGTACAGACAGGTCATATTATTTGGAGTACATTCAGTCATGTCTAGAGTGCTAATGGAATATAAATATGTACTTAAGTGTATATAAACTAGATCAACATTTAAGACAGCATAGTATACGTATGAATCTGCTGCATAACTAAATCACCTGCTTAAAATCAAGTATAGAAATCCAGTACAGACCTTGTCTAGTCTGCTACAGAGCAACATTGTAGCAAGGTTTGTCGGCAAATGTAAGTATTTTTTCTGAACAAATTGCTGAAAATGGGGGTGTACTGGGTAATGTTTTGCTTATTCAACGGTCAACCCTGATTTTGACTGTAGTGGTATCTGCCAAAGGTTTTATTTGTTGCATATCTGGGAAGATCATGCTGATAAATTGCTGCACTTAAATTTCCTTACTCCTATACAGAGAGAGGGGAGTAAATGAAGGCTACTGTTACACATTTACAATGATATTATCACATCAATGTTTGTACAATCTTCACCACGGGTCATGGAAAAGCATCAGATTCAGACATACTTTTGTAACTGTTCTTCAATTTGCTTATTCTAATGTGCTGATTGATGTAAACATAATTCATGGACCATCAAGTGATCATTAGTTACTAGGTTTTATGATCACTATATATCATCTCCTTGCATGACATGTATGTCTGCATGATATGTATGTATGTCTGCATGTAAGTCATTGAAGTAGGCAAGTGAAAAAATACAATGAAACAGGCCTAGCCTATATATCTTAGTTTTCTTACAATAGTACTTGTACCATAGGAGCAACAGAGTCAACATACTAGACTAGTTTGTATTTAAACCAGCCAGGGTCACTGTAAGCCAGGAAGTTTTTTTGTTTGTTCTTTTGCACAAGAATTGACAGTACTGGTATCTTAAGTAATTATGTTTGTTCAGGTTGATTTTGATGCTAGGTTTATGTTTAACTCTAAGTACAAGAAGCTTGAAGCTGGTGCATGATTTGACATTCTTCCCTCTTCCTGTCACAGGTGCCAGACGTCAACATACAGCTGAACTGTGGATACCAGAAAGCAGACCACACTGGGCCACCTCAAAGTCCTGGCTACCTACATGTAGGAACTGAGCTTTGAGAAAACAATGGCAATAAAAATTTGTGGAAACAAATGCAATTTAAAGTACTGTCACAGGTGTGAATTATTGTCTTATGACTACTGTATGTGATCGCATATTATTTCCCAAGAACTACTGATACTTGTAACCTTAAGCCAGCATTTTCATTGTCAGTTTTTGTATGAATATGAGCAGATTAAGAAGTTCTTCAGTAATTCATACGTACATGTGTTGAGCGTGCCTTCTCATAGTTATTGTTATTATATTCAATCATAGAAACACGTTTCGTTCCACCGAGATAGATAACATAACTACAAAAATTATATAACATTCTGAATTAAGATGAACTAGTGTTTATTCCATCCATAATTGATAACGGTAGCTATTTGTGCAAACTTCTCTGATTGAAAAGTGCCTCAGGTTCATGAGTTTTCTCGGAGAACACTACATTCCCTACTGCATGCATGTTTTGTGGACTCAATGTGTGGCTTGTGCCACAGGAAGTTGCCCTTCTGTACGTCACTGACCCCTACGCTGTGAAAAAATCTGGTGAGAACCCTGTATTCTACTTGGTCTCCATTAAACATATGGAAAAACCATATGAAACAATAGGATTGAGGAGAATGGTGAACATTGTAACAATGCTTTGAACATGCATGTACTTGTACCAATGAGGGAAATTTTACTGCATTACATGTGTACATGAAGGATTTCAAAGCTTGAATTGAAAAATCACTTTGCAGTTTATTCCCCTAATGTGAAAAAAATTGATTGAAAATCACTTGTAGCCCAGGTGCTGAGTGGTCATTGTGTGAATTATGTTTGTATCAGATTAACCATTCAGTGAAGAAGTTCCTGATCTTGTTTGTGATTGTTTAGGAATGGCCACATTGCAGGAACAAAGTTGAGCTACAGTAGAATCAGTCAAGTCAGGTTTAAGTCAAAGTAGTTTGGAGTATTTGTTCAGTCTTATGACTCCAGTACATGATGATGACCCTGTGGATTATTGATATGTGTAGCATTACGAGAAAGGTAGCTGAAAACACTGGTTTCACTGTCATGTGTGTCAATAAAATCACACAAATCTTGCTTTTCAGATGTTGTGTTGAGTGTGTATTTTCCTAGTTATAATATGATATAAAATGAGAAACGTTGTATATGAACACAAAAGATCATTTCATGAATTACAGATGAACTAGAGTTTATTCACAATAGATAATAGTAGTTATTTGTATAAGTTTCCCTGAGGCAAAAGAGGGTTTGTTACACTGACTGAACAAGGTATTGACTTTAAGTAGAAGCTGAAACCTTTCCATAAAGTCTCTTATCATTGGTTCACGCCTATCAGCATTCATTTTAGTGCAAATTTATCATCTCTGAAAGTCAACAAAATAACAGGGTATTATCCTGTACACCCAAAAGTCTTACGAACTCGTGTAACACTTAAATAACGGTAAGCGTAGTCAATATAGGCAACTGAGGGGTTGATGAGCTATAATGATTTCACAAATTACACGTTTGTCTTCTCTCACCGAAATATGACGTAGATCTGTGATATTCCATGATTTTAGCATATCGATTCAGTTACATGTACATGTTCATGTGTAATCATTAATAGATATATCATCCAAATTCAGAACGAATAATCCAATTAAATGCTTGGCGAGATAAAGAGTATCACCTAATAGTATGTGCTCTGTGCGACCTTGAGCGTTCACGCGAGGAGGCGTCCAAAATACAGACGATTGAGATAATTTGCACCGCATGTAAGCGTTTTTCTTTGTCAAACGAATATCTCACGTCGTATGTAATTTTATAGATTTATACAAGACAAGGCTAATATACTTATCTAGCTGTCCAGTTATAGATAGGCTTTTCTTTTATATTCCTTGTGAAGATACAAGGTATACACGGCATGCGAAGTTGTTAGAGAAGTAAGATTTAATCTCTAGATGGTTAAATGATAGTAACTCCACAATGAATTATTGTTTCGATATAAGAATTTGGCTATCGGCTATCAAAGCATTTACAAATCAGTCCCCAGAATTTGAAAGAAATCCGTGTAGTTCTAAGCGCGCTATGACCGCCGAGATGTTGCGGTTTCCTTGTGGCAAGAAGACGTCCTCCCAACATTACAATTCTAGGACCGCGTCGCACCACCTTGGTCGCACAGAAGTGCGCTTTCATTCATAAAACGAGTAGGGTCTTGTATATCGGGACAGAACTATCACAATACCAGGCTGATGTGCTGATCTAGCTGTGCTGTCAATAAAACTGCTAATTATGCCTTGTGAAAATACAATCTTCAATTGAGATGACATGTGAACTGTGATATATGAAGTAGTTATGGAAGTTAATCTCCAAAAGCTTTAAAGATAGTTAACTCAAAAATAAATTGTGATATCGGCATGGAATTTTGGGCATGGGGTGGGAACGCATTTGAAAATTAGTCATTCAAATTTGAAAGAAATGCGTTGAAGTCTTAGCGAAATATAACTCCCAGACCTCTTGGCAAGGAGGCGTCGTCCCAACATTGCGTTCCTCATAGACGATTTTACGATCGCATCTCACAGAAGTGCGTTTCCCTTCATAAATTGATAAGGATTTTGTATATCCGGTTTAAACTTGCACAATACCAGGCTGATATACTGACCTGGCTGTGGTGTTAATAAATTTGCTCTACCTTCATCTTTTGTGAGAATATAGACCATTCACCTGTCTCTAGTTCTAGGGGCGCGAAGTAGTAAAACGCGTTCCTACCAAGAATTATTTAGAGCCAAATAGATCACGTTACAATCAACACAGGTACACCATATTTTAGACACGGATAGCCTACGATACTATATAACATTGAACAAAGTAACTTTGACCGTAACCCAAACCGTTCGTTAGAAATTAGACAAAAACCCGTTACAAGTCCCCCATGCGATTTTGGTTCAAAGTGCAGCAAATAAATATTGGGGGAATACAGGACAATTCCGCAACAAAATTGACTGATAATCACGTACGACACCCATTATTGGCTAATCTTACCATTCCTTCACAATTCCATCTTTTATTTTAGTTGTAACACATTAAAGATAAATCTAGATATCCTGGCGAGATGCAGAGGAACTGCAGCAAAATAATATTTTTTTTCAAGAGATTGCGCAGGGGGGGCTCCCTTATCAATATTTCTCACCAAAACATACATATCTGACCTTTGCATATCACAGCGAACCCAACAATACCACTTTTTACAAAATAGCTCTGCGTTGAAAATTTTTCATCATTAGCATATAAATCCCTTTTCTGTCCAGGTCCAGCCCCCCCCCCATCAATATTTCTCAATGAAACATGCATATTTACACTTGGTGTATCGCAAGGAACCCAACAATACCAATTTTTACAAAATAGCTCTACGTTGAAAATTTGTCGTCATTAGCATAAAAATCCCTTTTCTGTCCAGGGGACCCCCATATCAATATTGCTCAATGAAATTTACATATTTGAACTTGGCGTATCGCAAAGAACCCCACAATACCAATTTTTACGAAATAGCTCCGCGTTGAAAATTTGTCGTCATTAGCATAAAAATCCCTTTTCTGTCCAGGGGGCCCCCCATATCAATATTGCTCAATGAAATTTACATATTTGAACTTGGCGTATCGCAAAGAACCCCACAATACCAATTTTTACGAAATAGCTCCGCGTTGAAAATTTGTCGTCATTAGCATAAAAATCCCTTTTCTGTCCAGGGGGCCCCCCCATATCAATGTTTCTCAACGAAATCTACATATTTACACTTACTTGGCATATCGCAACGGACCCAACAATACCAATTTTTAAAAAATAGCTCCGTGTTGAAAATTTTTCATCATTAGCATAAAAATCCCTTTAATACTGCTTCTTTATGCACCACAGCTACCCCCCTCCCTTCAATAAATGCCTAGGCCAGCAATAAGTCCATTGTTTCCTCCCTGAGCCTATTCAGGCTTTTTCATTAAATTTCTATAATTACAATATTCTAAAAAGCCTATTACCTATACATGTACATCAATATTCAAGACAAAAAGTACTGGAATAATTGCATACAAAGCTTGATATGTCAATTTGCTTGATGATTAGGGATATTCATTGAGATGAAGCTGAGGAACAATCATGAAGATAAAAGTGTGTGACACAAAGACATCATAAGTACATTTTTGGCAAAGGAGGTTTGTTTAATGTTTATAAATTGACTGATAAAATGATACCTGCACAGCCACACTCATTATGTATTTTGCTATTTCATTGTTTGATATATTGCAAACAGTGTGTACAAAATTGCAATAAAGTTCATGGTACCTTCTGTGCAAGGATATGATACTTGAACTAATGAAAACTGCTGCCGTTTATATTTAGTCATAAAAGATAACACAGGCCTTCAGAAAGGTTTGCCTTCAGAAAGGTTTGCCTTCAGAAAGGTTAATGTACAAGTCAAGGTTAATTATCAAAGTATACAAGAATACCTTTTATACAAATTACACATCATTTGTGGTATGCTAGGTAAACAGTACATGTGTATTGTATATACAATATACCATCAACATTACCAGAAAGTGGTCAGGTCATTTTACCTAAAAATCAGCTGACATGCCTACATATGTCAAATGTGTTATCTTATCAACACTTTTTTTAAAACTAAATAAATTAGCCTTCTTTCCAGTTGGGCAAGATAGCTGACTAGTTACAGTGGTGCCTGCTATCCTCTGTTCTCACTGCCCTGAGAGCAAGTCTTGTGCAGAAATCTTGTTGAAGCAGGCTTAAGTGCTTGATGACTTTGTTCTTTTCTCATAAATCTGCTTTCTTATTTGGCACACAGCTTCATTTTCAATGCTTTCCTCAAAGGCGAAGTCCTCCCAGTACTCCTCCATGGCCCTGGAGAAAAATAGAATGTACATGTCTATTTACAGTTGCTAAGAATTAGCAACAAAATTCACAACAAGTGTGAAGAATTAGCAAACTAGTATACTAGTATTCTAATTTTTACATAATTTAAGGCATTTGATAATCAAGAAAACTTGAGTATACTAGTATTCTAATTTTTAGATAATGAATCATTATACAAAATAAGTGATTTACCACTAGAATGACAGTTTGCTACCAGGCTACATGTATAACTTATAGATTATTTGCCAAACCTGTTTATGTAACAGTAATTACAGCTACCAGCACTGTACCTGTATGTCTGCCCTCCCCCTTCGCCCTTCACATGACAGGCAGAATGTTATTCAAAGTGCATATTGTGAAAATTTCATAGTGTATTCAAAATATTCGGGCCCAATTGAATCTAATCTGAATGTGATCAGAGCTGTTTTCAATGCTGTTGGAATGCAGTACAGGTAAGAATCTCAATGCCACCTGTTTGAGAACTGTTTGTGTTTCTGGATATTTTTACATTTATGCTTATTCTTACATGTATGCCCAGCCTGACT
>NW_017803839.1:226695-264058 GCF_001625305.1 Branchiostoma belcheri | reverse complement strand
GTGTTATCTGTAAAACCTGACCACCTTCGCGCTGAAAAGGATAAACAGTGCCTTTGGTGCAGGCGGCGAATGCCGGGGTGGTCTACCCACCGGATCTGTGAAAGCTGTTATAAGATGACCGCTGACGTCATAAGGAAAGTTGAACGTCTGCGTATAAAACATACCTCTACACTACGTGAAACAATATCAGTAAGAAAAACGGGTCATTTTCTATAACTATATGACAATATAACTTGCACTGTCGTGCCGTCCCCGAAGTAACGCAAGTTAAATCGGAAATGTTAAGGTTGCGGACTGCTCGCACGGGATCATCCAGGCGGAGTCACGTCCAAATACTGCACGGGGCTCCCGCCACCAGCGACGACAGGATAGAACATGACCTCGAAACGCTCCAGAAACAGCACAAGGCCTTAGTGGCGGCCCTGGAGAAGGCCAAACTGGCTAAGGAGGTACGGGACATGGAGGCAGCTTTGGAGGCACTTAAGACGTCGGCACCGCCACTAACCACCGGTACTCTGCCGCTCGGCGGAACTCCAGCACCGCCGCTACCCACCCACGCTGTTCTACCCACCTCACCCTACTTCGAAGTATCTGAGCTGTACTCTACCCTAGGTTAAATATCTTCGCTGTTGCGTATTCATAATATAAAGTAACGTTTGTCTTATCATGTTAATCGCTTCAATGTGTACAAAATAGCTTATAAGTGAAACCATTGTACTGAAACTTAATGTGTAGATAATACTAGCTTTACAGTTTATGTGTAGAGTAGTTGCCTCGTGTGAGTGTGTGTGTGTGTGTGTGAGAGAGAGAGAGAACTTTTGTTTTTTTTAGGTAAATAAACTCCAGCGTTTGATACCCAAAACTGTCGTCTTACTTATTGCTAGCCTAGTCCTTGTACTCTTATACTTATAGTGCCTTAGACTAGATAAGATTTAAAAGTGAATATGTTTAGTTTCGATGTCATGGGTC
Source organism: Branchiostoma belcheri (assembly GCF_001625305.1). Lineage (NCBI taxonomy): Eukaryota > Metazoa > Chordata > Leptocardii > Amphioxiformes > Branchiostomatidae > Branchiostoma > Branchiostoma belcheri. The sequence goes on along the minus strand of NW_017803839.1, from coordinate 263,089 downwards.
ACTAATAGGCAGTAAATTAATGTAGCCGTTTCCTACACCACTAAAGACATCAGCATCATCAAAGGCGAAAAAGGGAAGGTTGGTCCGACGGAAAGAAAACTTTTACGCTCTGCGCGACATATCGAACACAATTGTTAACCAGGACTTGTTCAGTGAACAAATGAGCCATACCACTGCCAGGCCATTGCCCTAGCAGGCCCAAAGGCATCCCAATGCTGAAATGTGAACAAGAACGGATGGGCTTTGACAGCACATTGCTTTATCAGTGCTAGTGCTTGTGAAGAAAAATTCTAGGCGGCATTGCAGTCAAAGATCAATGGACCAAGTCAGAGGATGCGACACGAGATTAATATTCAGCATGTTTAGGGCTTTATGTCTGTCGGTGATGGGTACACCAACATGAATGAAGTCATTTACTGTAATACGGGCCCCCACGCCTTGTCAGAAACAGAGAACACTATTGGGCATATGTGGGAAAAGGAGCTAGCCAGTATGGCGTAGTATTAATGGGAACGTAACGAAAATCCACTGTAACACATTGAATCAATCTGACAGCCTTAAATGGCAGCTAATTGAATGGAAAGTAACTTAAATGTAACTTATGTCAATCATTCATAGTGTGCCTTTTAAGGGAAGATGGCGGGCAGAAGGCACATCATGTTGTTTGTTACCCTAGCGGGTCAGGATTACATCAGAGGCTTTATCCAGCACTTTGGGTTCTAGGATCGAGACGTGGTGGAGGTCAACAGCGGCCCACGCCGTTTTTATACAGGAAAGGCTAAGGGACAAAGGCAAACCTAAAAATTGAATTGAGGCACGAACATCCAACAAACCCACCTAACTAAGCTGAACAAGCCCCCACTGAGCCAGAGGCACAGTCCCCGAGGTCTGGGTTTCCAAGAGGCTTGACAGCTTTTAAAGATAACCTACGTAACTAACACACCCCGGGTAAGCTGGATGTTGTGCCATTCCCAATTCTATTTTCAGGGACAGACTGTGTTTTCTATACGTGTTTCTGGCTGCTGAAATGTTTATCCTGATGAAGAGTTCACGTATCACCAGACCCATGTTCCTGGCTGACACGTCTGTCTTGCCAATCCTCTCTGGGTTGACCTATACAAAAAAAGAATAATCTTTAACGAAAATGTATTTTACATTAAAATTACATCAACATGTGAAAGAAGGCATACGTAACCATGTGCATAGTACCTAGTAGCGAGATGTACACAGAGTACTACATTACAGTACAATGCATTCTGATAGAACTCCAGTAAAACTAAAAGCTTGTTGCATCTAAAATCCTCCAAACTGTTGAAGTGTGAAGCAGCTGCCCTACTGACCCCTTGTGGTCTAGCTTGTGTATTAACAATAGGCAGCATAAATCAGAATGCAAATGTCCGATTAAGCCTGGGTTCTAAGCCCATAGCACACTGGACACTAAGTATCTCAGGCTCACTGAGATACTTTGTGTTCAGTGTGTTATGGGTTTGGCACCCAGGCTAATGTCAATTACACAGGTTTATTTTCAATCTCATTATAACGACGAATTTATTCCATATAGTTATCTGTGCACCTTAAATGGCCAAGCTGTACTTCCCTGGTTGTTTGTGTTCACTATGAATAATTCATTGATTCAGTAAACACAAAGAACCTAAAAGCAGAAAATACGTTTATTCGAGACGTACCCAATAGAAAAGTTGTGAAAGGTAGAAAATGTAATATTGAAAAGTTGACATTTCAAATCAAAGTAGTAGTACAAACAATCGTTATTACTGATTGGCTGTTGTTGATAAACAGACAGCCCCCCTCCATGCGGTCGGTTAAGGCTTAACTTAAGCCAGTTGGACGTCTTAACAAGGTGGACGCCTAAGCAGGTTACAAATGTCGGAAGTGTTGTGTTTCAGTATGTTATCAGGTCTGATTCTCCCATGGACATGTGGACAGCCGAAATATCTCAGGTAATATAGGAACCACATGTTTAGGCGCCACGATCAAGCGACTGTCATTATTATCCCATAAAAAGGGCCAGTGTAGCTGTCAATTCGGAAGTGGGCTACAAGATAACTAATGAGCCGTGACATACCTTGCAGACCAGGAAGGAAAGTGATGCAGTACTAAGTACTTGATTAACGTTAAACATTACATATTGTAAGTCCCCTATCCTATGTGGGTAGCAAAATATCAGCATAAAGTTAAACATTATCGTATTAGGTAGACTGTAGATAATATTGACACAAAAACAGAATTTTTATAATACTTAAAACATTCTTCAAGACAGCTGATGGACATCTTGTGCTGATAACCGATCGCCGTTTTGACATTTTTATGTGCACCGAACGGTGATATATGCCCAAGACCACCCAACATAGGATACTAGTACATCCTCCTGTCCGAAGACCTGCTGTTGTTTAGAAAATGATCGTTCATCGCGATAAGAGATGTGCAAAAATGCGTAAGAACCCCGCTTTGGAAGCATTCAGTCATTGAAGGCACACCGCCATGGGGCTGGATAGAACAGAGCGGACCCGTAGAGAGTTCCTGCGGGCCAGGCGTATTCAAGAAGCCTTCCGTGCATTGAAGAGTTCCGTGGATCCTGGCAAAAGGCTAACGCGCCTACAGACCTTGCGACTTGCGATCAGCAAAATCAAGGCGCTACAACAGCAGGTACATAACATATGTATTTAACTTTTTGATTTTAATCAGAAGTTTATGTTTCGTTTACAGTCATATATTGATAATTTACAAGTTGTGGTTTACTTTGAAAGTCCCAACGAAGAAAGCTGTTTCAAAGCTAGACTTATTTGGGATAGAACTTTGTCAACATTACATCTGATTTTGGTGGTACCGGATAAACAAATTATAACCAATGTTTGTAAGTTTGCATGTTGAGTAACTTAAGACATAGGTTCCCGACCTGTTGATACATACGATTGCGTCTATTCCGATTACTGTCATCACCACTGTACAGAGACTATACGACTATTTTTTCCGTAAATGTCAAATATTATATTCTTATGTACGTTCTGTATATATTTATTCCAGCTTCACGATGACGTCCAACCGGCCGTAGAGCCGCGAGATCCACCAACAGACAACGGTATGTAATGTCCTTTGATTCGTTCCTCCTTGAATCGAAAATGTACTTGATGGAATCATACATAACTATCATTACCGTAAATTTCCGAGTCGACACCGGAAAAAGCCGAGTGAATACGCAGGGTTCCTAGGGGATAGGAATGCAAGGACAAGTCAGAGATAAATATTATTCAATGACAAAGGAAGCAATTCTTCACGACTCCAGTACATCTCTTCAAAGGAAATCTTAGACTTTTACATAAAATGTGGACCAAAAAGTGGACCATTACTTTGAATTTTGACCAAAAAGTGGGCCTTCACATAAAAAGTGGACGAAAAAATGAACCATTGGGCCTTCGAATCCCCCCTGACTACGGGCATGTCAGGCAAACCATTTGACCATTTCGATATATTTTGACGGTAACGTACACAATTTAAATTCATTCACCAAACGATCTGTTCTCATGTTCACTGGCACCCATCTATCTAAGTGTTTGGTGGTCAACAGCGTGCCGAATCAGCTGTCTGCAAACGTGCCATTACGTGTGTGATCTATAGGAGTAACTAATGAAAAAACTAGCGGCAAATTTGCAAGACGTTGATTCGAATCAAAAATGGCGGCCAACTGTTGTGTTCCATGGAAAACGGTTTGGAAACAGTGCCGTTTCGAGTCGCACATGAGCCAATTGACGTGCAACAACACCGGCACGTTAGGAAAGACTGTTAGGAATATGGCGACATACAAACTTCGATCTGAAATTGTTCTTGCACGGTAAAACTCAACTTTGGTCATTTCGCCTAATGCACCGCTCCGTAAATGGGTCGTTATTGCCGGGTAAACGAGCATACTTATTGCAATGATTTGTCTGACCCAAAACACGCGCAACACGAGCATTAATATTTACAGAAAAAGATAACAACGATTATAACTAAATAGCTGTGTATACAATTTAAGTTTTGCTACCTGTAACGTTACATAGGTAACCATCTTCTCAAGACCTTGAGGGGGGGGGGTCCCTAATTCCGACCTACCCCTAATTCCATACTAGTTCGAAAAGTGCGGTGCAAGGCGCTACACTCAAGTACTAAAGATATTCCGCGGCAAACCTGATACAATGCAGATAAACGTCAACTCTGTTTTACACATGTATAGCGGCTGATTGTCAGTAACTGGAAAATCTTGTCCACTTATCGGCGACCGTATTGAGCGATAACATTTTGCTCCTACAAAAACTAACTCTGTCCCCTCCTATAATAATTCTACTTGGCGGATGTGTCGTTCAACAAATATAGCATAAACAATTTTTTCCCGGCCTGGAAAAGTTTTCGAATACAAGCCACCTGATGGGCCTTGTGTTGCTGTTGTTTTCGACTTTGAGCGTTCCATTTTGCCTTGGGGAACTTCCTGGGCGCAGTGGAATAATGTGGCTGTACTTAACCCAGTGGGTATGTGTGTACAATAAAGGTCTTCATTCATTATATAATCCCAAAGTAAAACTTCCACCATGGGTACCAGGTATATTACAGTGGACATCCTTAATGATGTAATAAGTGAATAGATATGAGTTTATGATAAAGTAGTTGTGTTTTAATTAGTACTAATTACTAGTAAAATATTTAGCATAGGATTTTCCCCCCTGTGGTCTTGCAGGTCTGCTATACCATATGACATAATAGATATTATTATTGTTATCAGGGCAAGGGATTGAAGACTTGGTGACCCCAGAAACCATGAAGTACCTGTCAGAAGAGGCCGAAGACGTCATCAGCCTCTTCAACCTGGAACTCCTTCCATACATTTGGTAAGTAGCAATTAATATATACTACTATATGTAATATAAATTATGACAGTGAATCTATTGTAACAGTTAAAAAGATAGGAACAGTTAAAATGCGCACCAAGCAACCGGCCCAGTATTACACCAACCACCCTCCAAAATGTAATGACAGCTGGAAAGACAGATTAAATGTAATGGAACACAATAATATTTTGTTTACTTCTTTGTCGGCCAAAAAGTCCTCCCAGTAAGAACGGTACGTTTTGGATTATTGGAAAATTTATTATTTTATACCAAACCGTCTTCCTTTGACAGGACACATTGTCCAGTAATACATCAAGGTACCCTGGATGCCAAACTAGTATCTGGCCATTAGCCGTTTTCCTTCAGCAGCCAAGAGCCCTTCGTCGGCCTGCCTAAATTACCGCTGCAGGGGAGTTGAGCCTGAGGGGAGTAAGCTGGCCCTAGAACAGTCCGGTCAGCCAAACACCACCCATGCTAGACTCCCTAAGCAGTAATTTACACCAGCAGGCGAAAGGCTATTGCGGCCCGGACAACAAGTTCGAATACTAGGGTCGTTCAGGACAGATATAGCAATATCTTTACTTTATTCCGCTCCTGTGAATACTTCAAATGGCTATTTCTGACTGCTAAGGGGCAAGGGGTGCCATCTGGGAAGGGCACAATTTGATAGGCAGTTTTTGATAGAAAGAAAGCACAATGGTATAACCATAATAAATCACTCAGTACATAATTTTTAAGATATATGCCGCAAATCTTCATCACAACAAGAGGAACAAACGTGTAGGTTTTTACCTGATGCCAGTAGAAAAGGCAACCAATAATGTCTTTACACTGCATGATCAAAAATTAAATGGTCCATCCTCGAATAGCTAAAGTGACTACAGACTTGTAAGTCTACACATACTGTCTGAAGGATGCGCAAGAACTCTGGTGTTGATGTGGTTGTCACCATTTCCTTAGAAATACACATTGGCGCGGGACAATGGTTACATTTCTGGTCCCTGCTAGACACCGCCCCACTCCACCTACCTGGCCCCATAATCACATGACTTGCTAATTGGTCATCACTGTAATGCTCATCTATTAGTGGCTCCACATAGGGAATAAGTGGCATCACATAAAGCTATCTGGCATCAAGGTCCTAGGGGCAGCAAGTGTAATAGTCAGTTCCAATATAACATTAGAATACTAGAACAAACTACATCAAGTACATTTACTTGCATAAACAGTCACTGCACGAAATGGCCTCGGATTATAGCGAATCCTGAAGATCCGAAATCGTGCATCATGACGGATACTTAGCAAATCCGGAGAAATCCGCAATCCTTGCTCGAATACGAAGTTGCACTGCAGATCCGACAATTCCGGCACCGTATACGTCCGGATCCGTGAGAAATCACAGATATAACTTTGATATTCGCAAGGATCCTCCTTTTTCGGATATGTTATAAGTTCGGTTTTTGGGGGAGTCTGGAGTTGCCTTGGATCCTGACAGATAATAATAAATACCCATCATGGCGTCGTATGTACTACCACGGATTTCAGCAAATCCGGCTGCCGGGAATTAACGGATTCTAAAATAACCCACATGGCACTGCTGCTTTGGACTCTCCCGCAGATCCGAACAAAATACTAGAAGCGGGATTTCGCGAATCTCGCTTCCACAAATCCGAAAGTGATATCAGCAACGGGATTTTACGGATCTCAGAACTTGGCACTGATGCTATATCCCGAGTCCCGCAGATCCGAAAAAGATGCCAAAAGCAGAGTTTTACGGATCAAGGTTCTGGGGATCCGATAAAGATATCCGAAGCGGAACTTTATGGATCACGGTTCCAAAAAAAAAAGATACTGTAAGCGGGATTTCACGGATCACGGTTCTGCAGATCAAAAAAAGATACCAGAAGAGGGATTTTGCGGATCACGGTTCTGCAGATCCGAAAACGATACCAGAAGCAGGACTTTGCGGATCTAGCTTCCACAGATCCGAAGGAGATACCAGAAACGCAGGGGATTTTGTGAATCTCAGAATTTCGCACTTGAATGACTCCTGCTATGGATTCGCAAGGATTCCAAGTCTCACAGATCCGAAAAAGATACCAGATGCAGATTCGCTTTCACAGATCCAAAAAGATCAACAGAATTTCCCACTTGGCATTTATATGACCTCATATATGGATTACGAGTTCCACAGATCCGAAAAAGATACCAGAAGAGGAATTTTTCTGATCTCGCTTGCACGAAATCTGGAATTTACCAAACTCACCATGGGTAATACTATCTTTCCGAGTTGAAACAATCTGCATCCCTTATAAATCGGCTACCTAACACATACATGTAACTTTCTTGAGGAAGGCAATGAAATGAAGCAAAGTCTAAATGATGCATCTGATTGGCCAGCTAGCGTACGCATGCGTACTGTGTTGGCGGTTAGAATGAAAACCGTTAGGAAAGTTGACTTCGATGCAGGGGGAAACTAGGGAGAAATCAGGCGTTTGTATCGCATTTTTTTCGTGATACCATGATGACATAACCAGTCTACCATGATCGGCAATCGAGTTTGGACAGGATTGATAGTGTTTGGACAGGAGGAGGATGTGATGTCAATTCAAACGCACAGAATAGTGACGTGTGTAGCAAGCTTCGTACTAAAGTGAACAGGTAAAACAACAGTCAATAAAGAGGGGACCTGGTCCAGTGACCCTTCTACCACTTCCAAGTGTAAAAATACCATCTTTTAGCTTGTTAGAGTTGAATCAATGGATTTCTAAATGTTAACTTAGGTCTATAGTATTATTTCTTGTGAATTTTCTGAGGCCAGTGAAACTCCTTCACCATGATTTGTGTACGAATATGTACCCCAAGTTCATTCTTTGGGAGTAACTTTTCAGTGGACAGAAATGTTTGTTACAGTTTTGTTAGTTCGCTATGATTTGTCTATGAATATGTACCTCAAGTGTAAGGACATAGCTCACTCTTAGGAGGTAACTTTGGACAGAAATGTTTGTTACAGCTTTGTGAGTTCACTATGATTTAAGTATAAATATGTACCCCAAGTGTAAGGACATAGCTCACCCTTAGGGGTTAACGTTGGACAGACATCTTTTTTACAGTTTTTGTTATCCCCCACTTTTATGGGGATAACTTTGGACAGAAATGTTTGATCCAGTTCACTATGATTTGTGTATAGCTACCTGAAGTGTAAAGACATGGCTCACTCTTTTGGAGTAACTTTTGGCAGAAAGGTTTGTTACAGTTTTTGTTAGTTTACTATGACCTCGAGTGCAAGAGCATAGCTCACTGTTAGGGGGTAACGTTGGATAGAAATGTTTGTTACAGCTTTTGTAAGTGGTAACAAAATTTGTGGATAACTATATATATGTACCTACAATGTAAGGACATAGCTGTCCACTAAATTGGTAATTAAAAGCGATATGTTCAGGCTATACTGTGTATTGATAATAAACAATTCAGTTGCAGGAGCTCCTATTAAGTCTTTACGTATCCGAATGTATCCTGAATGGGGATATGGTAAAGGTACATGTATTGAAAGTTCAAATTTGTCAGGGGTCATTTATGTACGAATCCAGGGCAAATCCGAGCGTATTTTGTGTGGAATATATACTATAAGAATCCGTTTTTCGGATTTGTACGGAATAGGTTCCGGATAGCAGTAACCGATGTTTCGGATTTCTGGCGGATTCTATTCCGTGATCCGTCAGTATCCGCTTGAATCTGCCAACAATTCCGGAAAATCCCGGTACGCATTTGCCAAGATCAAAGGTCTTTTCTGAACGTATCCGGGCAAAATTCGAACGTATCCTGTGTGGAAGACTACAAAGATCCCGTATTCCGGATTTGTACGGAATAGGCTCCGGATAGCAGTAACCGATGTTTCGGATTTTCTGGCGGAATCCATTCTGATCCGTCAGTATCCGCTTGTATCTGTCAGAAATTCCGGAAAATCTCGGTACGCATCTGCCAAGATCCAAATTCTTTTCTGTACGTATCCTGGTAAAATCCGAACGTATCCTGTGTGGAATATTTACTACAAGGATCCCGGTATTCCGGATTTGTACGGAATAGGTTCCGGATTGCAGTAACCGATGTTTCGGATTTTCTAGCGGATTCCAGTCTGATCCGTCAGTATCCGCTTGTATCTTCGAAAAATACGGACAAATCCCGGTACGCATCTGCTAGGATCCGAGGCCATTTCGTGCAGTGAGTCCTATGTCAAATTTGTACATCAGTGACCAGTATCAGATCCAAATAATGTTTGGTCTTATCACAACTATTTCTTAATGCCCAGACCTAGTTCGCAACAGGCCACCTGATGGGTCCCTATGTCACTGTAGTTGACCATTACTGTTAGATATATAATGAACTACCCCTACCCACCTGTGAATTGTACCTACTACTGCCACATACATGTGTAAAGGTAACAATCAGGTACATAACACATCTCACACAAAACATTCATAAAAGTTTCATGTATATTCATTTTTACAATTTGTTCATTATTCCCACAGACGAGGCTGATGACGTCTGATTACCCGATTACCGTCCTGCCCCTGGCTGCACAGCGCCCTGTCATTACCGACGATCTGTCTGATGTCTGCGGCTGACAGACACAAACTGTGACAACTGTTCTGATGTGTTCTTACTTAGACATGGCACCACCCGGCGCCAAGCGGCCAATTGTCATTCTACTTACTTCACTTTCTTGGAACAGGTAAATACATTAGAGAATGTTTAGAAACAGTGGTGTAAAAGGTAGATAAACCTCATTTACTGTTTTTCCCATACATCTTACACATACCTGTAAATACTATGTTTAATAATTATGTATCAATTGTTGTGTTTACTATTGTTTATCTATTGATGATAGAAGAAGTTACGAAAGTCTCTGTAAGTTACGGTTATCTCAATAACGTTACCTCAAATACACAACGCTGGATGTATTTCCACTGACGTATTCATACTTCACTTAGTATGTTCTTCAGTTAAAGCGCTTGTCAATACAATGCAAATTCTTAAAGTTGTGAACTTTTATATATAAAGAGGGCAAAATATTTTCAAATACAAAATCGTTAAAAAGAAATAAAAATCCATCAAATTTTATGTGCCTTGTTCTGATATAGAGTAGTATAAATGTACGTTGTTATTGTACATTGAGGCCTTTTCCTATATCATCTAAACTTTAATCCCAGTAGTCTGTTTAGGGTGGGGCTTGGATATCAAATTTTACATACGTCTTGATTATAGCTTTTAGTTGGTATTGACTGTATATAAGTACATAACAGACAATGATCAGAGAAGTGTCCCAAGGTTTGAAACGAAAGGGTAAAATATTTGGAGAAATAATTGACTACAGGTGTGGATTAACAAGGATGCTATGAACTTCATTTTGTATGCTTTTTATTGCGTGTATTGTACCAAACGTTCCATTTACCATTAATCTGATTGATCTATGTTTACTGTTAACATAGCCTTGCACCTTTTGCTACTTTTAATTGTTCACACAGGTCACTTGTGTCACTTGGCTTGCTAGATAGATTGACATTTGCTGTTCCGGTTAATATATCTTTCTTAGTGTCTTTTCAATTTATGATGTATGTTTCTGTTTTTAATTTTTCTACATGTTTAAATTGTGATCATCTACCTGTCGGTTAGTCTTGTATACATGTAAAACACCGGCTGTATAATTTTGGTCAGTTGTTGATATGACTCTGGTCTTCAAAAGGTATATGTCGTCTCTGTGCAAGTTGCTGTCCTCATTCTCATGAGGTTTGCAAATTGCTGATGTCCTGCCTGTCTCATCAATTGTTCAACAAAATTAGATAAAATGTGATAACAATCTAGTCGCAGGTATATTTTGTTCATTGGACTCGGTATATAACCATTCCCCATCCTTTTACTATTATGGACTTTACTGTGTATTACTTTGTAACAATTACTTGTGTGTATTTCAAAATAAATGTTTTATGTTTATCGCATCCAACCTTGTGATGTTTCCCTTAATTGATTATTAATCTTCCATCTATTTACCTCTAGTTTGTAATTGATGAATGCAGCAAAGAAGCACACTAATGGTTAACAAACTGTAATTTTTCGGGTACCTAAGGATTGGAGGGAAGCTCCTGAATCAGGTAATGTGTCATGATATTACAATTTTCACTTGATAACCAACCATTATCAAATTCAGCATTTCACAAGAAATGTGACCAAACACAGCAAATTGGCCAAATCCTCAGGCCAACCTGCCACAGAAAGAGTACAAATACTTCTGAGGTGTTATTAAAATACAAGTAGTTTATTGACATACATTAAACCTTCAAGTAGAATAAAAGTTGTGATAGTTTACTATTCATTATCATCCACATAACATTGAGTAAAAGTTAAGAATTAGTACAAAATTAGAGCATTGATCAACAAGTGACAATAGTTTTCCTTCCCAGTTGATAGACTGGACCATCGACCAGGGTCGAACTGGAGCCCTGGAGAAAGCCATTACTGAGATTGGGGTCAACTTTTGGACCCGAAAATAAGGCACGGCACCGGGACCTAGCGCATACAAGTGGAAACACTGACTGGTAAGTTATAATTACAGTAATGCCAAGAACAAACTATGGTGTCATCTATATGCCCTGGTTCCCGGGTACAGTTTTAGCCAGAAGGAAACGAATTAATGTACATAAAGTAGCTCCCTTATACATGGCGTGCAAAGTTCACTTTGAGTTTGACATAGATGACAGAGACGTCCCCGACTCCATGTTGAGTGGCAGAAAAGAAAAAAACAACAGAAGAAACGCTATGCCTAGCCTAGGAAATAAAAACGGTTACTAGATCTACTGTCGAAATCATATCTGATAGAGGCCAATCGTGACTATTTCTCTACCAACGCCTTTGACATTGGCCGTACCAATCTCGTGCAACATCGCATAGACACGGGCGATGCCAAGCCCATTTTCCACCGTGATAACAGGATCCTAAAGGCCGTGCTGAATGCATCTGGTGGGCATTCGAGTTTCCAGCATGCCAAGGATGCATCGCTAGCAGTCCCGATGTTCGACGAGGCTAGGAAATTCTGCGCCAAGCTATTCAACTCAAGACACTGTGCGTCACAGTACACCGTCTGCAGACAGGGACGTTAGACTAACAGATGCCTTTGTTAATGAGACAGGGATGGCTGTAGGTGGAATCATTCATAGACCTGGGAGCCTGCACCTAATCCTTCGGTGATTCCTACCCACTCTCAACACACCATCCAAGCCCCCTATTGTATTACATCATTTTGATATATTGTTTACAGTACACTGGTGCATGCGGTTGTTGTCCCTCACAACATCTTCTATATCATAGAAACTGTGACAGATGGAGAGTTCAGTACCCTGAGAACACGTGGCGAGACACGAGCACTCCACCTCTGGCAGCTGATACATGATGCTACGGAGAGCGTGTCATATGAAGGAGGACACGTTGAAGATGCTGATCCAAATTGGAGGTCAGTGAACTTTGAACTTACATGCGCCACCTATAACGAACAGTATTCATTCTAACCCCATTTTAATGTAAGAAGTAAAAAAAATACGTATGGTGAGTGGGCGTGTTCGTATCTCAGACATTTAGTTACACCATTTTGTTATGTACTTAGAAATATAAAAAGTCAACGTATATATTTTGACTTTAATATATCCTTGAAGCATATTTATTCGATCGGAAAGTAGCACTACCTTTATGTCATACTCAGCATGTACATGTAGTCCTCTCAATAATCAAGATGGTACAACAGTGTTAATAGTTGTCTGTCTACCATATCTGATTCAATATCATTCCTTTCTTCTTTTGCCCCTGCAGAACTAGGAGTTTGCGAGATCAATGCCAATGGTTGTCAGCAAAGAAACTTCAGGGGCCATTGGACTACACATGCGGCGCCGGATTAGGAATGACCTCTACTATTGCCTGAAGTTTAATGAGGCTGAACCAAAATTATAATAGAATACTAATTGTTACATAACTACATTCTATCCAATGATTTCAAAGGTTTGTCAGTAAAGAAACATCAGGGGCCATTGGACTGCACATGCGGCGCCGAATTAGGTATGATCTCTACTATTGCCTCAAGTTTAGTGAGGCTGAACCAAAATTGTAATAGAATACTAATTGTTACATAACTGCATTCTATCCAATTATTTCAAAGGTTTGTCAGTAAAGAAACATCAGGGGCCATTGGACTGCACATGCGGCGCCGAATTAGGTATGATCTCTACTATAAGTTTAGTGAGGCTGAACCAAAATTATAATAGAATACTAATTGTTACATAACTGCCTTCTAGGGTGGCTAAGTTTGTTGTTTTGAGGGCATGACCCCCGACCTCTGGATCAGGAAGTAGTTAATAAGTAACCGGCAGGGGTGTACGTCACCAAAGACGCTGTTGCTAAGCAGCCCGTATCCCGCATACGTCACCGTTTTGGCCTGTCACCTAGATAAGGTGACAGGATTAGGTCATTAGATAAGCTATACCCCAAAGTGCACGCGGACCTTGTATTTAGTTATTTATCTGTATTTGTTCTCAGTACTCATATTATTATTATTATTTTTTTTTTTTGCGAACTATGTACCATTCCTCTCGTACCTTTGAATATGTACTATGTAAACGTTCGCCTGATATTCGTTCGTATAGAGTATTGTAAGAATTCCCTTGTCCACTGTCTGGCCAGTGATGGACAGGTCAGATGTTTGGACTGCAGTATCCGGGCCTGATCTGACAGACAGATACGCGAGATATTCCCCACAATTCACAGTGGACATAGGAATTCGGCTCTGCTTTAAAATAAGACTAGTTTTTTTTGTATTTTTATTAGGTTCAGTTATTTAGTATCTGTGTAATTCTCATGTCGATAACCGCCCCGGGTGTAACGCTATTGGTCGCGGTAGCTCCTGGAAACGAAGGTGACGTTTTGTATGCCCTTTCCCTCGCGACGAGGTTCGGATTTCTAGTACAATTACAAGACCAGATAGTTCGTTCGTCGACGACAGGTGTGTTGTACAGGGTGCTTTGGTTCGTCCATCCGTTTGAGCTCCTCGTAATTCAGGAAAGGTTAGAGCGACGAGGAGTAGATTGTGTGGGTCTTAAGGTCCGGTGTGGTACCGATCAGGTGTCCCTGTACCGAGGCGCCGCCTCCATTGCTTCAGCCCCTGCCTGTAAACCGGGTACAACCCGTGCCGGCTCCCGTCCTTCTGTCTGCAGCTTCTCCCCGTCCGCACCGGAGAACAACGCCTGATAGCACCCGAGACCCTTGCGTAGTCTCTGTGTTTTTTTTTTTCTTGCCTTTGTCTTCTTGTCGTTTTGTTTTCTTTTTGAGTTCGTGTTTGGGTTGAACAATGGATCGTCCGCTGACTTTCGATGTTGTGGGGGGGGGAGGTTCTCGTAGAACCTATGGACCAGACCCCGCCGGCGGAATGGTTGCCGACGGACCCGGAGGACCTGCGGCGACTTAGGTACGACCCCCGTACTCCGTCTAACTCTCCCCCACCTCCGCAGCGGCGTCGGTCCCCGTCGTGTAACCGCTGTTCCACGGCGGGGATGGAGGCTGTCCGGCATGCCCTAATGGTCCAAAAAGAGAAAGTTGCCGAAATTCTCGGGAGATGACCCGGATTTTTCGTTCGAAGATTGGCTAGAAGAGGTAGTGGGGGCCCTTCGTGCGTGGTGCGTCCCGCCGGGGCAGCAGGGTCACCTGATATGCCAGCATTTAACAGGGGAGGCCCTGGAGGACGTGAAGGCGCTGCACTCGGAGGAGCGCGACGACATCAAACTTGTATTGGACACCCTGAAAAGAGCATTCCGAGATACCGTGCCGGCCCACATTGTTATGGGCCGGTTTTACCCTTGTAGGCAGGGGGACGACGAGAGCGTGCGACTATACGCTCTCGACCTCCGCAGGCTGCTGAGACGGGCCCACCGGCAAGACCCCACCTGTTGCCCAAACCCTTGCAAGACCCTCAGGGACCAGTTTGTCGAGGGCCTATTTGACGCTAGTCTGAAACTTGATCTTTTGCGCCTCGTCCGGCAAAATCCAAATTGCAATTTCTATGATGTAAAAGATGAAGCCCTCGCTGTGGCCGAGGCAACCGGCCGGCCAAAGAGGGCGCCGGCACAGGTGCGCGGGGCCAGTTGTACCGTGCGCCCACAGAGGTTACTGGTCAACTGTCTGCGAGTCGTACGTCGTCATCCTCCGGGCCCGGCGCCTTAGGTTATACCCCGCTAGACCAGGTAACCCTGTTCCAGGTGATGGACCTGAGGCGTCTTAACAACGGCCTCACCGAGCAAAATCACCACCTGACCCGAATCACAGGGACGCTGTGTAATGAGCTTGATGAGCTGCGCATCGCGATGAACGGTCGGGCCTCGGGTGTGCCGAATCGACTAGCTGGCACACCGGGACCGGGCGCGGCGGTGGCGCAACCGGGTACGGCTATCGTCCCCGGGTGCGACACAGGTACACGGCAGGCCGACCTACTCCTCCTGTACCGAGGAGGTACAGTCAGTCGGACTTGTCGGTCGGAGGGCGCCACTCCATCTCCCCAACTCGCGGATGATCTAGACCAGGCCAAGCCTTCACAGTGCGAACGACCCCGATGATAATAAATCATTTAGTTTTTCTCTACGGGGGGAAAGGGGGCTCACTTGGTCACGATAGAAACAAGTTAGCACAGCGCACTATAGGGGGTAATTTATACGTTAGAGTTATGTTTGATGGGAAATAAATCCCGTGTTTATTAGATACAGGTTCACAAGTAACTTTAATGACTCAAAGTTGTTTTGGAGGAAATTTCGGAAGAGCAGCTTAAGTCAGGTTCGTCTTGGCTCAAATTGACAGCAATGAATGGTCTTCCTGTCAAACTAATTGGCTATGCAGAAATGGATGTCCAAGTAATTGGCCATGACTTGCCAAAGCGGGGGGGTCCTAATAGCAGAAGACAATCCGGCCTGGACCCTGCCAGCCATAGTGGGCATGAATGTAATTAGTTCTTGCCGATCCATCATTGCAGCCGCCCTCGAGCTGCCTCCTCCGGGCCACGAGATGGACGTTTTCTGTTAAGCCAGAACAGGTCCAAATAGTGCCCCGTACACTGCTTTGATCGAGCCCCCGGAGGCGGGGAACCTTCCAAAGTTTATTTTAGTAGCGAGGACCTACGCCATGGTCTTGTTCCCGTCCGGCTTGCAACCAAATTGGGGGAAATCTTTGTGATGGAAAGGATACCAGAACAAGAAGTATAAGTAGAAATAGAACAAACCGGGGTTTATGGACCCCAACTTAGGGTAGTACACAGCTGCCAGATAAGCATTCCCGCAGATCGGCCCGCACTACGCGTGGGCGCCGCTGCCCGGACAGCGCTTCTTCAACCCGCACGTTGCCAGGCTCGGTACCCTCCGTGCGGTGAGTTTTATTCGTTGCAATATCAATATGAATGATAGCCTTAGATCTGTCCTCGTTTGGGGCCACTCTTTTCTTAACCGTTGGAAAAATTCATTTCTTCCCGTTCCACTACTCAACGCACCACGAAACAGTAAGCTGATAAGAAACGCTCGCTACCTCGCACAAAACAATGATCCATGAGAGGTATAAAGGAAACATTCGGAGCCCATGCCAGTGATCAGTTGGCCACCCATCCTTCCTACATTTCCTCAACTGCAAAACAATTGCAGGTTGAAAAAAATCAAATTCAAATGAGACGCTACCATTTGTCAACGCAAAAGGGTGGGGACGCACCCGCAGCAATTGGGCAGGTATACATATCTCGTTTGTCTATAATGGACGGTACCGCCACCTTAACTAATAAATTTAAGCGGGCTTGTGGGACAAACAGGGTCCCAGCTGCTATCAGTGATCCTGGTTATGTAGGTAGTAGCTCAGTGACGTTGGAGAAGAGGATGCATTCCTTGTTCGCGGGTAGTGTAATATGGGTTGTGACATTGTCCACACCAAAACACTGTTCTAATACATCAGGACCATATCTGACGCTGGCAGTACCCAAATCTATCTGTGTGGCAGAAAGGTTGACAGGTTCTGCGAAGAGACCAACACCGTGTACGAATACTGCGGATGTCTCTACAATGGGTGTCAGAAATTTTTCAAGCCACACAATGAATTCAGTAAACGACACTGTGATGATCGAACTTAACGCGGACACCTTGCGAAAGAAGAGACTGTCTCGCGAATTTGAGGAAATCAAACAGAACAAACCTCGCTACAAAGACTACCGGAAATGTGTCCACCCACCTTTGAGACACCTGCAGAGAGAGAGCAAGACCTTTGGACCTGAAACTAGTTGCTGCGGAAGCCCACCAGTTTTAGTGAAGGACGGAACCCAGTGCAGGGGCTAAGCCGGGGTCAGGCTTGGAGCTTAACAAGCAATTCGGCACATCTGCATGTTGATTTTGAATAAAAATTTTGAAAAAGAACACACATGTTGGAATCGTCAGGATTGCAGGATCTGTGGCCATGTTCGGTAGATGGGGAATGGCCTTACACCGACTTCCAGCACCAATTTCATTTGATGTCACAGAACACTATCAATTTCAAAGTTTGCAATCCCCTTTAAGTTAGCATTCAATGGCGACCAATTGTATGGGAAGTAACTTTATTGCAAGTTACTTTATGTCAATCATTCATAGTGTGTCTTTCATATTTAAACAGGAATGGCTAGGGGACAAGGGCAACCCTGAAAATTGAACTGAGGCACTAACATCCAACAAACTCACCTAACTAAGCTGAACAAGCCCCCACTGAGCCAGAGGCACAGTCCCCGAAGTCTGGGTTTCCAAGAGGCTTGACAGCTTTTTCAGATAACCTACATAACTAACACATCCCGAGTAAGCTGGATGTTGTGGCATTCCCAGTTCCTATTTTCAAGGACTGATTGTGTTTTCTACGTGTTTCTGGCTGCTGAAATCTTTGTCCTGATGAAGACTTCAGGTATCACCAGACCCATGTTCCTGGCTGACACGCCTGTCTTGTCACAATCCTCTCTGGGTTGACCTGTACAAAAAAAGAAATAATTATTATACAAAAATGTCTTTGACATGAAAATTACATCAAAATATGAAAAAAGACATCTATAATATTTTACCATGTGCATAGTGCCTAGTAGCGAGATGTACACATACTACATTGCGTACAAAGCAAATAACACTTTAAACTTTCTTAGACGCAACATATCAAACACTCAAGTTAAGGCACGAGCATACAAGACCCTTGTAAGGCCGTTACTAGTAGAATATTGTCAAATCGTTTGGGACCCCTACACTCAAAACAACATTCGTAACTTGGAAGCAGTACAGCGACGAGCGGCGCGCTTTGCCCTCCATCGCTATCGACGCCAGTCTAGTGTGACAAATATGTTGTCTTCACTTGAATGGCCCCTGCTTGTGGAGAGGAGGCGTTGAGCTAGGCTGATCATGTTTTTCAAAATTACAAACAATATCGTAGCCACACAGATGCCTCTTGTCACCAAAGGACTGTCAACTGCATCACGCACAGAAAACAGTCTTGCCTTCCACCCTCCATTTTCGCGTGCAGACTACTCATTCTTTTCTTTTCAGAGACTGGAACAAACTTTCAGAACACATAGTTAAAGCCAAGACCTTACAGGCATTCAAAAATGCCCTAAATAACCTTTATTCTCCCATACACAATACAGGTACTCACCGCTACCCACTTGCAGGGTGGCGGACAGGGAGTAGCGCCCCTGCCCATTGAGGAGCTGGCTTCCTCCTTTTACTCACCCCCATACAAACCTTACAATAAAGCGACCACCTACCTAACGACGTTTCGACACGTAAACTGAAGAAAAAGAAGATCTAAAAACCTCCTAACTATTTAATGAGATGCAGCTGTCCTACAGATTTGATTCAGTTACCAAACACACAGAACCTAACCAAATGCGATACAAACTGACGTGTACAGGAAGTAAAATATTCCACAAATAGTTATACATCACAGCCACAAATTGTCCAGTACAGAAAGCAACAAAGGCTACATTTCAAGCATTGAGAAGCGAGAATTTCGGTCAAAACCACGGCCTTTATTTCCAGTACTTGTGTTTACCACGCCACGAATTATTCCTTGATCTGAAAACCAAAAATGGCCCTTACGAAAAGAACGGCCCTCACCAGTAACAACTGCACATCTAAACACACTCTGAAACAGATATTCTGTGCGACAACTGCATGTTTTCGAGAAAAATATTATAGAAGAGAGAAGCAAACAAGCAAACGTAAATACATGTAAAATCCGACGCAACAAAAAAGACTCGGTTTCTAACAAAGGACTAACGGGCTGAACGTCTTGAGTGACCGTATCTAACAGGAGGGTTCCTCACCAGTAACATCTACAAACCCAAATACACTGCGAAACAGCTTTTATATGCGACAAATGCGGGTTCGTCAGGAAAAATAGTCAAAGAATACAATACATAACCTCACCTCACAATGGCCGCGCTGAACTGACGCTACAAAATCTGCAGACGATCGCAGGATCCCAATAATATCCATCCGCTCCGACACCTGGATGGTCATATCATAACAAATAAATCACAATAATATCGTCTGTCGCGCCAAAATTTTATCCTTGTACCAGTATGTGTTATCTGTCAAATAAACTACATATTTGACGTATTTGTAACTACATGTGTCCTGTTTGCCTCGCACTATTTTATGGCGGCAAATGGATACATTCTGTCTGGAGGGAGATATACGGTGGAGCATACCCAAAGCCCTGAGGCTCGTTTAGGGTTTTATAAAACAGCGTTCTATCATACTATTAGGGGTATTGGACAAAAATTTTGTTTTGTTGTTAGCCATTAACAGTGTAGCTTTTTAGAAAGAGCTCATTAAACTGAACAAAATGGTTTTTGTTTGAAGTAAATCGGATGTTGTATGGCGGAGATATTTGCAATTTATGTCCCCATTTTGGGGTCGTCGTTGTTACGAAGTCGGTAAAATACGCCATTTTTATCATTTTTCATATGCTAATATCATAAAAACGAAACATCACACAGACTTCAATTTACTTGTACAATGCTCTATTGATATCATATTAAATGATGTGTAAAAACCAGAATCATTGCATCATTATTTACAGAAATACATAATCCTGAAATATTGAACAATATGCCCTTCGGGAGCACGCATGGAAACCGTTGATTTTGGCAAAATGCCAAAAATTTCTAAGTCCCCCTAATTACATATGCAAAACCACAATAATTCCACTATACTTAAACATATCTGATCCAAATTCACATCTAAGGGGTTTGGACACACACTGAATCCGATTTTACAATCAAAAGTGGCATATCTTATCTCCATATCGTGCTTTTATGACTTTATTGCCGTCGGCCTAATTAATTATGCGCGAATGCATTTTCTCCCATGTCTTTCATTGTATGTCAACATATTTCACATCTAGGGGGTTTTGGCACGTGCTGAATCCAAATTTGCTATCAAAATTGGCATATCTCATCATCTTATAGTACTATTATGACTTAACACACAGTTTTATGACGTTCCCTCATTATATATGCATCGACAGATTTTCTTACGGAACATAGATGTTTTGTATACATTTATCCATCTTCCACTATATAAAACTTATCTTAAAACTTAACAATATTAAAGTCTATAGAGATCTATTGGTCCTAATCTTACTCATGTCCTTTTCTTCTTTTTCAGGTTCCTCTTGGACTTGACGGCACGCTGTGTTTGGGCGAAGTACCTGTTGTAATATTGCACGTACTGTTTATCTATGTCTTCCCACCCATCTATCGTCGTCAGTCTCAGGTTGGCAGTTGGTTGCAGCTGGGCAGTACTGATTACACACAGGACAAACTTTACATCTACAGGGTACACAGACTCTCTGTCGGGCCAGAAGAACAGATGTTCTCCCTTCTTGCTTCTCTGCATGTATGACACAATAAACAGTTCACCAGCATTCCTCACTTCCTTCACTCTGCCCACTGCCCAGTCGTCTTCATATGCAACAATCACGTGACTGTCTACAGCTGGAGGTCTTGTACAGTCTTCAGTCTCCTCCACCACACGACTGTCTTCCACCTCATGACTGTCCTCCTCCACACTACTGCCCTCCACCACACTACCGCCCTCCTCCACAAGACTGTCCTCCTCCACACTACCGCCCTCCACCACACGACTGTCCTCCTCCACACTACCGTTCTCCTCTTCACTGTCTTCGCTAGCACTCTCCTCTTCTTCACTGTCATCGCTAGCACTCTCCTCTTCTTCACTGTCTTCGCTAGCACTCTCCTCTTCTTCACTGTCTTCGCTAGCACTCTCCTCCTCATCACATCCACCTCCACTTCTTGGCTCTTCTCACCAGTCTTTCTTCCCTTCTTCTTCTGATGTCTCTGCTCCTCACTCTGAGTTACCTCCACTGCTTTCATAGTGAAATGTGCCTTGATACTAGACACATTGTCAGCAGCTTCTTCTGCGTCAATCAACTCCCCTTGCACCTGACGTTGCGCCTGCGAGGTGGACTGTGCAGGCGTGACAGGTTTCAGTTGAACATTGGGCGAGGTGACAATGGACTTCAGGTTAGCAGAGAGGACACTTGGGGGATGTTGGGAACCGCCAGAGGAGAGGGCAAAGATAGTGCTGTTGGATTTTGAGAGAAGTGGGTTGATGGCTTTCAGATATGTTATGTGGGCCCTGAGTAGCTGTAGCTGTTTGGTTTTTGTTTGGGATGAGATATTGTTCAGGAAGTCTTCACAGTCATGCTCCGACTGGACAGGACCACCAAACTCCTCCAACCGTTTTTTCTGTGTGTCCTGTTGATCCTCCTTCTTTTTGAGTAGCCTTTTATGGTCTTCGGCCTGTGCATTCATCTTTGCCTCTCTCCTCTCTCTCTGCTGCCTTTCCCTGTCCTCGTACACCTTCTGCCACTTTCTTGTCTCCTTCCTCACCTGATGCAGTATTGACAGGTACTTCTCTGGATCATCCTCAGAGAGGGCTCTGAGCCACGCGGCTGTGCAGTTGGACTTAAACATCAGCTGACCCTCAGTGGCCATTCATACAACATTGTCGAGCACCTCTTACATATTACACATCGACTATCCTCGAATATTTCCTGATACCAGTATGTGTTAACTGTCAAATCAACTACATATTTAACATACATGTACTTGTTAGCCGTTACATGTCGGAGCGGATGGATATTATGTGTCCTGTTTGCCTCGCACTACTTTATGGCGGCAAATGGATACATTCTGTCTGGAGGGAGATATTCGGTGGAGCATAAGCAAAGCATTGAGGCTTGTTTAGGGGTTTTATAAAACATCGTTCTATACAACCAAGGAGGGAAATACCACCTATTGTATTTAACCTCCTTGATGTATTTAACCTCCTTGATATCATATGGTCCGATTCTTGTTTCTGCAAGGAGGTTAAAAAAGAGAAGCCTTCTCTTTTTTAACCTCCTTGGTTTATGGATGTCTTCAGCCTATGCAACCTTCCAGAGCGTAATAGCTCTAATAGCTCGAAATAAATATCGGAAGGCATGCAAAATATGTTTTGTGTCATGGAAAGGTGAGGAAAACAACAGAAGACACTGCACAAAGACACCGGCGCACGAGCATGTACAAGTTTATTTGGCTGATCATGCACAAATCCCTCAACGCCGTGTTTCAAAACATTTCAAAACGTTTGAAAGGCAATAATATAAGGATCCATATAATATTTCATTGATTCTGCGTGCGTTTTAAAAATAAATGTCTACACCGATAAAAGCAAAACACTAAAGAATAGATAGATACGCTGCTATGTTTTGTGTATTTTCACCACACAGAACTAAAATTAGAGCTAGATAATCAATCATAATACTCTAAATCATAGATAACTTGTCTGCTTGTGTACAATAAGACTAACTTTATTGTTAGTACGTGTATCAGTCGGGTGCTATGATATGCTACACTATTGGTTTGACCGTTTCTGGTTATCTGCTAAATTTTCGGATAATACTCACAAATAAACTTAAGACGAACACTTACAAAGACGAGGCTATTTTACGCCATTTTATGCTATTTTGTGTAGAGATTTTCTAAACAATTTTGTTTTGTTTCATTCAGGCTTCAGCCAAAGCCTTGTATAGATTAGACAGTCATGCGATACAGAATCTGACCGCCCAGTGCAGCGGCTGTCATCCAAGTCATGGGCTGGTCCTGGGGCCCACAGTTTACTTCATAGAGCTCTGCAACGAAAACAAATAAAAAATATGAACAGCAGCAACCTAAATAATGCTAAAGTCACATTTCCAAACCGGGGCCCAGCCGGTCAACCTTGTGGAACGAAAAGTTTGGTATGAAAGACAACAAAGCACGAAAAAAGTTGAAAGTTGAAAAAAAAAATAACTAGTTGCGTATACTATTGGTATAAAATGCAAATTTTTCGTTGTAAAAACAGCCCGGCCGGGCCCCGGTTTGGAAATATTACCTCACCATAAAAGTATAATCCCGCCCGGCAGGCCCCTGCCGGAAAAAAATCAATTTATTCAAAATTTGGTAGCTAAGTTACTATAGTATCAGGCACATACATAAACGGTAGACATCGTGAAGAGAGTTATTGGCTTTATAACCTGTTTGATCCTGGAACGCTCCTTGACCACTTGTCGGTTCTACGGTCGGTCCGATGCTCCCCGTGGTGCCGGTTTGAGTTGACATGCGGCCCGGCGCGTTACCGCCACAGCCCTGCTCGTCCTCCCCTGACGCACAGTCCGGGTGTCCGTCACAGATGAGATGACCGTGCACGCAGTACGGGTCCACAGAGCCGGGCAGGCTGCAGTAGAACGTCCCGCAGTCTTCTGTCTCACGGAGGAAGAAGTCTACACGATCACAGTCCTGCTCGTCCTCTTCCTCCGAACAGTCCGCGTCACCGTCACAGACGAAGGCGTCAGGAACGCATGACGCGTTACCGTAGACAGACGTGCAGTTGTGGCTGCAGGAGCCCCACTTGTATCCCAGGGACTCTTCAACTGTAACAACACAGTTGTAATCATTTGAATATACTAGTAAATAAGTGCGGCCAAGGCAAGTTGCCAACTGTTGCAATAGGTAAGTAGCATCATTACATATAACAACAAAATAGCATTTACTAACTCAGGAACATGTTTTTATTGCAATTAAACACATCTAATAACCACACCAGCCTCACATATTGAAAGGCCATACATATAAAATACAACACGGTGTATTCCGTATCACCCGAGGTTTCAGTCCGACCGCGGGTCAGATCGCCCAAAGGCCGGATGGAGATCCGAAGCCCACGGGAGGGCTGAGACCGAGGGCGATGCGGAATACACCGTGCTATATTTTGTCTGTCATTTCACCACATGAGGCAAAATTTGGTGCCCCTAAACCACAAAAAAATGCAACAACATCACGCGGCTCAGGCGAAACCCGTTGGGATTATTCTATGGTACATATGGAAGTCCGTGTGATAAACAAATAGGACCCAATGCAAGGAATGACATCAAGTGCAAAGTTTTGGGAGACGACTACAAGCAACTGCCGGTGAAGCAGCCAACCTTGCTAGCGACAAGAGGAAGTGGAGGGCTCTTGCAGTCACCTGCGTTGCAGCCGTCCGATGATGATGATGATGATGCACTAAACCTGTACTGTGAAGGCTATGTCTTACTAGCACAAATCTTCATTACGGTTCAGACTTACTGTTGCTGGGTCGTTCGTCCTCGCCGCCAGCACAGTCCTGACGCCCGTCCCCCAGCTGACTTGTCGGCAGACAGGTGACGTTGTTACCGCAGGTGAAAAAGCAGTGTTTGGGTACTCCTGTCACGGAAAGTACACAACACATGCATACATAGAAACAAGGCAAAGCCCTATGAATATAGAGATTTTCTTTATTGACACAACAAAAAGTACAGAGACTTTTGTATGGTCTTCTACAACTAAAGATCCAATACATGTGGTAGGAATTTACTCAACACAACCTATTTCCTCGATGTCACAAATATCATTCAACTGCAATATGATATAGGCCCTCATTTTCAAAAAATTGCAAATTTTTGCTGAAATCTAAAAAAATATTTTTAAGATACGTCCATATTTTGTACGAAGGCACCATCCGCCATTTGCCCTGGAAGTCAGCCCTTTTTTGGCCTACCCCCTCCCCATCACCTACCTTGCACACAGCCCTGCTCGTCTCTACCATCTAAACAGTCCTGTAGTTCATCACAGATCCAGCCACTCGGGATGCAGGAGTCACTTAGAACAGTCAGACATTCCATCGCACACTCTTCAGGAAACACAAAGTGCAAAACATGAGTGCCTCTCATCTGTTATCAACCCACTATTTCGTCCAATATATGGATAAGATTCACGGATCATACTGATCAATGTAAGGTTCAGAGAGAGCTTACTGTAATATAGAAATTTAAGTGATGGGGAGAACAGAGAGAAGACAGATTGATAATGACCGAGACTAGTTTCATCAGGTTGCTGTTTTTTCAGCAGACGTTACGGTACGTCTGTCAAATTGTAGATACTGTATGTTCCCTGTAACTGTTGTTTGTTTGTTTGTTCTTTCCTTTCAGTCACAACAAGTAATTTTTATTGATGACGTCAGTGCGCGCATTGATTATCGTCGGTTTTTTTAAAAAATATCAAATTTTGTTGCCCTCTGACGGTGGTCAACATGCTGAAAATGGGAAAATATGTAGTAAATGTCCAACGGCAAAAATTGAAATAATCTTTATTGAGTTCTGTCAAGCCTATATGGGTAAACATCAGTCCCATATTTTGAGTTATGGAGCCCATGGGACGCAAGGTATGTACTCAGTATGCGTGCGTGCAACTATTTAGACTCCGAGACTGCAGTTAAAAAAATTCTTCACACGGTACGTAATATTTACGACATACAAAATATGTGTTTGTTTAAAACGAGTCTCTTTATTCAGATAGACAAAGTGTATTATAACATTACATGTATAACTGCATACGAGTAAGTTATTTTATTGCTGTCTAAAGAAACCTGAAGACCTTAACAAGGACGAGGAGCGGAATTTTAATACCATTGCATCAAACCAGCCTGCATCTCTTTTTCCTAAAATGTTGTATGACTTTCGAGTGTACTCTGAGAAGTCTTACCGTCACAGTTTACCTCGTCCTCCCCTGTTGAGCAGTCTTCTGTGCCGTCACAGGCCTGACTATCGTGGTACACCTCATCGTCCCCACACGAACTGTACTGGCTGTCAATTTCTGCAAAGGAAAGTGACAACCTGACAACCCATTGCTATTGGGCAAGTATAAGCACACATACACTGACACACACACCTACACACACACACACACACACACACACACACACACACACACACACACACGCACGCACGCACGACACACACACACACACACACACACACACACACACACATGCATGCGTGATAAATTGCATCATATCGGCAGCAGCCATACAATCCATTCACTACACGACCACAATTCTAGGTACAGGGTAAGCATAGAAGGTGGGAAAAACGAACCCAAGCATCCGAGATGCTTTAACTTCACGGTCACAAGCCCACACTCCTCCTCTAGCACGTCTTCGCAAATAGGTCTGCAACGCAATTTGTAAGTTCGGTTTATTAACATCCGGTGATTTTGGGGTTGTTTCCTTGTTTATTATCTGCTATAACTCATAAACCTTCACTTATTTGATTTCACCACAAAAATAGTTTCAAAAAGCTGTTCTAATGTGCCATTTACCTATCTAAGAAAAGGTACGAAGTGATCGTATTTACTTGTATCCATAGTTATAGTCCCACGGCACACATCCGTCAAAAGCCCGACAGAAACTTTCCTTGATCGACATGTCCCGTTACAGAAGACGCTCTGCGATGCACACCCCGAACCTTGAATGGATGAATATCAATTGTGGTCATATGTGATGGCAACGAGCTTACATATGGGTTTGCTGATCTGTTTTGTGTTTTGTTGTAAAGTATACAACAGAGGAACTCTGGTAGGGAACCGATGTTGCAGTGTGAAATGATGAATTACAATTGTGAACGAGCGTGGAATTGTTAACAGTCTAGCTGAGTGCAGAATAGTGTTTCTTTTTACCTTCGCCAAGAAGGTTATGTTTTCAGTAGCGTTTGTCTGTGTGTTTGTGTGTGTGTGTGTGTGTGTGTGTGTGTGTGTGTGTGTTTGTGGTTTAGCAAGATAACCCAAGAAGCAGTTGGATGGATTGGAATGAAACTTATTAGGTGGGTAGGTCTTCATGAGACCTAGAAATGATTAGATTTTGGACCCCTGGCGGCTTTCCTAGGTACTGCAGCAGAACTTCCGGTTTTGATATCTCGTGATCTGGACATGCTAGGGTCACGAATTTTGGATGGCAGATAGTTCTTGGGATAGGGAAGAAGTGACATGAGTTTGGGTCCCCTTTCTGGAACTGCAGGAACATTTGTTGAAAAAGTTTCGAAGGAGGATAACTCAAGAACCGGTTGACCCATTGTCGTGATTTTTGGTATGTAGGTAGTTGAAGTGATGCTTGACATAATCAAATGACAATTATGCAAATCAGGAACTAATTTGCATAATTAATGAGGAAATTCTATAAATCTGCTTTGTTCGATAATAGAACTATGAAACACTTGTGACATCTACTTGAGAACGAGAAAAACATCTGAGGATATAGATTATGTAAATGAGGACCTACTTTGCATAATTAATGGCAAATGTTTATAATTTCATAGTTGTAACTGCTGGGAATTTCATACTTGCCACATTTGGAAGTTAACTGAAGGTGAACATCAATAAACAATTTATTCAAATCATGACCTCATTTGCATAATTTATGAGGAAGTGCTATAATATCCTTTGTTAAGATAAGGCTGTCATTGGGTGGAGAATATGATCAACTGATATAATCCATGCAAATGAGGCGCTTATTTACAAAATCAATGATTAAAATTGTATAATTCGTCAACCGCAAGGGTTAACATCATTTGGCGAAGGTATGAGATCGTGGAACTCTTGTTATACATTTTATAGAATGCTGAGGCACTAATGAATAGCACTTGATTCAGGAAAAACACAAATTGACTAATGAAATACACCTGATATTTACCATCTATGACGAGAATCTCGACTCTCAGTGCAATCCGATTTTTGAAGCTGAGCGGGTAGAAACGAGTGTAGAGTGCATACGCTGGATGGTCCAACAGATTGCGAGCATAGCGGTGGCTGTCACTGTTCCCCTGGAACACCTGAAACAAACAAAGAATATTGCACTGTGAAGATGCTCTGAAGGTAACATGAAAACTTAAAAAGGCTACAAACATACTGAGAGCAGCCCTGGATCACGCTGATATTCTTATATTTCTTATTCGTCAAAATCGTAATCTTAAATGTGTCTTTTTCTTGTCTCTCTTCACAGTGTTTAGTTGGACTGACCATCTCTTCGCCGTCCCCTGAGCTGTATGTTGTCCACCGTCCATTGACAGAGAACGCCAGCTTGTATGACGTCACCCAGTAGTCCAGGTTGTACGCTCCCTGGGTGATGACACCGGCAACTTCGTACACTCTGTCATGCTTAATCTAGGGTTGACAGAGAAACATCACTATAGTTTTATTCGATTGAGGAAATGTGGTAATTGTTCATTATTGAATAGAGTCAACTTTCAAAAGATTTTTTTAAATGCTGACTGGCAATGCAAAGCAGGCAATTCGTTGCTAGGCACGTCCCTACCAGAAAATTAGCTCCCAGTCGTAGACCCTTTACATCGGTGAAGTATCAGTCTTCTGGTGGTCTCGATCTACCTTTGGATCTCACAACCATTTACCCTAAGAGCACTTTTGAATTCCCGCTTGATCTGTTAGAGGACACTAGTTCTGGTGACCAGGCAATACTTACCTGCAGCCACTGGTCCGTGTCGGTGCGCAGAGCCGGAGACCAGCACGCCCCCTGCTGCTGTCCCTCCCCGCTGTTCAGACGGGCCTGCCACGGGAAGAAGTCGTCCCTTCGCGATGACGCGCTCACGTCGAGGTCGGGAACCTTCGGAACCGTACCAGGATCGTCGGGATCAAGTCCAACTCCCAATGGGACGTACTGGTCCTGCTTCAGCCACGTGTTTTCGTCTGGAGAGATCATTAGACTGTTAGTGGATTAGCGCACCTAAAATGTACCGTCCATGACCACTGTGGTTATGCTTGGAGCTCCATATGAAGCTAGAAGCCCTTAGTTCCCTGGATGTCATCTGGAAGGACAGAGCTCTAATGTTGCCCACCATGATTAGGGTACTGGTGTGGCCTGTGGTGACATGCGGTGTGGTGGCCTGCGAAGCATATACACTTCATACTGAAGATCGAGGAATTCGAGATGAAGTGGCTGTGCAGTATAGGGTCCTATAGGGCAGGACGTTTAACTACTGAGAGTAAGCTGAGTGGGCAGAACATCGTACAAACATCTCAGTTCTAGAAGAGTCATGGATGGAAAGATGACTCCTACCCATGATCAGAAGCTTGGAGTAAGCTACTGTACTTCGGACATGTGAAAAGCTTCACGAGGGCACAAAACATCCTACAAACACGATCTGCGGTACCAGGAACAGAGAGAAGCCGCGTTGTCCAGGTTTGGGTAGATGCCATCAGAGAAGCGTCTTACAAAACTACAGCAGACTAACCATTTGTGACGTACACCTCTATCACCATGGCAACCCAGCCGTAGTAGCCTGTCGGGTATAGACGGATGTAGCGTGACGTCACAGGAACTGGGAGAGGACGACTAACTCTGTTGTACCGATCTCGGTTTCCTTGGAAAACCTGTGTAAGAAAATAAGACAAATGAACATGAAAATGTACATACAACCTTTGCGGATACATGTATAATTGAGTAATTTTAAGAATCCCAAGATGACCAAGTACGTTTCCTATTAAATTTAAAGATGGCCATGCGCCAAAAGTGAACAGCCGTTGCAAGTCACAAAGTCTTCGCACC
This sequence comes from Branchiostoma belcheri, assembly GCF_001625305.1. NCBI lineage: Eukaryota > Metazoa > Chordata > Leptocardii > Amphioxiformes > Branchiostomatidae > Branchiostoma > Branchiostoma belcheri. The sequence continues at coordinate 233,190 of NW_017803839.1, read as the reverse complement.
AGAACGTTGTCACTGCTGCCTGTGTACGGTCCCCACGAAGCGCCGTCCATGCTGAAGGCTAGAGTGAATGACGTCACCCAGCTGCCCAGGTCCCAGTTCGAGCCACCTCCACTGATCATCACCCCTGTGACGTCAGTCGTCTTGCCCAGGTAAACCTGCATTCAAACATGAACAGACCCCCTTGTCATTCATCCTGCTACTGAACATACGAGTACACGTATGTTAAATTCTGCTACAACATACGAGAACACGTTCTTCATACCTACAATCTAGATTCAATGTCAATGAATAGCAGGTACCTGAAGCCATTGGCCCACCACAGAATTTGGTACCCAGCAGTATCCTGGCATAGTTAAAGGCGTGTGGCGAGCCTGGATCGGGGCGAAGTCAGGTTTGTAGTTGGAGCTGGCGGTGAGGAAGACATCGGGAATGTACCGGCTGGCCAATCCAAGTGGGAATCCAGGAGGTTTGGCTTCTATCAGGAAAATGTCATCAGTAAGACGTAGTGTACACTGACTGTAAAACTAGGAAGCTTACTCAGTAAAATACGAAGTTAGTAGTCAGTACCTACCTCCACAGTCTTCCTCGTCCTCCCCTCCACTACAATCCGTCAGGTTGTCACACAGCTGAGACTCCATCAGACACGTCCCGTCTGTACAGGAGAACTGCCCAGCACCGCAACCTGGGTGGGGTTTTTATGAAAAGTTTACCTAATTATGCATATACTTCTAAAATGGTCTTTTGAGAACAACATTTATCTTTCCTATTATGGTTTGGACCAAGGACAAAGACACATGAAGTGACCCCACCGCCGGTTGTACAGTTCATCTCGTCCTCTCCGTTGGAACAGTCCTCCAACCCGTCACAGACGCGGTACGTCGGCAGACATCCCCCGTCACACTCCAACTGGAGACCATTGCAGGGAGCTGTAAGTGACGGGATGTATGTTGGAGTTCTTAAGACTTATTTTATTAGCGAGGCATAAATAGAGAAATAGATGGATGTGTGCTGTGTGTCTGTGTACGTATGTGCTGTGTGTGCGTGTGTGTGCGTGTGTGTTTATGTGTATGTGCGTGTGTGTGTGTGTGTTTGCATATATATGTGTGTGTGTGTGTGTGTGTGTGTGTGTGTGTGTGTGTGCTTGTCTGTCTGTGTGCGTCAGTGTATGACTAGTCTTATTGATAGACTTACTGTGGCAGTTCTCCTCGTCTTCCCCAGAAGAGCAGTCCTTGTCCCCGTCACACACCGAGGCGTTCCTGATGCATTCACCGCCGTCACACTGCCACAGTCCGTTCTCTGCACAGGACTCTGAAGAAATGTACACTGGTATGGAACGTTTCTGTCCAATGCTCCACAATTACAATCGATGAATCAATCGTGACATATATGCATTTTCTTGATGAATACGGTTTTTCCTATGTAGTACCCCCAGACTAGCCTGGGTACCGTATCCTGGTTTGTTTACGTCCGGACGTAAACTAACCAAGATGGTACCCAGGCTACCCTCGGGCATAAGCATTACAAATTGTGAAAATTAAAGTTGGTTATTTTGGGGAGCAGAATTTCAGTCAGAAGCTCAGAAGAATGTATCTGATAGACTTCGAAACGAAAGCAGGTGAGATACACCACGAGTTGTGTAAGAAGAAAACCCCCATATCCCACAAATGAAATAGATTGCTACATCATTACACATTTCACATCACACATTTCCATGTGACACAAGTTAAATGTTGCAAAGGCTATGTCATGTAGGTATGAGATCTCCGAATTCTTGTTTGACCTTTTCAGGGCAGTCTCAGCTGCAGGTCATGATTGTGTACATCATGGGCTAATTTATAATTTGCTTAAAACTTACGACACAGCAGCTCGTCCGATGCATCATCACAGTCGATGATACCATTGCACACTGCAGATGGTGCTACACATTCGCCGCTGTCTTCACATCGGAACTCCATACTGGTACACACTGTACAACATATCGTTTGACGGTAGTGCGCAGGTTACATGGGCGTAAATATGCCACAATGAGCACACTTGACTACACTAACCATTTTTAAGTATTGAAAACACCACAAGAAACTTATATGATGAGGGTCCTTTCGGTCGGTGTGACTGTTTCAGATCTTACAGCCTGTCATCCGTGTTGACATTTTCAAAAGCGTATGCTAAGTTATCGTAGCAGTCACCTGTTATGCTAACCTTAAAAAAATTACAAAATCTCAACAAATAATGCAAACAAGATCCTGATTTGCATGATTTATGACTGATGATGTTGACTTTTACCTAATTGTCACAAATGTAAATCATCGCTATTCAACACTATGGTATTATGACATTTTCCCAGGTATTATGCAAATTAGGGAGCATTTTGCAGAATTGATGTTCCTCGCTTACTTCGCTACGTATGTTCCAAGATTCAATGACCTATAGTGGAATACATTTGATTCATGAGCGCTCGAGCTTTGTGCAATAATCATGCAAATTAGATACATGTACTTGTATGCATAATGACCATCCAATTTATGATTTTCTCCTCAGCTACCTACCTACCTACCAAAACCCATGACAATCTACCAACGCTTCATGAGTTATCATCTTTTATAAATGTTACGAAATTTTACGAAAAATGGTCCTGCTAGGAGGCCCAAACCTAGGCCACTTGTTGATTCTCTGTTCCAAGGGCTCTCTGGCAGCCAATAAACTAGAAAGTGAGCTTACCGCAGCCACTCTCATCCGACTCGTCGTAACAGTCACCGACGCCATCGCAGCGCATTGTACCATCGATGCAGTAACCGCGGCGTCCACAGAAAAACTTGGGCAAGGGACAATCATCGGCTGTGCAGCTTTCCTCATCGGAACCATCGTGGCAATCAGTCACACCGTCACAATGCCATTCTGGCCGGATATTACTTGAATAGTCGGTTGTGGTACACTCTCTCAGACAATCTCGCTCATCTTCACCGTCTGGACAATTGTGTAAGTCGTCACACAGCCAATCTTCCGGGATACATGCTCCACTACCTTGACACCTGAAGGCGGGACGATCACACACTTCGCTCCAGCAATTGTCTTCATCTGAACCGTCTTCACAGTCTTCCTTACTATCACATCGCCAGGTTGGATCTATACATTGTCCACTGTCACACTTGACGTAATCGAAAAAATAGCACGCTTTGTTTATGCAATCTTCCTCATCTGAGCCGTCGTCACAATTGACCACACCGTTGCATTGTCGCTGTGGAGGGATGCATTCCCCGCTTCCACACTTCAAGTCCCCAGGGTTGTAACAGTCTTTGTTCATGCAGTCGTCCTCATCTGAACCATCGTCGCAATCTTCATCACCGTCACATTGCCAGTATGGGGGGACACATTCTCCACTTTCACACTTGAAATAGTTGGACAAGGGACACACGGTGCAATATGAATATTCTTCATCTGAACCATCTGGGCAATCATCATAACCGTCGCATTGTAAGTCTATAGCGACACATTCCTCACCTATATCACACTTGAAGTAGTTGGGCCAGGGACACGCTGTACAATTTTCCTCATCTGAACCGTCTGTACAGTCATCCCTACCGTCACATTGCCTGTGTAGGTCTACACATTCGCCACTATCACACTTGAAATCGTCGCGGTAGTAACACTCTTTGTTTATACAATCTTCCTCATCTGAACCGTCTCCACACTCATCAGCACCGCTACACTGCCAGTATGGGGGGACACATTTACCACTTTCACACTTGAAATCAGCGGGATTGTAACACTCTTTGTTGATGCAATCTTCTTCATCTGAACCATCTTTACAATTATCACCACCATTACACTGCAATCCTGGGTGTACACATTCACCACTATCACACATGAAGTAGTTGGGCAAGGGACACGCTGTACAATTTTCTTCATCTGAACCGTCTGGACAATCATTATTACCGTCACATACCACAGCGAGAGAGAGACAGCGACCGACAATGTCACAGCCGAAAACGTCGGGCGACAAACAATCTGGAGCCGTGCACTCTTCATCCGAGCCGTCAAAGCAATCTATGAATCCATCACACCTTTCTGCCCAATCGATGCAGTCGTTAGTCGTTTTGCATGCCAAGGCCGGGCACTCTTCGTCTCCGTCGGCAATATGAAGGGAGGCATGGCCGATGTACATCAGGGACATGAGTAGGAGCAAGCCGGGAGCCATGGTCGACTTAACGGTCGGAAATGTAGCTGACAATTTTTGGGTGTACTAGTCGTACCCTGGCACAGAGGCGTCTAGTGCCAAAATAATCAGGTAAGTACTGGGCTTTGTGAATACCCTGTTTTATGCAAAAGGCTTATAAAAAGTATAGAATTACAGGGAACATATGGGTACTAACCCAGAGGAATGTGAGGAAACTTTTTAATTCGAATCCCCACATTCTCTCGCTGTTAATAAAGTGAGTCACCCCAACTTATCAGGATATGTATTCAAAATTTGTGCCGTTGACCCAACGAGTTGATCTAAATGCAAATAGACTTCGATAAAGATAGTTAACTTTTTCAGATCTGACGTATTCTTAAGCTTGAAAACAAATCCAGGTCGACGTCGCACTCGCCTACATAAGGCACGTGTAGTTTATATGCTATGTAGTCCCGTACTATACAGTGCATGTCCCATGCCGCCCCTTTGTTGCACGCGTAAGACACATGCAGTTACATGTATGAAGTCCCAATGAACCCGGTTAAAATTCATTTTTACAGTATTATACTGTAAAAATGAATTTTACTATTCATCAGAAATATACAAACACATTTTGATTGGTGTGTGGGAAATATATGACTATTTCTGTCAAATACATACATTTTCCAATAAAGGGTTAATGTTCCTACCCCGAGATGTATATGGTGAAATAATCGCTGGTCAGGTAACGATAACCACCGAATAAATCACCAAGTGAGGGGAGCGGGATTATATCACCATATACACCGAGGATAAGGTGGGCATTAACGTTATTATCATATAGCCTATCGAAAATGCAACTGACACAAATTCCTTAATAGAATTCTTCCATTGCTGAAAAACTATAACATTCTATGTTACGTGTAACATGATGGCATGGACAGAAAAACAGTTCATATAAGCAATCACCTGCGGTGGCATTGGTGGCACTTTAAGTGGGGGTGTCAAAAATTATGTTTAGTATTTTCTGTTTAAATTTCATTTATATATTTTAATAGTGTTGTACTTTGAAATAAATTAACTACAATACGTTTCCTTATAGATTGCCCTGTCCTCTGTATAATAGTGCGGTCCAAAAAGGTGGTCGGTTATTAGAAAAATAAGTTACGGCCTGATAACCAATGCCAAATGGAGCCTTCTGATTGGTCGACGCCTTCTAGCTATATGGTAATGCATATTGAAACCAGCTGACGTGACTCTAGGTTGAGGTATGTAGAATGACCCGCTGTTTCGTCGTAACTACCAGGCAGAGACATCGTGAAATATCTGTTGTTGTTTTTCTTGCAAATGATTTTGGTAAGACTTATAGTTGCAACCCATGATCATTTGTATGTTTAACAATGTATCTGAATGTTACCTTAAGTACAGTTGGTTTGCGATTACATGAAGTTTTGGATCCCTTTCAAATACATAAAAGTCAATAGAACTGTTCACTAATAACGTTGAGTCGACTAAATTCTTTGGTTAATGATATAACAGAACAGAATGTAGTAACATTTTGATGGCCGTCCCCTCGCCTCGCATTGTCACGCATGTGCATTTCTGCGACCTGTTCGTAAACGAGCGAGTTATGCACAAATGCTTGTTTTTGGAGAACGATATTGGTGAACATGATATGCTTCACTTTGCACCCATACAGAATTGGTTCACAAGAAACAAGCATTTCTCTTGTTACATTGGTCAGATTAAGAACCGTTTTGTAGACAGTACATTTACATGTGTGTCGTGATTTATTATGGATATATAACATGCAACGAAGCTACTGTCGTCATCGTGGGCGACCTTGAAAACCGCAATTCTTGTTTACACCGTAATTAATACCAGCTCCCCATATGAAAGCGATATGACATGCATGCAAACATGATATTTTAGCCATCCCTAAAGTCGTTCAAAATTGTACCTCAACAAGTGTGCCGTTGTGTATAGTTTGACTTTTATTTTGCTGGTATACAAAGCATGTGATAACGGAAAACAGATGGATCCAGTGGATAAAAGAAACGGTCTGGATATAAAGGAAGTTAACCCTAGTGATAAACGGGGACGAGGGGGGGCCCGGGGGTCAAACTTAGGCCTGTTTGGGATTGTGCTCTCGCCGCAAAATCACAACTTATATGGTCTTATATCGGCTACAAACTTGCGGCGACAAGCAGAACTCCAGTCAGAAGCTCTGAAGAATGTATCTGTGAAAAACTTAAACTGTTCTCCAACTCAAAATTTGACTCACCAGAAATTTTCGACTGAATCACTCAGTCTTCCTCAGCTATCTGACCCAAATGCTGTGT
>NW_017803839.1:223839-226324 GCF_001625305.1 Branchiostoma belcheri | reverse complement strand
GGAAAAATCACGTGTCCACAGCATTTGGGTCAGATGGCTGAGGAAGACTGAGTGATTCAGTCGAAAATTTCTGGTGAGTCAAATTTTGAGTTGGAGAACAATTTAAGTTTTTCATAATGTAATTTACCAACTCAGATGAACTTTCATGCTGATGTAAGAAACAACTTTGGCAAGGATTGTTTGCAAACTGTCAGAAGTCTTGAAAAGACGGGCTGTAAGATCGCCCAATATCGCAACCATCTTCGTTTCAACTTACACTGTAAGCACAAGGATATAGTGCCGGTTAGCCTTCGTCTGTCTAGCTCAGTAAAGGGGAATAAGGCAAACGACATACTCAGACGTGCCGAGAGACAATTGGCAACGTGAGAATCGGCCAATTGCTTAAAAAACTGAAATCCTTGGACGTTAAAAAATCACAAATTGAATCCAAGCTTGACGCGGATTTACCAGCGGAAATTTTCTCCCAAGCCCGGGCGTGGTTGCAAAGGTCACAGATCCGGGAACATTTGCACACGAAGCTACGTCAACAACAGAAATTCGCGCGGCTAGAACAAAAGAAGGGGGAAACAAGCACAGTTTAGCGTCAGAATGTATGTCAAAATGGGTCAAAAATTGTTCGGATAGACTACTAAAAGATCCTGAACTCTCAGTTTTATCGAAAGGTCTGAATTTTGCAACCAGTGACAAGAAAATCCCGGTAGCTGACATAGTCACTGAGACCGAGGCGGCATGTCGTAGCTTGCCTGAGAGGGAGGGCAACGCACTTAGGGCTGAAGTTGCGTCCGTTCTCAACCGGAAAAGACGCTTCCACTCTAACATCACCAAGGAAGAAAGGGAAGCACTCAAATCGTTACGCCAAGACAAAGATATCACCATCTTACCGGCGGATAAAGGTCGTTTGACCTTGGTTCTAAACCAGAAAGACTACAAGGACAAGTGTGCAGGGGACAGCCCACTGATTCCAGCCCCTATTGGAATATATGGAAAACATCTAAGAACTGAGCTGTCAACAATCACCTACTTGAGTGTTCAACTATTGCAAACACATATTGACAGGGTAGTCCAACTTCCAAATTGTCCATTTAGTCCAAAAATGTCACATTTTGACCAGCGATACATAGCACGGCAAATGCAAACACTGGCAGCATGACCTCTGACCCCCCTAAAGACCACCAAAAGACAAGAAGATGGGATTAGTTTTAGAACCTACCAAGCAGCCAAAACAACACTAACAGCCAGTTTTTTCAAGTTAATAGAAATAGAAATAACTCTCCAGCTGGAAAATGCCAGCATTTACCCACACATACCAAGAAAAAGGCTGTTTTCAGTTGGTTTGGCTGCACTCAATCAGTCTCAGACTGGGCCCTATGGGCATGCGCCAAATAGTGACCTTTGCCCTGTCAGGGGGTTCAAGTTCAAAACTGACAGATTTCAATACTTTCGCATAAACCGGGTAAGGGTTGCAAATAAGATCCTGATTTACATGATTTATGACCGATGATGTTGACTTTTACGTAATTGTCACAAATATAAAATTATCGCTATTCAGTACTATGGTATTAGGACATTTTCCCAGGTATTATGCAAATTAGGGAGCATTTTGCAGAATTGATGTTCCTCGCTTACTTCGCTACGCATGTTCCAAGATTCAATGACCTCTAGTGGAATACATTTGATTCATGAGCGCTCGAGCTTTGTGCAATAATCATGCAAATTAGATACTTGTATGCATAATGACCATCTAATTTTATACTTTTCCCTTCAGCTGCCTACTTACCTACCAAAAGCCATGACTACAAACGCTTCATGAGTTATCATCTTTTATACATTTTGCGACATTTTAAGCAAAATGGCCCTGCAGTTCCATCAAGGCTGCTAGGAGGCCCAAACCTATGCTACTTGTTGGTTCTTTGTTCCAAGGGCTCTCTAACAGCCAATTAACTAACTAGAAAGTGAGCTTACCACAGCCACTCTCATCCGACTCGTCGTAACAGTCACCGACGCCATCGCAGCGCATTGTACCATCGATGCAGTAACCGCGGCGTTCACAGAAAAACTTGGGCAAGGGACAATCATCGGCTGTGCAGCTTTCCTCATCGGAACCATCGTGGCAATCAGTCACACCGTCACAATGCCATTCTGGCCGGACATTACTTGGATAATCGGTTGGACACTCTCTCAGACAATCTTGCTCATCTTCACCGTCTGGACAATTATCAATGCCGTCACATAGCCCAACTGAAGGGATACATGCTCCACTACCTTGACACCTGAAGGCGGGAAGATCACACACTTCGCTCCAGCAGTTGTCCTCATCTGAACCGTCTTCACAGTGTTCCTCACCATCACATTGCCAGATTGAGGGGATGCATTGTCCACTGTCACACTTGTAGTTGTCGGAAAAGTAGCACGCTTTGTTTATGCAATCTTCCTCATCTGAGCCGTCCAAGCAATTGTCCACACCGTTGCATTGCCGCTGTGGAGG
>NW_017803839.1:218113-222822 GCF_001625305.1 Branchiostoma belcheri | reverse complement strand
ACTCAGTCTAGTGCCAAAATAATCAGGTAAGTACTGGGCTTTGTGAATACCCTGTTTTACTAAAGGCTTATAAAAAGTATAGAATTACAGGGAACATATGGGTACTAACCCAGAGGAATGTGCGGAAACGTCATCAAAACGTTTTAATTAGAATTGCTACATTCTCTCGCTGTTAACAGAGTGAGTCACACCCGACTTATTAGGATATGTATTTAAAATTTCGTGCTGTTGACCCAAAGAGTTGATCTGAATGCAAATAGACATCGGATAGAGATATCAAACATCTTCAGATCTGATGTATTCTTAAGCTTGCAAACTTGCGAATTTCGACAGACGAGCAAGAAAAAGAGTAAGGAATGTTTTATGGTTTCCACATAAAACTAGCAAATTGAAATTCCAGGTGGCACTCGCCTGTATAGGGCACATGTAGCTTATAAGCTATGTAGTCTCGCACTATACAGAGCAAGTCCCATGCCGCCCCTCTGTTGCATGCGTTGGACACATGCAGTTACATGTATTGAGTCCCAATGAACCCGGTTAAGATTCATTTTTATAGTATTCATCAGAAATATACAAACACATTTTGATTGGTGTGTGGGAAATATATGACCATTTCTGTCAAATACATATATCTTCCAATAAAGGGTTAATGTCCCCACCCAGAGCTGTATATGGTAAGATAATCGCTGGTCAGGTAGCAATAACCACCGAGTAAACCACCAAGTGAGCAAAGCGGGATTATATCATCATATACACCAAGGATAAGGTGGGGCATTAAAGTTATTATCATATAGCCTATCGAAAATGCAACTGACACAAATTCATTAATAGAATTCCTCCATTGCCGAAAAAACTATCACATTCTATGTTACGTGTAACATGATGTCATGGAATCATCTGCGGCGAACACGTGATATTGGAACAGTACCACTTTAAGTGGGGGGTGTCAAAAATTATGTTTAGTATTTTTGTTTAAATTTCATTTATATCTATTTAATAGTGTTGTACTTTGAAATAAATTATTCAAAAATACTACAAGTCTTAATACTAATCTTAGTGCCCTGCCCTCTGTATAATAGTGCGATCCAAAAAGTGGTCGGTTATTCTAATAACTGACCACTTTTGAAGTTACGGCCTCATAACCAATGCCAAATGGAGCCTTCCGATTGGTCGACGCCTTCTAGCTATATGATAATGAGCACGTCGGCAGAACGCACTGCGCCTGCGCAGAACCCTGAATTTTCGCGGTTTTCGGTGGATTTTTGGTCAACGTTGCATCAGAATTTTGCTTGTTGCAGACGATATTTTTTCCGACATAACATCTGGAGAGTACTGTTGGAATGTTAACCTGATATGAGCAAATACAACCTGATATGAGACGTTCTTCTGAAGTCCTGTGCACAATACATTACGGGTTTCGCGCAGGTGCAGTACGTTCTGCCGACGTGCTATGATAATGCATATTGAAACCAGCTGACGTGACTCTAGGTTGAGGTATGTAAAGTGTTCCCCTGTTTCGTCGTAACTACCAGACGGAGACATCGTGAAATATCTGTTGTTGTTTTTCTTGCTTATAAGTCTTACTATGGCAGCTATGGCAAACCAAAACCATTTGTATGTTTAACAATGCATCTGAACGTCACCTTTATTGCAGTTGGTTTCGGATTATATGAAATTGTGGCTACCTTTCAAATACATAAAAGTCAATAGAACTGTTCACTGATAAGATAACGTTTGAGTCGACTGAATTCTTTGGCGATAGAACAGAACAGAATGTAGCATTGTCACATATACATTTCTGCGCCATACCCCACCTGTTCGTAAAGCGACGGTCACAACCCGCCGTACGTGCTTCTGCGTGCTGTCTACGTGCAAAAACGTGGGCAAACGTAGGGCATCCGTGCGTGGTGAGTACCGCCTCCGTACGGAATCCTACGGATTTGGGAGCACGCAGACACGCCGTAGAACTTTAAGTGCATGTAAACTTTTTCTACGTGCGGTCTGCGGATTCACCACCCGTGCGTGCGAGTACTAGCGACGCGCGTGCCCCGTAGCCTGGGTTCCATCCTGGTTAGTTTACGTCCGCTCCTACAGTCGCTACCACTGGTTGGTGGTAGCGACTGTAGGAGCGGACGTAAACTAACCAGGATGGAACCCAGGCTACGTGCCCCGTACGTGCCGTGCGGAAGAAGCACATGTGAGTACGGCCTCCTTACGGTTAAGTTGCAATCGCACAGAGATCGTACGTTGTAAGCACGTACAACTCACTTACCACATGCGCAACGTACGATGCACGTAACCGCTCACGGTCAGACTTTCCTTTCAGACCACACTCTTACACTTTGTGCAACCGTGCGAGTGACGAGCGTAGACGCCACTCCTTCCCCACGTTTTCAGAAAATCGTAGCAGACGTAGCCTCCCAAAAAACGCTATTTCTAGAGCTTCAAACATAGGCGTATATGTCAATTTCTGTACATGTCCAAAATATGGCCTACTTTTAGGGACAAGTGCACACCAACGACACAAGACTCCAACCTCCACAAGTATTCATTTAATAGACAAGACATAGTGTTACTTTGGGCAAAAGACTTTATCAGATTGCTTTTTTTTCTTTTGTAGATATTGTATCCAGAACATGGCTGAAAATCATATTTTCCCTCAAATTCAAAATTTGACCTACTTCTAAGGACAACCACGTGACAACCAAAAAAGTGCCCAAAGTTTGCAACCATGCATTTTATAGCACATATGTTTATGTATCTATGATTTAAATTTAAAGCAAAAAATATCACCATCTTTGGACTTACAGCACTTCGAAGTTAGGCAGAAATAACGCTTTTTCATAAGCCTCAAACACTGTATTGTGTTAGGGTTGCCCAGGTCCTTTAAACGAACTTCTTGAAAATTTCAAAGCTATTCTAGAATAGCGGATAAGTTGGTCTTTTAAGCCCATACTTTGTTTTTCCATCATATGAAAGCACTTGCTCGTAATCGTGCCTTAAACTATGCCAAATTTCATGTTTTTCACATGTCTAAATCAGGGAAAATGGCCCCGAAACTTGTTTGGCCCATTACCATGGCAACGATCGGTGCTGACCGGAAAGAAAGCTATTTTGAGGGGTTGTGGGCCAAGTACTATCACTGTGCAAAGTTTGAGCCAAATCGATTTTTTGACCCCTGCCACCATTGTTTGATCCTTACAGACATTCGCTCTTAAAACCCATTTGTGGACTTCAAAGAGGATAGCGACATCTCATAGACTACGATTTATTCAGCATGCAAAAAAAGTATGGTTGAGACTACACTTTGAGATGCAAAGTGACGACGGCTACTTGAGGTTTGACTTCTAGTACGCAGTACCATTGATGAGTTACACTAGATAACATCAGAAAACATGCATTAGCTTGTTATTACAAATTAAACAGGGAATAATCTAGCATATAACAAGGAGTCCTTTTAATATCTTGGGATACATTACAAATGGAGTGGTATTTGATAAATACAGTACTATTTTGAAAATAGCTGATGTGTGCAATGCTTTATCTGAAAGTTTTTAGCACTTTTACATGTTAGAAATTTTACATGTTAGATCTGATTGCGTATATTTTGCTAACTTATATCAAACACATAAACATCATTCTACACTATGTCATACTACACATAACAGTGGCCTAACTACACCATCTGATGCATGAATAAAACTCCTTGCATACATCAGATGGATTAAATTACTATCAAAGTGAATATGAGGCTTATGCTTCACACTGAAAAGACAATATTGGTAATGAAATAGTATATATTTATGTGTGTGTGTGTGTGTGTGTGTGTGTGTGTGTGTAGGTGTGTGTGTGTAGTATTCAGCAATTCTTGGAATACACTCCTTCAACTCTTTGTTACATAATTGATAAAATCGTTTTGCCTCGAGTATTATATGCAACAAAGGTATGATGCAGTTCTGTCTTCTATGTACAGCATTTTTTCAGACTACTAGTACCTGTATGCTTTTCCAAGGCAGAGCGGATTATTTACAGCCTTATTTACAATTTTGGACTCTGGCATCATCCACAGTCTCTTTAATACTGTCAGATGTTGGGTTGCAATGATATTGCCATCATGGTGAATGTTAGTAATCTCCAATCGGATCATACGATGGCAAGGCAGTATTCACTGGCAGGTGGAATGTCCCGTAGCCACGGAACACTCCTCTGGAAAATGAATACTGCCTTGCCACCGTATGATCTGCTTGGAGATTAGATGGTTAAATGAGTAAGTTATTCGTCCGCTTTGTTCTGAACGTAAATTAACGTCATTATTTGTTTTGTGTCCTTATAATTCATCTGTTTTATCGTTTGAGTTTGTATGTATGTATTAATTTTAATGTATCCAGGGACATCTGAAAAACAGACCTGAGTGTGATCCACTGGTAAAATAAGATAAATGAAATTACATTTTGTACCTAAAATATTCAAAAATACGCGGACACAATGTAGTGGTTTGCTCAGCAAGAGGCTTGAACTCTGGAGAAAAGCAAAGCTTGTTTCTGAAAGGCAATTACTAGTACTTTAGCCACGTCATGTGGAGATGATAAGCAGGATGGGCAGTTATAAAGACATGATGTTAGGTTCATTTCAGTACCGCAATCAGAAACTGGTCTCATCTTCAGCGCAGGCCGAACGCCTGTCTTCAGCTTGATTTTCTTCAGCATCGA
>NW_017803839.1:150360-215366 GCF_001625305.1 Branchiostoma belcheri | reverse complement strand
ATCAAATTAGCATATTCTATGCATATTAAATGAATTAACTTATATCTAATTATGTAAGATGTTATTAATGTTGGAAATAAAGTGTAATTTAATATAAAACTTAGAAAAATTTTATGTTTAAACCAAAATTACTTCTATTTTCAAAAAAACTGCCTGCTAGAAACCCGTTGCCATGGCAACACAAAAAAACATCAACTTACTAGTATTAAACTAATATGAACTCTTTTCCAGAGACATTTTAGGAAAGGTCTCCAAATTTTATACTTCTAGCGCAAGCCGTTTAGCCGCTATCTGAGATCAAAGTTGGGCCTCAAAAGCCCCTTCAGTCTGAAATGGGTTTAAAAATCGGGTATTTCTTCTTGTCTTCTTTTCTTCACCAAAAAATAGAAAAAGTTCAAAATGTATGATTTTTGTATGTAATGTGGACACAGAGGTTCCTACATCAGTTTGCAAAACAATTGAGCTGGTAGCATGTTGATGATTTCTAAAAATTAGCAAAAAAATGTTCTGGGGGTCCGCGCGGACCCCAGGTGTACAGATTAATCAGTCCGGAAGGTGTTCTGTTGAGGTTAATGTGCTTTGTTCAACAAGAGGACCATGAAACACCTCTGACATTTGTAATTGAGAACGAGAGCAACATCTGAAGATATAGATTATGTAAATGAAGACCTAATTTGCATAATTAATGACAAATTGGTTTAATTTCATAGTAGTAGCTGCTAGGAATTTTATACTTGCCGCATTTGGAAGTTCAGTAAAGGTGAACAGCAATAAACATAATTCATTCAAATCAGATGATGACCTTATTTGCATAATTTATGAGGAAGTGCTAGAATAGTCTTTTTTGTTAAGATTAGGCTGTCATTTGAGAATATGATCTACTGATATAATTCATGCAAATGAGGCTCTAATTTTGCGAAATTAATGAGCACAAATAAGAGATCGTGGAACTCTTATTACATTCTGTTATTATTTGAATCAATCGGTCTATACGGAGTACACCGTGTAGTACTCTCTATGATCTTACCGTCACATGCGAAGACATCGTCGCAGTACATCCACATGATTGTTGCGTTGTTGGTGTAGCACCACGGTCTGTCCTTCCTGTCTGGGTTCCTACAGTAGTTCCGCTCCAGCCCTGCTGACGGGTAGGCCTCGGGAGTGTGGTTATGGGCGTGCGGGTACTGAGATGTCCAGTACTGACAAAAGTGTTGTTGGTTTCCACGGCCCCTGTAGCTTGCCCCTTTGTCGTGTAGGTAGTAACAGTCTGTGGACATAACGCTTTACATTGTACCATAGTGTCCAATTGCATTGTACGTTCCTATAATGATTTCGTGCTATAATGATGGGGTTGTCAGTTATAACTGAGTGAAAAACTCACCACAGTTCTTCTCATCACTGTTGTCTCCACAGTCATCTCTGCCGTCACATCGACCAAACGGGTGGAACAGGGCGCCATTGTCACAGACAGAAAGAGCTGCGGGTCATAAAATCAGTTATAAAATCGATACACATGACGCGCGCACTGCATGAAAAGTTGGATTTACCAATGGTACTAGTAGTAAATACCAGTATAGTCTGGTAATGTTTACCTTACAATGGTTGTAGATAAAAGTCCGGTCACTGTCGGACTTGAAATTACCGGACCTGACTTTTCCTGCAGTGGCAGTAAAAACAACACACATGACAGACACAAAAAGTTAGACACAGGTAGAAAATACCATAGACACAAGCTGGAATATGCTCACGACATAATAGCTCGTCACTGCCATCCGCACAGGACCTTACGCCGTCACAAACAGGGTCTTCGACCTTCTGAATATTCCACTCAAGACATCGTCCATTGCTGCAGCTTTTCTCGCCTTTTCTCTCACCTGCGTTGAACATTGAGACATCACGTTTCAACATCTAACTACAATATGCCACTGAGCCGTATTGAGAGACTTAGACAGTACTTATTTATCCCTAGAACTTTAAAAATCACGCAGGAGTAACGGTTGTAGACAAGGACACTATGGAATTCTTACCTCTACAGAATATCTGTATTTTAATTAGTCTTGCTCCTTGTTTTAATGTTTATTTGTACCATTATCGGATATTATGAGTAACCGTCAATATTTTAATGCTGAATGATTCACGATACATGGAAGTACATGCAAGTGTAGGCAGACCATGCACAACCTACATACACCAACTGTGTGAGGATACTGTACTCTGGAAGACCTGTTTTGGTGCTATGGAGGAGGGGGGGGGGCTAGAGGGAAAGGGTCATGAACATCCGCGAGTCTCTAAGGCCAGATGATGATAATGTATGTTCCTTGTATCCACATACAAGGGAGATCGATGATATATTCAAAGTCATCAGATAGATTGGAAAGTAGCAATTACTTGTTCTAAGTTAGGTCATAAATAGCGAAGTGTTCACATATTGTTTTATGGTTAAAGTGGAACCAAGGGCAATCTAAATCCAGTTTGAAAAAAATTAATAATCATATAAAGGTGGCAAGGTGAATTTAAAGGTTCTGGGTTCGAATCCCTAGTAAGTGTTTGAAACATGTGATGAAACGTTGCTCTCTGCGTTTCTACTTACAGCAGCGTAGTTCGTCCGTATTGCCTCCACAGTCGTCCCTACCGTCACATACTTGGGTCAGGTCAATGATGGTCCCATTGGCACAAATCCCTTAGGTTTGATTGAAGTAAAGAAAATTGTTTGTTTGTTAGAAGTAATCTCCGTAATTAAATCCTGCAGTACAGTTTGATTTGTTAACCTGGAAGTAGTCTAACCTTCGTCAACTTTTCAAGAATCTAGTTTACGGTAAAGTTATCAGTACCTCATCATAACATAACGTTAAAGAGACGTTATATACCCCTTCCATCCTGTAGATGTACATGTGTTCTTGTTACGTACCAGTGTTCCTGTAGTCGACACACGTCAGACAGTCACAGTGGGCCGCAGTGTTGCCGCACCAGTTGTCCGAGGAGCAGCATGGGAAATTACTGCCAGGGTCGCATTCGGCGGGGGTACTGTCTTGAGTACCTTCAGCCTTGTAGCCTCGTCCGCAACGCAAATCTTCACGCCACTTCTTAGGAGCTATTACTATGAGGTTTCGCTCTATCAGTCACTTTTCATACGTACACAAAAATTGTCTAATCTAATTCTGTATATGGCATCATTTCCGTGTCAATTTTCTGTCTTAAAAGGGTACATGGAATAAACATTGCGGTGTCTACTATGTTGCAAATAGAGCATGAAATTCCGAGAGAGAAGCAATAACAAAGTTCAGAGTATGCACGAATCTGATATTCATGGATCAACTAGAGGTCAAAGATATCACACTTTCGTAAATAGCTATTTCGCCGAAAGCTTTACCAGGTACCCATTGCCCAAACACCTACGTCCCACTCAAAAATCAATGTTCAAAATACGAGATATCATACCCTTGCACATCGCTACAGTACCGTACAAAGCAGCCATCCTCCGTTGTCCCAACCCAACCCAACTTGCCTGCCAAATATCATATAGATACATGCACCACACCCCATGATGTAACCGTTAAAGAATTCACAAAGCCTTATAAATGGTGAACCTAACACTCATAACCTTCTCGGCGAAGCTGCTAAATAACTTGAACGCCTCACCACAGACTGGCACTTCGCACAGCTCGAATCGCACTGACGGATCCTCGGTGAAGCACCAGACTCCCGGTTCACCATCCGGATTCCGGCAGTAGTTCTCCTCCAGTCCGGATGACGGGTGTTAAACAGCTTGCCGTGTACATGTGGAAACAGCCTGTCCCAGCGTTGACACGTCTTGCCTGTCCTGGTCACAGAGACGGTTCCTCGGTAGGATGCCCCTTCCCCCACCTGGCAGGGTTCTGATAGATGAAAAATGCAGCTGAACTGTACTTTCCATCAGACATATTAGAAAACTTTTCTGTTCTCCAACTCCTGGTTTCAATGAATGAGCAATTCACAAAACCGAATGTTAGCACCAATTCTAATGACTTTACCAAATTCACAGATGAACCCAGCGTCTATCTTACAGCCCACGTCGTTCCACTTATTTCTGTTGTTGAAGGAGAGGTCGCCCGAGTTGCCGGGTAAGTACGTCGCACATCGCTCCTTTCCTCCGCTCGGTTCTCCCTCGGCCCAGTTTTCCCATTCCATCGGCTGGGAACCGCGTGCGTATGTCCACGTTCCGTCATCCCGGGTCATCCCGAAGTAGAAAACCTTCGTCGTGTCCGCGGCGTTCTTTAAAGCGACGAGGAAGTCGTTGGTGGCGCTGTCACCAGGCATGGCCAGAGTGCTTCCTTCTTCTCGGCAGGTCGCCAAAGCCTGGTCGTACTCACTCTCGGTGTCGTAGGCACGGTAACATCGGCGTGTGTGTGGGAGGTGCCAGTAGCCATTGGAACACTCTCCAGCTGTGGTCAAGATGTGAGGATAAAAACTTATTAGGGGTGAAAATACTTACTTCGTCTTGTAATGATTGTACGCATTTATTGCACAATTCAGTCACACTGGGCTAAATAAGGTAAAAAAAAAACATGTTCGAAGTTGAGAAATACAAGATACGTACTGCTTAATAATAATATATATCCCGTTATTTTATTATCTTGACACACCAATAACCATGTTCAGTACCTGTAATAACCTGAACTTCGCACAGTGTAAGGATTCGGGAGGGGCCAGTCAGACGAAACCCCACATATCTTCCTGCCATCCACCGACACTGGATGGAAACGGACGGCTTCGTCACGAGGATCTGATGATCACCTCCACACCTGGGGTTCTCGCTGACCTGGGCGGAATCCCCGATGTGGATGTTGAAGGGGTTGAGTCGTTCCGAACAGCAGTCCATGCGGTTGAAGATGACCACTCTGTAGATATTGTCGAAGCAATTGCAATTAAGTACACTTCAGGATGAAAGTCGTAAGACACCATGTATGCAAAACATGGTAACGTGTATTTAATCTCTGCTATGTCAGTTCTTCTTTGACTCACTGGTTTAAAGATATCGATTCAAAATGGAAGGACGTCGTTGCCGGCCATGCCCCTACATGTCAATCATCACACCATTTCTAGTCAGCCGTTTACTGTTGTTTTAGTATGTTATCTTTCGTTTTGCTAAATACGCTCATCTCGTGTCCATACGTACCTGTCAATCATATACGATCGGCCGAGATCCACCCACCAGCTAGGACCAGTCTCCTCCTGTGTGTGTGTACAGGTGGCAATGCCGGAGTTCATGTAGGTATTGGTGATCCCGTCTACAGCAAGGCTGGCCACCCCGGGTCCGAGCGTCCCGTTAAGGGTGCTAGTCTGGAACGCCGTCTTCCCCAGAGCGACATTAAAATCTACCGCGAACGAAGGATATCGTCAATAGATTGAAGTATTTCCATCTGTACATTAGAGTTCTATGGTTAAACGCATTCGATACAATATAAGGGCAGCAAAACTGGAATACGGCAATCTGCATGATATTGATACATACTATCCCACATTCATTTCCATCAGTTTTTCATACTTTGGGCATTTAAAACAGGGCAAAAAAGCGCTGAGTCTTTTGGTACCCCGAAAATAGGAACAAGAATCCTACTGTACCAGTAACCGTTTTAGTCACAATTTTGGCATTTTTGCTCCATGAATGTCAATATATTACATTGGGATAGTGTTGTCTCAACGTGGTATGTAGATAAATGACTAAAGTATTGGCTTTCTAAAATCTGTTTTTCAAGCCCTAAAAACTAGCCCTGGGCACCGGTTTTAACAAAGTTCTGTACGGAGAGCCATGAGCTGTTCACCCAACGTAACGACTCGGCAATCCTTCTGCTGCCTTACTGCCTTACAGGAGTACCTGTCGTTGTCTCGTGACCGAGATTACTACTTTACCTAGCTAAAAAGACAAAACATATAAGTACATGGGAGACGGCCAAACGATTACGCAATAAATGTAATAACATGGCAAAGTATCTGAAAAAAATGTATTACCAGAATGAAATCAAATCTAAGAGTAACGACAGTAAGGGCCTTTGGTCAACATTAAAAACGCTCTTACCAGGTAAAGCCAAACACGCTGTTAACGTCCCTAAACAGAATGAAAACAATGTTGCAAATGAGTTTAATTCATACTTCACTTCCATTGGAGCAAAACTAGCCGCGGCCTTCTCTCGTGTGTATATGGCAACCATAGGACCACCTAAGTCCATTTTTAACTTTACCGACATACCAACTGCATTTACACACAAACACTTGCTGAACTTACCTCTTGGCAAGAGTACTGGGGTGGATGGAGTAAGTAGCAGGCTAATCCGCCATGCTGCACCAGCAATATCTGCACCACTAACTTACATATACAATCTGTCACTCTCAACAGGAACGGTACCCGCTGGCTGGAAATAGGCCAAGGTCACACCGATATACAAAGATGGGGACAAAAATGACTGCAGTAACTACCGGCCAATATCAGTCATTCCATCTTTCATGAAGAACTTAGAAAAAGCAATACATGCTCAAGTCCATAATTTCCTTACTGAACATAACATCTTGAACACTTCACAATCAGGTTTCAGATCGAAACATTCTACCACAACAACATTGATCAATGTAACAGACACAATCCTAGACAATATGGACAAAGGGCTTTTGACAGGTGCAGTATTTTTGGACCTGAAAAAGGCCTTTGATACTGTGTCCCATGAAATTCTGCTTGACAAACTACGAATGAATGGCATCCAAGACAACGAATTGTTGTGGTTTCAGTCATACCTATCAAACAGGTGCCAGATAAAAGTTATAGACGGTACCACTAGTGATTGCCTAGGTATAACTGAAGGTGTCCCACAAGGTTCCGTTCTGGGACCATTGTTGTTCATTATATTCATAAATGATATGCCAAACTACATAAGCCAAGGACAAATAGTAATCTATGCGGATGATACAGCAATTTTCTTTGCATCGAAATCAGTTACTGATATAAACAGAGCCTTGAATGCAGATCTCCGCAATATTGAGAGGTGGCTGGATGCAAACAGATTGACACTTAATGTCCGGAAATGCAAGGCAATGCTTTTTGGCACTGTGAGAAGGCTACGTCTAGATAGCGAACAACTAAATCTTACTCTTTCCGGAACGTATTTGGAGGTAGTTTCATGTTTCAAGTATTTGGGTGTTTGGCTTGATCCCTGTCTCACATGGAGCATACATATTAACAAGCTATGCAATGCAGTGTCCTCTAGGCTAGGAGTGTTAAAACGTTTAGTACCCATTCTACCGCCTAAGGCACGTTCTATGCTGTTTAACTGTATGGTTCTCCCAAAGATTGAGTACTGTGACACTGTATGGGCCAACTGTGGGAAATCTCTCTCTGACAATCTCCAGAAACTCCAAAACCGTGCAGCACGGATTATCCTCGGTCTGTCACGAATATCACATGTAGATAACGAGCAGCTGTCTGCACTAGGTTGGATTTCCCTGACATCCCGCCGGCAAATGCACCTTCTGCAAACCGTCTTTAAGTCAATCCATCAGCAGGTACCAGCGTACTTACAAGTATTTGACAGAACTTCTCACATCTATGCAACAAGGCAAAATTCATATTTATCATTACAACTACCCAAAGTTAAACTGGAATCTGGCCGTAGAAAATTTGCATACAGGGGTGCATTTGCATGGAATGAGTTGCCTGGTACAGTTAGAGTGGTCACATCTGGCCACTCTTTCAAGAAGCTGATAAAACATCATTGCTGACCTCTGACCTCTCGACCCAGCCTGATCCATCGATTTTGATGCTCGGTTGTGTATATATATATATGTTACTTTTGGTTATTTTGTTTTACTGTTGTTGGTGTCTATGTCTATCTGTACAGGGCAAGCCTGTAAAGCAGTATATTGTACTGAGTGCGTCTACCCTGTATAAAGAAGACAGAAATAAATAAATAAATAAACTCCTGGCAATATTGGCAAGTTCTACTTCCCACCGCAAGGTGGCGCTTGTAGGTAAACATCTCACGGTTGTGTGTAAAGGGGCGATCGGATTGCCCAGCCTGATGAAACTATTCATGGATTACTGGGGTATGCTGATCTAGATATTCTATAGCTGGGCCAGCTCATTATTCTAATGCCTAATTCGTAAATTCTGGAAGTGAACAGCCAGGGTGAGAGGTCCTGACATCATCTGTAGCTCACGGCGCAAGTAAAGTATCTTTTTGTCAGTGTTTGACGATGCCGTGCGAGAAACAACAACAAAGTATGTTGGAATGAGAGTACATAGATAATTCATGGATGGAGCAGCACCAATACATACTTACATACTAGAATCACACCGCCCTGTATGTCTCGGACCATTGCAGACTAATTAGCTGACGTCACAGCTGAGTTGGGCAACACTAGGCCCAAAAGGGCAACACTAGGCCCAAAATGATCCAGAATGGAATCACCCTTGTAGTGCCTACTTAACAGGCTTCATACGTTTTTCTTTAGCACAAAGTACAAGGACAGACTCGAGTGGTACGGTCTGGTACTCAGTGCGGATGGGTATAAGCAGGTAAAAAGCAGGTTTTGTTTAGAGCTTCCAGTTGTTCAAGTTAGAAGTGGACAAGCCCCCGTTTCTTTAGTTATCAACCAGAAAATGCTGGCATGAAGCAATGTACAAATAGACGACGTCTAAATAAACGGAACGCTCTAATTCAACGTAGAGCGTAATTTGTGCATTTTGCGTACAGCGTATTCGCCGTTTTAATCCAACGTAGAGCGTAGAGCGTTGTCGCCCCCCCCCCATGCAGGCCCCCAAATATAAAACTTGCAAACTATCATCGCAAAAATAGTGTTCACAGTTTTTTCAAGTTCTACAAAACACAAGCGTAAACTGAGTGAAGATATCACTATATTGTGTGTTAATGCTTATTGAGTTAACGGTCGTGGATAACTAGCTAGTTACACACCTATTGTCGCAAAAGCACCTGACAGGCAGCAGCACAGACCCCAGAGCAGCGCCAGTGATGTTCCAGTGGTCGACGGGTTCCCCATTCTAACGCGAGATGACTAAAACTCGTGCTGTACCAGTTCTTTTTTTAGTAAACTACTGTTGAACAGTTCTGGTGCACGATCTTGACGCAACATGTACGGACAGATTCTACCAGCAACTAGTATTAAAAAGTGGTGCGTGTGGTATTTCATGTGCGTCACGAACTCCTACGTCACAGGGTTACCATGGTAACCACTACCAAATAAGGTAAAAGTTGCGTGAGTGAGAGAAGTAATTGAATATTCATTTCATTAGTGTCCTCCGTCTGGTATTTTCTGACGTGTTGCTTTGTGAATTATTCAATGACAGGAGTTTTGTGCCTGCCTGTACCCGTACCGGAATGTCAGCGCGTACAGCAAACTACGCATTCTGTGCGTCCATTAAAAATATGAGTCCAAATGACTCGTTTTCCTGTATTATAAACGGTTCTTCGGTTGAGGAGAGCTAGCATATTGTTTTTCCGATAGATACTAGGGACATGCAGATTCAGCCAAGCACAGCAGGTTGCCCCTACTGTTCTCCATAAGTTTAGATACATCTACGTAACGACGTAGAGAGGAGGGCCTGCAAGGGGGGGGGGTCCCGACAACGCTCTACGCTGAATTCGGAAACCTCTCGATTACGCTTTACGATGAATTCCAAGTGGCTACAACGCATTACATAGAATTAAAACGCCGAATACGCTCTACGCAAACATATCAGAGCGGTCCGTCTACGCTCTACGTAGAATTAAAACGGCCGATTACGCTCTACGGAAAAGGGCTTGCGGGCTCCCATAAATAGCTGGTTACACACCTGTTGTCGCAAAAGCACCAGACAGGCAGCAGCACAGACCCCACAGCAGCGCCAGTGATGTTCCAGTGGTCGACGGGTTCCCCATTCTGCCGCGAGACGACTAACTCGTGCTGTACCAGTTCATTTTAGTAAACTACTGTTGAATAGTTCTGGTGCACGATCTTGACGCAACCGTGATGTACGGACAGTCTACCAGCAACTAGTATTAAAAAGTGGTGCGTGTGGTATTTCATGTGCGTTACGAACTCCTACGTCACAGGGTTACCATGGTAACCACTACCAAATAAGGGTAACACCCCAGGTACAAGTTGTGTGAGGGAGAGGAGTCATCATTTCATCATTTCATTAGTGTCCTCCGTCTGGTATTTTCTGACGTGTTGCTTTGTGAATTATTCAATGACAGGAGTTCTGTGCCTGCCTGTACCCGTACCGGAATGTCAGCGCGTACAGTAAACAGCACAGTCGGTGTGTCCATTAAAAATATGAGTCCAGATGAATCTTTTTCCTGTATTATAAACGGCTCTTCGGTTGAGAAGAGGAATCATATTGTTTTTTTGATAGATACTAGGGACATGCAGATTCACAAGTCTTACGTTTTTCAGCCAAGCACAGCAGGTTGCCCCTACTGTTCTCGATAAGTTTAGATACATCTACGTAACGTACAGAGGTTTGACGTCTGAAGCGCCTCCATATACACGGGGTCACTCAGCTGGCTTTACGTCATCATACAAAATGACGAATGCACTTTACCGTCTTAAGTGTCCAAGATGGAGATTGAACCCCGCTCTCTAAATCCACCGAATCGAAATTGATCAATATGGAAAAGCAGTGGGGTTGTTTAGTCTCTACCAGACTTCTTTTGCAGGCTGAATAAATCGTAGAAATCGGCTTACAAAGGGTATTAATTTGGCGAGAGAAGTAGCCGGCCATCGCTACATTAATCGCCAATTAATACCCTTTTAGACCTATATCTACGATTTATTCAGCCTGCAAAAGAATTCTGGTGGAGACTACATTTTGAGAGGCAAAGTGACGAGGGCTACTTGAGGTTTGACTACTAGCTAGTACGTAGTATACGCGTAACAAAAAATTATCAGTAACGCTTAACGCTGATTTTATGATGACAAATAACGCGCTACGTAGTATTACAACAACCAATAACACTTCAGGAGGAATATATTCAATTATCAGAGGTGGCGGCAGTAAATTTTGATGGGGGGGGGCAAGATTTAGGGCGCCGAAGGCGTCCGTCAGCGAGCGTCGCGGGCGCGAGCCTGCTAGGGGTGTCCGGGGGCATGCCTCCTCCCCCCCGGAAATTTTGAATTTTTAACCCCTCTGAGACGTTATTTCCAGCATTTTTAGACCTAAATTTTAGTTTATTTTAAGCTAAGTTTCATGCTTCTTTTAGAGTTCGTTTATGAATTTTTCCATGTGAGACGGAACCGAACGGTCATTGTGTGTCATTTAGGGAATAACACCCTCCTTCATCTCAGCAGTTTGTGTTGTACAGTGTTCAATTTTAGATTATCATACAGAAAAATCTCGCTGTCATGTCCAATGTTCCAATTGAGTAGGGTTCTGTAATAAACTATAACAAGAAGCCATAGGTGACAATCCTCCGTGAAGTTTTATATATTTCAACAAAAAACAATCCCAAGCGTCAACGCCAGACCTACTGTGCAGACATTATAATTAGGCAACGGTTAATACAATGAGGGCGCGTCACAAGCATAAAACATAAAAAGACCTAAATCCATTACTGCTCCCAGGGCGTGTAAAGATACTGTGCTTCAAGTTCGAAGTTCATTTTAATTACACACACACAATCATTGCATTCACATAAAGATCGGACTATCATGGTCGTGTCACTATTAACGAAGACAGCCCCACCGTCTTACCGTGCCTGTTATTTATTAAGCGCGACTGGAACAGGCCAAATTCCAGCAACAGTTGCCGCCAGCACCGCGAGTGTTACTGCCGCCGGTCAGATACCCGGGATATCTGCTTAGAGAACCTCTGCTACCAGACAACTGCCTAAACCTACGGCCTATTCCACAGGATTGTAAAAGTAGGGATGTTTCTAAAATATGCATTTACTTCAATATCAAAACTGCTACGGTGAAAATAAAAAGATGTAATGGTACACCACATGCCCAATTACACAGAAATGCGACGCACGGAAGAATGCGTTTTGGCTGCGAACATCTTCCAAAAAACTTGCCATCTCTTAAGCACGGGCAAAAACATCTGGAACCACTTATCGGAACCTCACCGTATCTGCATGAAGTTCCACCCCCCACTGCTATTCCAAACAACGCGTTTTTCTGGACCATTCCAATTCGCCTCGTAATTGTAGGGGTGCGTCTGCAATATTACATTGACCGCGAAAGCAGCAACGGCAAAAATACACATTCTTGCATCAACACGGGCATGCCCGCAGACGGCGTATAAAATTGCGTGCCGATTACACAAAGAGAACCCAGTGTTTTGACTGCGAACACGAAAAACCAGCTCTTCACAACACTCCGTCCGGAGGTCCTGACCTCCTTCACGGAGTAATAATAAAGAATGTGGAACGTGCAAAGAGTCATCTCACATGTAATTTCTATTCTTAACTGTTGTATACAGCAATCAACCTTTATTTGTCAAAGTAACCAACCATTATTTGTTATTTCTGACTGTGCAATATGAAGTTTTTTTGAAGATTTATGCCTGATGAACTATTTACTCCCATGAAAATCCCATCACTTTTGTTTCCTTGGCAAACTGACAGCGTAATAAACATGACCAAAGTTGTCTACATAAAGAGAATGGTCGTGGACTTGTGTTGCAACTTTTCAACAAAATTACCATGTGTCAAAAGCTCTGCAGAAAAGTTGTTTTCAAATCACAGATTCACATCAACCTCCAGATTTTTCACTTCTCTATGGCTGACAATGTATCTTCTTTGCGTATCTAACATTTCACAACCTATTTTTCAACTTGTTTACTACATTTAAGAGATAAGAGTGGGAAGGTCTACATTGTCTTTATAACTGAAATAAAGAACTTAATGGCTAGGATGTCCACAGGTTTTGTCTTATTGTGCACAGTCTGAAGGGTTTACAGATACTTTGGTTCATTCAACTGAACCAAAGTACCTGCTTCGATCACAATTGAAAGACACAAAAGTAGAAGCAATCGGTGTTAGGTCCATGGTGTCAACAAGGTTCTTGTGAACTATGCAACATCATGCAGTTTAATATTCGATCTTTGTTTTCAAGGTCTTTTCAAGGATGAAAACTCTCTCTCTCTCTGACGTCGCAGACGTGCCGATTGGGATGGTTAAGTATTGAATCTCAGCAGTTTGTGCGTCTCAGAGAATGTTCAATGTGATCCAGTGGCCATGACCGTCGAAAAACTTTCCCGAACCGTGATTATAGATTACCTATCGAAGGTGTCCAACAGACGGGCAGCTACGTATACTCGGAACCAGGCATCTAGTCTCTGAGAAAGACAACTGAATACCATACTGCATCCCGGGTCACGGATACTTCTCAACTTGATGCATATGCCATGGCTCTGCCAAGTCAAGATATCCTGCCTTGCTTGATCCATGATAAATCTTATCTTGTCCTGTTCCTACGGTGATACGAAGCTGAAGGTTGTGAATTACTCAAGACTCACTCGGACAGCCAAACATCTGATGTATGTAGGGCAAAGGCCACCAAATGGCGCATGCCCAGAGGGCCCAATCTGAGACCCCTTTGATTGAGTGCAGCCAAACCAACTGAAAACAGCCTTTTTCTTGCTATGTGTGGATGAATGCTGGCATTTTCCAGCTGGAGAGTTATTTCTATTTCTATTAACTTGAAAAAACTGGCTGTTAGTGTTGTTCTGGCTGCTTGGTAGGTTCTAAAACTAATCCCATCTTCTTGTCTTTTGGTGGTTTTCAAGGGGGTCAGAGGTCATGCTGCCAGTGTTTGCATTTGCCGTGATATGTATCGCTGGTCAAAAAGTGAAATTTTTGGCCTAAATGGACAACTTGGAAGTTGGACTACCCTGTCAATATGTGTTTACAATAGTTGAACACTCAAGTAGGTGATTGTTGACAGCTCAGTTCTTAGATGTTTTCCATATATTCCAATAGGGGCTGGAATTAGTGGGCTGTCGCCTGTAGACTATCGCATGCCTCACCGTGAGGACTCCGTATGCTCATTTAACTGCCCTGCATATTTGAAACATTTTGAAACATATATAAGTATAACTTAGTTAGAAGTTAAATCGCGATCCAAAAAGCAACCAATATTTGCTCTGGACGCCTTAGGTGCATGGATTTTTAAAAAAAGTTTTGGACGACGGGGTTCTAATTCTACAAACAAGAAACTGGCATTATCATCATTTTAATGTTTTCACCAATATGCATCGTATCTAACTCCCATGCACATTTTGAAATATATGCCAAATTTAAATCAGGACCCATCACAAAAGGAGGATCACTAGCCCAGGGCACCTTAGATGCAATGAGTTGTTTCTTATACCCCAAGTGAGCCTCGCACGGCCTCGCCACCGAATAGCCTCCCCAGACAGGACGTACACAAGTGCCGCCAGAAAGTAGTACGTGACAAGGACGAAAGGTCTAGTTAAAAGTGTTAGCTATTAAACTATCGGCGTAATTTCCAGATTGTGTTAGATTTGTGCAGTTAAAAACTATAATTGTGTTTGTTCCATATATATCGTCACGTTGGTATACAGCTTAACAGTCCCGTGGCGGATGGATATACGCAGAATTTCTCGTCGCACGACCGTACTCAGGTTCAGTTGGAGAGAAGGGCGGTGGTGTGAGGTAGGTTCTGAATTTTCAGGTCGTTTTGTGTTCTGAATTGCCGTTTCTGTGATCGTTAACTTGCGTAGAATGAATCCTAAAGATGTTACGGTTACTCGTAAATAGACGTGGACAAGTTTTTGCGAAAGTTGATTGATTCTGTCGTTTTGTTTTGTTAAGCCAAGTCTCTTTTTTAACCTCCTTGGTTGAGCCGCACAGTGTTTTGCACGGCAGTTTGTGGAATGTGTCTCGTCACCAAATTATAAACAGTTTGCCCCAACCTTTGGTCACGAGAAAGTATTTAATTTGTGATCGTAGAAAACGTCCAAACAATGATGATTATAATTAGGCCAATTTTAACTGCTAATGACAAAATTTGAAGAGAATGTCGTAGAAGGCTGACCTCGGCTGACATTTGTGATGGATTATCTTGTTTACGTGTTGGCGGACGAGAACTGCGTACTTGGCAATATTTTCGGACGATTTGCCCAGAATGATTACACAGCCCAAGACTAGTACATTTTTTTATTCGTATATTTATTTATATTTTAATTTTTCAAGGTATCCGAACATTTGAAAAAGTTCAGGAACCGAAAAAAATACATGGTTGAGCTACCGAGCAACTCGGCCTCCGTTAGACTTTTCCTGGTTACAAAAACCTACTTGACCAATATCTACTGTGTTGTCTGTTCGGTACCAAATGTCAAGAGTGAGAATTTTGTCTAAAGATTTCGGTACTAATCCTTATATTCGTGTTTCCTCTAAAGCTACTGAGATGTACATCAAACACCGTGGATCAGCTGTGAGATGAGGACCATCCACATAGAACACCTTCAGCTGTGTCCACGCAAGACAGGAAATACCATTAGAAACAGCTTATTTATGCAGCAAAGCGCGCTTTTTGATATCTCACCTGCGCTTAAATATTTAAACTACACTTGTCGTTTGTAAACATCGGTGGCTGAGCAGTTCATGATCATTACTGAAGTAATTGATTGGCTTGCGGTAGATCGGTCGGCCAACTCAATGGTTGTTAGTTTTATAGGTCTATTTCCTTCAGCTGTCCAGCCTCTTGGAAACCCAGACTTCGGGGACTGTGCCATTGGCTCAGTGGGGGCTGGTTCAGCTTAGATTAGTTGCATGTTGCAGCCATTTTTATCAACTGTTTTTTTTTGCTGTTGTTGCCACAACAATGAAAGGGGTGGATCAGACTCGAGGTTAAGTCGGTCTGTGTGGCATAAGCTCTATGCAAAGTTGTATTAGCCGGGATGCCCGAATTGTCGGACATTTCCGACTACAGTTGCATGTAATCCTACCCTGACCACTGTGGCGTGACATCAGTAAACCACAGATTGAACGATATCGGTGGCGATACAGGTCCGACTAGATCTCTTATAATTTATGTAACTTCAGGGGTGCCAAGCAGATATATGGAGTTACAACAAATTGTTGGGCGCTTCAGGCAGATGCACATATGGCACTTGCACATTCCGGGTTAGTGACTACCGAACCTTGGCTATGAGTAATTACAGGTTTCAAACGGTCTCATTCCGGCACGAACGTCTGTCAATACAGCATAACAACAGGGAAAGGAATACAGTATGCTAACAAGGGGTGGTCAGAGAACAGACCACCGTTACATCGTGCACGCGACTTGGTGTGAGGGAAGGCTACGTGCCCGACGCATCTCACATCAGAATCTGAGGGCATGGACACAAGGCCAAACCAAAGAATATACATCGTCACTCCTTTCGCACTACTACATGTTTATATATGACACGAATCACATTTCGTTGTCTAGAAGTTATAATACTAGTTCGGAATACAACATCATTGGTGGCGACACTGAGTGCAGAGACACTACTCAGTATAGACACGCCACTCACACTTCAGGAACCCGGTGCTTCCGGGGACAGTTTTTTTTTATTTCCAAAATCTAAAGGAGTACAATCTTAAATCATACTTAGTATTTTCACACGAAGTGTGGGTAAAAAAACTGGTGCTGTGCATCTCTGATTAGAGCCATCTGACTTGATGTACCTGAAAATTTCTTCTCTGAGTGTGACTCTGATATCTTGGCATTAGAAGGTGTAGCTACCCCTGAAGTAGGTTTTGGACCGGATGAAGTGTTAACCTTTGAACTTTTTGATGATTGACATGATGTACCTGAAAATTTCTTCTCTGAGTGTGACTCTGATATCTTGGCATTGGAAGGTGTAGCTACCTCTGAAGTAGAGGGGTCGTCGGTAGAAACTGCCACGTTTTCCGGTAGGGCATTCAGATAAGACTCAAGACAGGTGGACCACACACCTGGGGTTTGTATTATCGGCGTACTGCTTGATTGACTTGACCTCAACCTGTCGATGGTTGAGCCCCCCTTGTACATTTTTGCTCACGCGTCCAGTGAACTTAATGTACCGACCTGACAGCTGGTTGACGCCCAATGCATACTGTTCGGGGTTCCCCGTGCTTCGGACTCCGCGGAAGCCGTTCTTCTCCGCTGTTTCTTACAGTACGGCGCAAACGACAATAAGCCAGGGTTACGAACCAAGACCGAGAAGAAGCAGTGTTTGTCTACATCGACTCAGTTGTAGAACGTTAAACATTTCGGTTGTACAAAAAAACAATCCTATCAATGGTGATGACACCACTTACCTATGTGAGATTTTACACAATAGCTACTGGGCTGGGCAGGGTCGCAACTCCCTGAGGGTCACCCACCTAAAGACCCCGGATACCCGTCAAAGTTCGTCTAGGTTACACAGTGAAACTAATTTGGATAAAATTTGAGATAACCATTTGTATATATATATATATACACAAATCAGAATCGTCTTCCTACCCGACATACAATAGAAATGGTTTTCCTGCCTGATATACGCAGGGTCGTTAGCAGTAAAATTTCCTTCCTAGTGTCCACATAACATTCCAGTCTACATATTTCAACGTCCACACATCATTCCAGTTCATATTCAAGTCTGATTGTATGGTTGCCGGCTCAGTAAGGGAACCTCCTCTCAGATCTCGGAATGGGGTCCGGAAAGGTCCACAGCTCCGGACGCTGCCGCAAGGGCTCCTCCCAACCGCATTGTTCCTGGTTGATTCCCGCGGGATGCAGCACAATACCGGGTGTTCGTAGTGCTCTGGTATTGAGTCGAGGCGGTCGCGCACCTGTCCCCTCAGCTCTTCTACCATCCTCAGGAAATCCCTACACTGGGCATTCAGCCCCTGCACCATGGCTACAATATCGAAGCCCAGGTGGGCGCAGAAAGATGACACGAACGCCTCCATGGGATGCGTCCTGGGGTCTGCGTCCGGGACCGGTGGGTCGCGCCGCCCGCTCTCAAAACTCCAGAGGAGCTGGTAGAGATTGTGAGGCTGGGGCTCCCCGTTGATTTCGGCGTCCAGGCGAGCGATTACCCGGTTCAGGCCACGGACGCTGCGGCGGAGTTCGCCTTTCTTGTGACGGAGGTAGACGTACGCCTTTTCCAGTCTGTAGCGGGCGTACACCTCCCTCATTTTCCCTCTGTTTCGGGTCCAGGGATCCACCCGGCGGCCTGGGCCTTCCTCCCTTCCCCACGACCGCCAGTCATCTTCCACTGGGCCGTAGTCGTGGTCTTGTGGGGTGTCGACAGCGTCTGAACCCCACTCGTCTGATGAGCCGTCATCGTGTGGCCCGGCTGCTGCCATTCTGCGTTGTGTCGTTTTGGAAACTTTGCTGGAAGATCGGATGGAATTCCTCGCTCGGCTATCGGCCTCTTTGCGGACTGGCGGTCCGAGCTCGGAATGAAGCTTCTGTCCGGCGACGGTCCTATTAAAAGTTGCGGGTCCGGTGTCGACGTTACACGGCAGGTTCTCTTCAATGTCGCCATGCCTGGGCGCGAAACTGGGTCTTCGTCAGGCCGGAGCTCTTCACCGCGATGATAGCTCGTCAAAGTTCCCAGGCCCGAGCGCAGGGAGCCGTTCACACCAGGTGTAAGGTCTTCGACCAGGTTGGATTTCGGAGCCGGTGTCTCTGTTCTGTCTTTAACTGCAGCTGGTTGAATGTCGTCTCTGCTATGGTAACTCGTCGTCCAATGGGCACTATGCGAATAAACAACAGTCCAATCTTGTAAAACATTTTATTGGCATTTTATTGGATTATGTCTAATTATGGATAATGTTCTCTTAACTAAAATGGCTTTCTGATGCGGCACATCTGCCCTTTGGAGCTATAGTATTTTCTCATCAATTATGGACATGTTCTTAATTTGATTATATGTATCACTCTCTAGTTAATATCAGTCATGTTTGTGGGTCGAGAAGCCACTCAGGGGTGGGTGGGTGTGAAAACTCGCCATTGACAAGAGCTACCTACCTCTCAAAAATAACAACCATATAGCATGTCCAAAACAAGAGATAAAAAAAAGCAGAGATCCCATTTCATTACCAAAAAAAAGCAATAGGAGGATCTGTGGCCCGGCTTTGGTTCCTCTTTCGAGCCCGTCGCGTCTTCGGCATGGCTAGGGCTCAAAAGAAGAAAAGTAGTCAGAATACTGGTTCAATCTTAAGACCTGAATAGTTGTGTTCCAGTCCAGGAGCTCCCTCTTCTCATGTTAGAGAAAAATAATTATTGTGATTAGCAGTGATAATGTAGCAATGCTGAGAATCAAACCCAATGATGAGACATACAGTAACATGCATCAGGGTTGTACCACCCCTCCAGATGCTAGGATAAAGCAAAAAGTGCATCAAAGGTTAATTTATACTTCACACGATGTCAGGATGATACAAATGGGGGAAAGGGACTTCATCGCTCTACACGATGTTAAAATAAGATATGGAAAAGTGCATCTGGGTCGTATCACACGATGCTAGAAAAAAATCCGTAGCGTGCATCAGGATGACGGTACGATGCTAGAAAATATACAGAAGGTGTGCATCAGGGTTATAGTACCCCACACGATGCCAGAAAAATTTCGGCGCGTGAACGACTGGCCCGCTCGTGGTTGTACGGCCTCGAGGGACGGCGTTCACTCTGCAGTACAGCTGCGGTGAAAACAACAACATATTCCGTTGCATTGTAAAATTCAGTTGTCCTAGGTAGAGGTACATACTAAAGGAACAAATGAGTAACTAAGAAGAGTATTTGCCCCCAATAAATATAAAAAATAAAATGACGCAACCAATGTTCCTTTTTTTAGGAATTTGTTTCTGATACTTTAATATCTTTTTTGTCAAATCCCAACTTCTGGGGAGTAGATATCTTACATATAACAAGGAATCAATGGCCTTTGGAGAACTTGAACGCATGGGGGCAGCTGTGCTGTTCAAGCTCATTACTGACATCCCCAAGGAATGCCTTGACGTCCAGAATGGCCTCCAATTCCCAGGTCTTTACATTTTGGGAAGCTGTTGTTGATGGCATGGATCAGCTCTTCCACGGTGGTAGCGTCCTGCTTCTGGAGCGTGGAGGATATCTTACTGAAGAACTGATCCACGTCTTCATGGGTGTGGCCAACAAGCAGGTAGCCCACTTGCACCTGTAGTAAAACACCAAAATGACATTCTTAAAAGTTAGGGTAACACAACTGTGAGCGAGAAATCGCAGTTTGAAATTGTCAAAGTTTCACATATTGTTGAAAATTTTTACACAATGTGTACTGACCTCTTTGAATATCCCCCTGAGGACGAGGTACCCAAGGAATGCAAATACAAACTTGTTTTTGCATTACCTCCTGAAGAAGCAAAAGAAACCTGATGAGTGTACTGGTCATCCCCAAACCTGTTCTTGACTTGCATCCTCTCCGCCCGAGTTTGTCCTGGCCACATGTGGGCACTCCATGTAGCCTTTGTCACTGCCCTGGCAATACCTCTGGACAGGTGGATAGTGTCAGACAAGGACTTTGTGGGCTCATCTGTTGTCTCTTCCATCACCTCAGACATTCCCTTGAAGATATGTCCATCTCCATCATGTACAAGGTGAGACACCCTGATGTTATTCTCGACAAGTTGCTTCCCCATCTCACGGCCTAGTGCTGCCCCATCTCCTATCACAACATGCTTGGCGATGTTTGCCGAACAATTGTGGCTCTTCTTCACTCCTCGACCCAGGTGCCCTAGGTTGCACTTCGCACATTGTTTCTGAGATATGTTGCCAGGATTTTTTTCATGTTAGTCTCATTTTCCACAAAGGTTGCAAAGGCATGAGATGATGGCTGGCCCGGCCTACGTCCGGATCCGAGGGCGCTTTGGAATCTCACATCCCTCTCCCCCTTGATTGGCCTGTCTGCTGGTTTTCCTGTGACTTCATTGGTCCCCAGCACGATCTCCCCCCATCTCTTCATGTCCTCGTCATTCTCCTCCACAATGATTTCTGCATATCGGTTCGCCATCTTCTGCATGCCAGACAGGCTGGGTACTGGTAAATCTAGAGTGGCAGCGATTTCCATAAAGTTCTTTGGTCCTATTGGGTTATTGAATAGTGCTATTTGTAATGCCATGTTTGGGGCTGCTAGTTTCTTGCCTCTCTTTCCTGTCTCCACCTCCTCATAGAACTTATGTGACTGGGAAACGTACTCACAGGAGGTGCAGACAAAAGTTTCTGAGGACACAGTTCCCCTCGTCTCCTCTCTCTTCGCTGATACGCAGAGAACATGAGCACAATGGATTATCAATACTTTTCCAAATATGAAAAAAGTCTGTAGGTAAGAACATATGTAAGAGTCTATAGTGAAAGACATGGTCCTTGCAAGTGATGTCAGCTTTGTCTGGCCGTGATGGATAGGTGACAGTGATCTGAAATATATATTTCTCTTGATCAATTAATCATATATCTATATATCCTATATACTATACTTTTTAAATTTTCCTCGAACACCATGGATATGTTGTTTTCAAAATGTATAAGTGACTAACACCTAGACTAAAAAGTCTTTTGACCTTTTATATTTTGGCAGATAAATACTGTTCTCCAACTTGAAAGTACCGTCGGCACCGTAAAACGCAGAAAAACCACGCCAACATGCGTACTTAAAGGTCAACTTTGATGGAACATATTTCGTCTTTAAATACTTTTGGGATTCTCAACTGACCTACACACGGTTGTTCGGCCTCGTGGGGGCACATAAACAAGCTTCATCTGACGTATCGTGACCGTACTACGACTTATTGTATGGTGTATTCTAAGTACTCAATCCGGCATGTCACGAGGTCTTGACGCCAGCTGCAGTAGTTCCTTCCTTCGTCCCTCCACGGATCCTCCTCTGAACCTATCCATCTCTGTCCTCGCAGCAGAGACTTCCCTTCCCGTAAGTTCCGAACACCTGGAATATAAGAGCAAAAGACCTCTAACGACCTACCACTGTTCACTCGCTACCCACACATAATCAAAGTACCGAAGTTTTGTTTCCTCGACATCTGTCTCCCTTAATCCACAATCAGCTCTTCGTAACATGGCATACGTTGCCTGTCTTACGCGCTATGGCACATGACGTTTCCTGTGATGTATTTTTTCTTTTTGTCCACGATATCGGCATCACCCTTTATCCTGTAATGAGCCCAACGTCAATCATGTTTAGTGGTTCTATTTCTTCAAAGCATGATGTATTATTATATTGCTGTCCGTCAGAGAACTTGAGTGAATGTGGTTCCCAGGCAACTTGGCGAATTGATCCAGTTTCATCTCTGTAGTCATGCATTCTGTTTTTGGGTCCAGGAGCGAGGGTTTTAGCCTCTCCTGTACTTGTAACCTCGCATATTCGCACGGTGTACAACTGAACAACAAGTGTTACGTTTTTATTGACTTTGTATAAGAATATCACATTTAGTTCTAAGGAAACTGTCATGAGGCATGAGATTGTAACTAGATATGAGACATGGGTACGCAAAAAAGGCAGAAAGATTATTAGAAAGGACTCCGCAGGTAATTAATACACTACCTCCGGTACTGGGAGCTCTATCGACTTGTACACCTCTGTTACTCTGTTACGTCATGTAGAATGACATCAGTCCATGTATTGAGCTGTTCCATCCGTTTGGGACTGAGATGGAGCTAGCCATATCTATCCGAGACTTTTGTGCAGGCGAAACTGCCCCACTGGTCCTGGTAGGAAGGTGGCCAAGACAGGTGAAGTACAAGCACAAGGAGTAAGATGAGTCGCTGGAATGATGCATTTTCTGACGCTTTCATTAAGCATTTATATGCCTCCGCAATTTTATCCAACATTTATATGGACAAAAACATTCATCGAATCATTATCATAAACAAATAATATGCACAATAAAATTGCCTCAGTTCCTCTTCCTCCTCGTCTGGAATGGCGCATGTTTGATGTTTATTGATGAAGCTGACAACGTCGGCATCGCTATCAACACCAAGTTTTAGGGCATCTTCCATCCAAAGTATCGAATGTGCATGTGGGGACCCTCTGGCTTGAAACTCGATACGGATCATGTAATCCTTGATTTTATCAATCAGATTGGATTTTCCTCCGATGAATTCTTTGAAAAATATGTTTAGACGGTGGTGAAACTGACGGGCTGCTGTCTACTGCAAGGCAACATGACGTTTTATTTGGTTCATTAATTACCTGCGGTGTCCTTTCTGATAATCTTTCTGCCTCTGCAGTCATAATGTGTACCCATGTCGTAGGCATGCCAGTCTGTTAAGAGAAATGCTCTTAGACCTGTACCTGCATTTGGTGAAAAGGGAGAGAGAGAGAGAAAATTTAGGTTGAATAATGCAGCTGCAATAAAAATGTACATCTCGACTTCCCCATCCTAAAAAGAGTCAAATCTGTTTGCAGTGCATGTAGAAAAAAAAAGAAACAAACAAACCTGATAAGGACATTGTTCCTTGCTTTAGTTTAGGGTAGTTGGAATGTCCTCTTCCCATCTCTCAGTGTATGACGTCTTGCTGCCCGTTCTTCGCATTCGATCTTATATGCCATGCTGTTCATGAGGCATGTCAGTGGATGTGAGGTCGAGTATGGTTTGCCTTCACATGTTACATCTAGTGGACTACACTTTTTACACGTGCACCTCAAGTCCCCGTGGAAGTCGCATTTACCACCTTCCCACGAGTAAATGTTCTTGGCGTGTTCACAGGATAGAAACAGTCTGACGATTTTTTTGTGCCAAGATTTCCACAATAGGTTGGAAGGGAGCTGAAAGGGGACATCCTTGTCGGATGCCTCGTTTCAGCTGAAAGAAGGCTGACTTAGAGCCGTAGTTTAAGCAACGCTCAATATCAGTATACATCATTTTAACAATGGGAATTAAATGGGGCCCAAATCCAAATTTCTCTAAGGTTTTAGTATAAAGTTAACGTTAACGCTGTCAAACGCCTTCTCAAAATCTAAACAGATTACTGCACCTGGTAAATTATAGAAATCATCTTAACAATCAGCCACAGGTTGGAGAGTGTTTCTTCCCTGTACAGTGACACTTCAGCTTGGCAATGCCTTCATATTTTGGTGGGTGTTTTTGTTCAAATTGTTTGCTGAAGGTTTTCCACCACGCCATCTTGTTTAGCTGGTTGCCGTGGCCTCCACAGAACATCACCTTTCCTTAAGTACAACGAAGGGTGGTATTGTTCCTGTGGAATTAAATACAGTACAAATACAAAATAAGCATTTCAAGTTCAGGTATGACACAGACTATCACTTATATATATAACCATCTGACATGTTTCAGTCACTGTACCAATTTTGCTTTGTTTAGACTGCATGTACATATACAACATGTATTGTATGTGGTGTACCCTACATAATAAAGACTATATTAGAACAGCAGATAGTGAGCATTTGTGGTGATATACTCTAAAATAAACTAGCATCTTTCATATTAAAAGCAGATATCTACCCTACAGGTTTGAAAGACCAGTACAAATCAGTGCAAAATAAAGGTATTTCATAGACTCACTTTTGCTTTGACAACATTTTGTGGCAATCTGCTAAAGCAGGGCTCCAGGTAGCCATTTCTCAGTGCTGCTTTCTTCTCCCTCAAACTGCTTGGGGATAGGGTAGACCAGGGCGCCGCGGTGTTGTTCAGGCGAATTGATGGTACAAACTCCTCTGGTCTACCCTTGGCCTTTTTCCTCCTCGGCTGGTCTTCTCTCCTGCCCTCCAGCTCCTGTTGTTGTGTGTCCAGGAGCTGGGCAATCAGCCTTTCCACCTCCGGCTGTACCCCTCTCCTCTCTGCCTCCTTCTCTGCCAGCTGCCTCCAATATCCCTCCACTTCCTCCCGTAAATGGCGCTCCTGATCCACCAAGGCACGAATGGAGCCCGCCTGGCGTTGGTTTTCTGCTGCCAACATATCATTTCGTTGCACAAGATAAAAAAAATATCGGGAGGGAGCCCTGTCATGGCTTGCTCTCTCCACAGCCCGCCTCGGAATGAACGTTGTGAGTTTTGCGCGCAAAATTCCACAGTACGTCACACCCACGTCTGATGTAGGTCACAGGGTCCCCTATCTGTCTATCAAGTTAATATACTGTAGGAGCTAGTTTCTAACAAAGTACTTATCGTTGAAAACTAACGTAACTTCTGCTCCCCTCCCCCTTAACCCTCTAACACCCCAGGCGTATGTTTTTATGTGCTATGTTTTTTTTTTTTCGAATGAAAAAATTTCAAATACAAATTCCTCCAGTTCCCTATTTTTCCTGTTTTAATCTTTGCAACTTAAGACGGCATTTGTAAGAAAGTGTGGATGTACATCTGGGACGTCCTGACTCACATCCACCTCTGCAAATATGAGCACTTTAGCATTCAATCCTTTCAGCTTGTTACCGCACACTCTGCAGACAGTCTTGAGGTATTCTCGGGCGATCTTATGATCACAAAAGTACAGTTCACTGTTTCAAGTCAACACAACAAACTTCGGCTATTATGTATTTTATTCACTAGATGCATAACTCTTATAAGTTCTACTCTACTATTCTTGTCAGTTGTCAATAAGGACATGTTGATTTGATTACTAGTACATGGATGATATCCGCACGCCCATGAATTTTCGGCCGTTTAAAAAAGTTTAAAGCAAACTGTTAATCGTACAGAACAGTTACAAAATTAGCAAAGATATACCGTAAAATACATTAAATATAGTATGTGTCAGCATGGATAATAAGTGAGTAAAATGCCATACAAAATCATTCAAGTCACACAAAGTACTTGTCGTGGTATCTCTGAGACATGATACAAATGTCATCATAATTGTCTACGAAAGTCAGCCTTCCCCCGAACATAGGGCGCACCTGGGGTTTTGCCAGCAAGAACTTT
The DNA here is from genome assembly GCF_001625305.1 of Branchiostoma belcheri. Classification (NCBI taxonomy): domain Eukaryota; kingdom Metazoa; phylum Chordata; class Leptocardii; order Amphioxiformes; family Branchiostomatidae; genus Branchiostoma; species Branchiostoma belcheri. The sequence continues at coordinate 189,487 of NW_017803839.1, read as the reverse complement.
CGATTGATTGTGATAGGTCGGGCAGAGTCTTCCCTATATTTGTGTCCGGGGCATTCAACCTTAAGCTTTATTATAAGGTTACTTGACCTTGTACTATTCTATAACACCTGTTCAGGTAAGTGACAAGTGTCTCGGAGGAGAACACAGATAGGACTGATGATGTAAGCACAGGGCTGCCGTCAATGATGAAAAGTGGAACTGGACTTAAATGGGCATATCCATACACCTTGGCCTCTGCATGCCGGAATGATTGGAGGAAGAATGTGATTAGGGGTACTGTGTGGTCATTGGTTAAATAATTATGCAGAATGTGGGACTGTTCATTATCCACTGCCTTCAAAGAAGAAGCCGAACCCCTTAATAGCTAGCGTAGTAGTAGAAGTAGAGGTTTTTTTCCAGACAGATTGTTACCTGTCTCCTGTTACTGTATACTTGACTGTACAGGCAATTAGCCTTCGGGCATGATTTCGCAAATAAACATCTAATGTGTTCCACAAGCAAGTGGCATGGCACCTGGCTTTGGATGCCTGACAACCAGTTCGTAGGCACAGTGTTGCCGTGTGTTCTTTGACTTATTAGTAACGATGTTGCCAGTGGCATCCAAGTATGCGATGTCTACTGATGTTCTCTTGTGCCAAACACGTATTGTCTCCTCTGACCAGAGCATGACTGTAGATGGAACCAGCATAATCTTCTGCAGAATTCCAGGGACCTTCTTGCCTTGGATTTTCTCATTCAGTTTTTCGTAAGCATCAACAAGTGGGTGACTGTTACAACTCGTTCCTACCTTCCTTCCTTCTGACGCTATTTGATGCAGTGTTGGTAGGGATGGCACGTGATCACGGCAGCCAGAGTCAAACTCAATCTGGGACAACTGTCCCAGACGATCTAGACGCTCCCGCTGCTCAGGCTTGAACTTGAGCAGCTCCTTCAGGGCATCTCTATCCCTCCCTGTTACCTGTCGCCCATGTGTTTCCCCAGATCGGTGTCGCACACTTCCAGAGTAGGAAAATCTTTGCTGTTAGTTTTTTTTTCATTTTGAATCACTACTTGTGCTTTAATTGTGCACCTTTGAAACTTGCAGTTTGCAAGTGCACTGAACAGTAGCCCTTTTGATTTTCTTTTGCGACTGCCTAGCTTCTTCACTTGTTGGTGTCTTGAACGCAAATGAACATGGCTTATGCGACTGTTTTAGCCCCTTTATTCTGCACATATTTCTTTAGGACACTTAGTTGCCATACGGACTTCCATGGTTCCTTTTTTTCCAGCTTTAAAACCTTCTCCCACCAGGGAATAAACAAATCGTTGACTCGTACAGTTTCACTACACTTAACAAGATCATTCCTTACATTCCTCATCATCACATCATGCTGTTTTACCGCATCATCATTAGGATCAAACTCCCACTCCTTCACAGATGATAGCTGTGGGAATGTGGGGATGAAGGTGGTACAGGAAATGGGTACTTTGGCTGCTCCTTGGTGGGTCAGAGCTGGGCAGATAGATGGACCTTCCCAACTATCATTTTTGCGACGTATTGATGGGGTCTCGAATGTCCGGATGTACCAGATATCTTTTGTTCTATCTGGGTCTTAAAATCCCACATGGATGTCATGAAGCTCTGTCCAAAACATTAATTTGCAGTTAAAGTAGTTACACATTTTGAAGATAGGAACAATGTTTTCGGAGCGATTGTTAACGATTCGGGAATAACTTTTTACGTGTTTTGTTTTTTCTACTGAAAGGATGAAATGGATGGGGTTTCCTATGTTGTATGGTCACATCAACATACTTACAGAACCAGATCTATGCTACTCGGAACAGCAAACTAAACAAACAGCACTAAATAGATTAAATACAATATCTCATAGTCCTCTCCTGAGATTATGAAAGAATGGAAACTCCTATATTCATATACATATATGTGTGTTTATTACCGGTACATTAAACCTAAAATAGTTTATTATGAGGCAGGTGTGCTTAGATTTGCAAACAAGTCAATACAACGGGTTACCAAGGGCCAAGATTAAACGCTTAAAGAGCAGGCTTGCACTATATAAGAACCCAATAAATTCGGCTAACGTAAACTACCAGGCCCCATTCTGTCCCTGACTACCGTGGTGGTAACATGGGCACAGGGCTCTTGAAGACACTTTGTGTTTGTAACATATTGAAGACAGATAAGGAATTTATGTACATGTACAGTCTGTTTTACAGAAAGAAGATAGCCTCATCTTACCCAGAATATAGTAATTACACCACTGTACTGTTTTGCCAAGGTTTGGTGGTGTTATAGATTGGCCGGCAGTTACTTGAACAGTTCTAACAGAGATCCAGTCTACATGTATACTAGTGCTGCTTTCTCATACTACCAAATTGACACCACAATTGCAACCCATATTTCTAGACTCACTTACTATCCAAGCTAATTCAGTTGTGAGGTTGCCATTTTAGATAGCTATAATTAGAGGCTTTGATGAAATGTTGACAAGACAGTTTGAAAAATTGAAATTTGACCACAAAGTTGGTTTTTCAGAAACTGAAACTTGCAGATAGTATTTTCTTGATTTATGTGACTCAGTTACAGCTATCCCGATCATTCTGCATGGTTTGATATTGTTAGTTTGAAAACCAGTATAGAAAAAACATTTGAATTTGTTCAAAAAGAGTGACAGTTATTATGCTAATCTGTCCCTGCCATTGTTTTCGGTGGCTGGACCGTCTAGGATGTTTATTAGTTTATGTGGTTACTGGGGTCAATTCACTATTCAAGCTGCTGGAGAAGCCACAGTGGGGAGTACTTCCTTATTGCGTCGCCCTGGGCACCGAATCCTCCAGTTTAATGTCTTTAAAAGAACTCACCTTCATAGAGGAAAACAGATGCATCTTCATCTATGGAGTGATGCAGCTGGATACTGTCCATGTTCCCATGGATGGTGTTCCATTTGGTGACTATTCGAATAGTGCCCATTACTGCTCACAAATTACTCGCTGTACACAATGAAGAGTGGCAGAGTTTGGGCACCAGAGATGACTTTACTTGTACTCGGAATGTTGATCACAGTAGGAAAGCCATCCAACGGAACTTCAGACCAGAACTTTCTCCTGAACCCGTCTTCTGTAAGTTCATACCTCTTAAGAATGGCGTCCATCACTTTATTGTAATCTTGGGCATCGTCATCAGATAGCCTGCTATAGACATCCAGTGCCCTCCCCGTGTCCTCAGGAAATTGAATTCCCCGTCTGTAACATCACCTGAAGCAACAATATACAACAGTGCAATGTCAGAACTGCGAAGTAATGTCATCCAACACACCTTCCTTAAAAACTGTGTTTACTTTCACGGAAAACTCTTTCACTCTATAGTAAGTAAAAAGATCACAAATTTGTCATTCAATAACTTATATTATGCACTTACCAACAGGTATAAGGCCCAGTTTCTTTGCCTCCACATGGCACTCATTCAGGAAGTCTTGTAGCTGTTGGTCTCTGATGTTGTGGTAGGGCAAAAGTTGGACAAGAACTGCATAAGGCTTGTGCTGGCGCCTCTCGTCGGCCATCATAATGACAAGTGCGTGGTCGGCTGCGACCCTTTTCTTCTTGAACAAATTGTTCAAGTACGTCTTGCTGTGAGACGACAGCTCCTGAAGGCACTTTCTGACCTGGTCAGTTGCAGATGTAAGATGTAACCAATCACGTAAGACTTCATTACAGACATCATATACTTGCTGCATAGTGAATTCATGGAAAAAGTAGACACCAATATGGGCTTAACTTTTAACAAGAAATCGGATGCCTTTTTGGTAGGACATACTTAAGACCCTACATTTTACCACTGTCAACCCGTTTGAAAGCATTACAAATTTCAAAAGAAGCCCCTCTAAAAAGCCGTTCCTGTGCCGCTTGCCATGCGACTTTGCTGTGCATAGAATATACAACAAAAGTATACCCAACAAAAAAATCCTAGCTAAAAGTCTGCTTTACCATAATAAAACAGAAAAATATGTGACCAATCACGTAAGACGTACTTCATCAACAGTCTTAAATACTTGCTGCTAAAAGTAGAAACTAATATGTGCTACTGTATGAAACACTTTATCTGCCATTTACGCCGGCATATTTCAAAATGTACGTAGCTTTAGGATGGGAGGACAAATTTCCGCTTTATTCCTCTTGATGCTGAGGTGCACTTGTAACCAAAGATGCGCCGGATCTGGCTTTTGGTGACGTCAAGAAAGTTATTCACAATAAAACTAACATCAAGTCTCTGCTTTTTTGCAGGTGGTTCTGCTGGCTCTTCATGATCAGCACTTGGCTCTTCATCACCAGCCTCTTCATCACTTCTTTGATCTTTTCTCCCTTTCCTCTCACTTCTCGGTTCAGTCTATTTTGTCTGTCCTCACTCCTCTGCTCATCCTCACCACTACTTCCATCCTCACTCTCTTCATCTTCCACAGTTGACTCTTCCTCCTCCTTCTCTTCCTCTACTTCCTCTTGCTGTACTTGAACTCCCTGCCTTTGCCTTGCTTCCACAGCATTAACTGTAAAGGCTGCCTTCAGATGGGAAACAGCATCGTCTGTACCATCAGCATCATTTTCTGGCCTTGGCAAAGTGCTCTCTCCACGTGGTACTTCTTCATTTTGTTCTGTACCAGGAGTGTTGGTAAGGGTTTGACGTAGGTTGGCCTTCATCACAACTGTTCCTGGGAGAGCTGTTTCTTTGCAGCAGAAAACTTGAATAGGTCATTTGGGCAGGCTCTTTTCTGTGTTTTGAGGTGAGTGAGCTGTGACTTGATGACCTTCAGTTGTAGGGTTTTTGTGTTTCCTGACAAGTTCTGAATGTTTCCATGTCCTCTGAATTCTCCACTGGTCCGCCGAAAGACTGAAGTAGATCGAGTCGTTCGCGCTCTTGTTGGGCCTTCTTCATTTCTTGCTTCTTTGCCTCCTCAGCTCTCTGTTGCATTGTAGCTTTCTTTGTTTCATCAATTGATTTGTCGTTCATTGTACATGTTTTGGAATGTTCTCTTCTGTTTTCTTGCTGTTGTCAGGATGGCTGCATACTTGTCAGGATGGGTGTTGGGCAGGTCGTCAATAACTGTACATCCACTTCATCCCATCTTTTGGTGGGGTTCCCTACTACTGATTTACGAAACTTCTCATCATACTGAAGCCATAGGTGCACAGGGAAACGAGATGCAGCATCCATGATAATACACTGGTAACCAACTAGTTCCTGTGCCCTGGTAGGTTGGTTTTCTAGCATTACATACATCAGAGCTTGGTATGCCTTGACCACTGTTGCCAGCTAGTTATTTTGGATAGCTGCTTTCAGGGCTCACGAGTGTAGTACTAATGTATCTCACAAGGTGGCAGTGCACCACAACACTGACAGGCTAAGCACAATCTCTGTCCTGGTTTTCAATACAAGCAAGCCAAAGGTTTGTAAGAAAAAAGGCCACAAAAAGCTGCAGAAACATGTATTTCATTACTTAATTTTGCTACGAAAATGTTCTGTTTCCAACAGGGCAAACATCGCTGAAGTTTCCCTTCACATTGTTATTCAGCACCTAGGACACCTTGGTCACTGTACTAAGGTTAAACAGCTGTATGGATTCTTCTCATGTGTCTCGACAGATGAGATCTGTAGGCTGTCTTGAATTCACATTCTCCATATTTGTAGGGTTTTGGATCGAACACGAAAGACAACTTCCCATCATCTGGGTCTGCATCATCTTTACATAGCAGAGTGTCTAACTCTACATACACACCAGACCAGATCTTCCTCTTTATCTCATGGGGTACGCAAGGGAGCATGCTATTTGACCTGGCAACAGTAGACTTAGAGCTACCCTTCTCTTCTATAACAATAGAATGGTTGACTTCACCTGGGTTTTGCAGGACTCCGTCTCCGCCCCGTGCCATGATGTCTGTCACTTTCTCTTGGACTTGGAGGGCCTGCTTCTGTTGTCCTGGCAGTTGTGGGCCCTGGTGCTGTTGCTGCCGGTCTGCAGAGCTGTCGGGTGTTCCTGTGTCCGAGTCTCCCTGCTGTCCTGTCGGCGTTGCTCCTCCGCCTGGTACCGTGCCACCTCCTCCCTCAGGCGTCGGAGCTCCTCCTGGACTGGGTCGTTCTGCTGTCGGCGTTGGTCATTGGCGTTAGGATCATGTTGGGTGTCCTCTGGTGGCTGGCTGCTGCCGGAAGTGGTCCTCCCCCGTCTGCTTCTAGACCTCCTGCCCTCCTCAATCTCTCCATCTCTGATCTGACCCTGCCTATCGTTGATCTCTGGCACATTCTGATTTCTTTCCAGGCTCGTAGAGCAGGGGGTATGGAACTATGTAACCTACAATACATAACAGGTATGGAACTATGTAACCTACAATACATAACAGGTATGGAACTATCTAACCTACAATACATAACAGGTATGGAACTATCTAACCTACAATACATAACAGGTATGGAACTATCTAACCTACAATACATAACAGGTATGGAACTATCTAACCTACAATACATAACAGGTATGGAACTATCTAACCTACAATACATAACAGTGGTCAGAGGCTCAAGTGATGCCAAGCCTTTAGTTCTCCACACATGTATCTCCACCCCGACTTACTTTTGATCAATCACTGTCAGATTTGGCCCTTCTCAGAAATCGCTTGTTCTGACTATCTCTGCTGTTTGACAGGTTACAAATGTCTCTTCCTGCCTTTAACTACTAGCAAGCAGGTGTCATATGCTGGCTATCTTGATGAACTGTTAGCCATCTGGTGACCTTTGCCTAACCCGTCAACTTCTGCTGTGTCACTGGTTTTTGAGAATTAACGGAGTTTAGCCAAAGCTGGTATGACTAAACTTACATAACTTTATCTATTAAACCACAGCGTTCACCACATTGCTGAACGGGTTATACACAACAGTGAGTCTGTCTATCTCTAACAACCGCTCTTCAACATCATCACTTTCCATTTCCAAAGGATTCACCTTAAGAATGTCTTGGGTTATGTTTGAAAAGCGAGTTAACTGTACTTGCTTTCCATCATTATCAAGCACGATTTTGACAATCATTTCCTCTTTTGACTTACTCCGTAGCTGTTTCATCTTACAATACTCACAATACTCATTTTTGGACATTGATAGTCATTCATGAAATTGTGTCTCTAGCAGCAGTGGACTAAAGCTCACATTTGCAGCTACATGTACACAGTCCAGTGCAAGTAAGACCAAATCGGTAGCATTTGCATCTTCCACGGCATTCCAGCTTGCATCCACACTTGGTCAGCTGTTGGCAACTCTCTGCAATAGGTGGAAGTGTTGTCCAGAAGATCTCCCATCGGGAATGATCCCGGGCCTGCCTCCTGCCCGCCTGGTCTTAATTAGTTACGCTTCGGCTTCGGTATGCGGACTAAAACTCAACTAAACAAACTTTATTTCTACACTCAAGGGGATTGATTTACCTTAAGAAAATTACTTTGTTAAAAAACCTAGTTTATTGAATTTGTTTTTCATCATGCAGTACAATTTTCACAATTATGTCTTTTCTAATTTCGTCTTTCTGTCGCAGCTATAACTAAATATCATTGGCACAAGTAATGTAATAAGCGTCTGCATCAAAATTCACACTTTTTAGCATTTCTACAATTCAAGTCAGCATGCTGACCACTTCTTTGAGACAATGCGACCCAATGAGCTATTCCCATTTTGGCCTCTGGCCAGCTTTTTTCAAAAGCTTTCTTGATCATGTAAATTTTCTCGCAAAAAAAAAACAAAAAAACATCTAATTGGGACCATAACCTGTTTAGTTAATTGGATTAAATTTTCCCGCCAAATATATATATACATATATATATATAAGTCGGAGGGCCGGGCGAAGTCAAGTCTAGATCGACTTCATGCTACTGAACATTGTCTTATTTCTGTACTGGGAACTTGGACTGTCTGTCCAGTAATGGATGTATTTCACATCAGGATGCCTTTCCTTTACTTCGGGAACAACCCTCTTTAATATAGCAAACACCGTCGCTGACTTGTGGCCCATTTCATCGGAAACTACACAAATGGATTCATGCTGTAGTTCTCCGTCTTCACTGTTGAAGTTAACAACGGTTGGGTACAAGGTTACCATGTCACAATTCCAATAAGCAGACTGGATTTCGTCATTACTCTTTATAGTTTTCGGCGAAGTCCATCTGAATGACAATGTTGTGTTGGTCCAAGTTTTCCTTGAGTCTCTTCAGCTGACCGTATTGCCCGTTCGCACGAGCGACGTGCTGTCTGAACATAGGAACTTCTTCTTTGGACTTGTCACAGAGCGTTGTCGTGTCTACCTCCGAGGTCACAATCTTCATTTTTTTTCTTCCCATCTACTTCGACCCTTTTCCACTCCTCATACTTTATCTTACCGTCTTGCGGCAAGTTTTACAAGACAGATGCCACCTTTTCCGGGTCTGGAAAAGTACGTAAGAAGTTGTCAGGGCTTGTTGACTGTAGACAGTGATTTTGCTTCAGTGCCTTCAGTTTTAACGCAAAGTTCTGGTGTTTAGTGTACAAACAGGTGTTCCTTGACAGGAAAGATGCCAACTGCATGTTTTTTGGTCTCATCTTTGCGAACTGAGTGAGATTTTAACACCTGTTTCAGACTCAAACTTCCCTCGCAGATCAGACAGATGATTTGAAAGGATTCGAACTTGTACTTTCTCCTTTCCAACTTTCTTGCAGTCACTTTTCCCAGGCATTACCCTGGAAATGTCATCTCTCTCGAGGAAGTCTAGAACTTGTCGTTGGAGTCGTGACCGCGTAAGGGCACGTCTGTTTTTTTTCCTGGGCATTCATCCGTGCGTTTCTGGCAATTTCAATCTCCTTGGAAAGTGTACATGCTGGCTGCCAACACTCATCTTTTACATGAAATGTTGTTAAGTCTAAATGTCTGACTTACGTGTAGGAAGTTGAAGTCATTTCCCTCAGTGATTCATGCAGTCAACTGGTTTGGTTTGGACAGGAGTCGACGGTCATCACAGGTTTCTCCCAGTCAGGACAGTTGACCCTCAGGACAATATTGCCTGAAGTTATAAAAAAAAAATGAGTGTGGTGCAAAAACATCTCTAGTCAACACTGAATGACCATGAAAGATTGTAAAGTTCCACACTACCCCTTTGTTTGAATAAGATGTAGACAGTATTAAGCTCATAAGTATTACTGTGTGTGTTTGCATCAGAGAAGAAAGAAACATGCGAGTTGTAAAACTCACCTATACAAACTCTTCACTATTGTTTTCAGGTAAACTGGTTTGCTGGGCCCTCGTCTCAACTGTCGTCCGTCACCACAGGTTTCTCCTGTCTCAGGAACATCAGGACACTCCTAACTATATGAAAGGATAATTACTGTGATGGCAGAAAAAAAAGCTTTTCTACGCAACAGTCCAAGAAAAATTCACATGTATTAAAGTTGCAATTCTTCACACATCAGAAATAGAAATTATAGATACTATGATTTGTAAATCGTCTCACCTGTACAGACTCTTCACTCTGTGTCTCCAGGTCAACTGGTTTGCTGACTCCTCTGGTCTGATTTGGACACAAGTCGTAGGACATCACGGGTTTCTCCCAGTCAGGACAGCAACATCAGGGCACACCTAACTATATAAAAGGATAATTAGTGTTTGAAGGCATAAAAACATCAAGGCAATTATTGAATAATTGTGAAGAACAATACCAAGGTATGTTTCAGAAATTCTAAATGTCATTGGTCATGTGTCATGCCTCAGAGTTCTTAAAATAAAATAACAGTCTGAGAGTAAAAGTATCGTGCGATGTGAAAGGATAATTAGTGTGATGCAAAAAAAAAATCAAAGCAACACTAAATAACATGACAGGGCTGGGCGACGTCCTTGTTGAGGCCAGGGAGAAGGCCGGTGTCGACATCACCTACACAGAGAAGGACAGGGAACTCTTCATAAAGAGAGTAAGTTAGTCAAACGTCAATGGTAGGAGGCTTGGGTGAAAATAAATCAAATATAGATAGATTTTTTTACAGATAGTTCTTTACTTATTCACCAACCAGATTTCCCATTTCATATTTTTCAGATCTACCATAAGTTCATAGACAATGTGATCGAAAACCTGATGGACCGGTTTCCGGATAACCTGCTGATATCATCATTCAACATCTTTAAACCAGATGAGGCAGACCAGGACCAGACAAACAGGCTTGATGTTATATCTATTACCAAAGCAATGTCAAAGTTCACTTTGTCAATAACAGTTTTTGGGGGGGCTAGTATAATTAGGGATATTTCATATTAAAAAATCAAAATTATGTAACTTGTAAATAAATAAAATTGTTTAGTCATTTAACACTGGATTATGAAAATTTAATGCTCAGAGTACCTGGAAAATAAGCCAAACACAGATGTATAGATGATGTATAATATGGAAAGAGAACTTGGTAATCAGACTGGAGATGTGGCCTTACAAGTTACATACGTTGGTGAAGGTTACTCATCCAGGAATACGATAAATAAATAAAATTGTTTAGTCATTTAACACTGGATTATGAAAATTTAATGTGTAGACGTTTCAGCTAGTATCCACTAGCTTTCATCAGTACAAAGTGAGGACATTTCCGGTACAGTTCTAAATAAACAAAAACAATCCAGATTGAACAAAACGGCAAGTTTTGGGTCACCATTTAACTTTCGATAATATTAACATAATTTTGTATTGGAATGTTATCTTTTAGAATAAGCGAGGAAGGAATCTGAGAAATAGAGGAATACTGATATATACTATATATATATAATTATTCAATTGCAAGGAATCTTAAACATGTACAACAAGTCTTGGGTCACTGTATAACATTTTTATGATGATGATAACATTATTTTGTATTGTAATGTTTTTAGAATGTTCACCCCAGAATCTGAGATATAGAGGATGCTGATATGTATATGAATATAATGGCTTAATGTTTTTTTAGCATCTTAAACATGAAATGTTTTTTGTATTTTTATTTTCAGAGATCACCATGCAGGGAGTTCTACCAGCGACTGGTCAGGGAGGAGGTAGATCTGGAGTTCTGGCAGCGCCAGGACTGCAGCACCCCACCAGTGCCAATGGAAGTAGGCGACCCCAGTACCGAGCTCCCGAGTCCTCCACCCGGTGAGAGTACCCGGGGTACTCGGCGAAGACTGTAGCCCACCGTACGGCCCCCTCGCGAACTGCAGGAGTACTTGGATGGAGAGTTCAGTCTGGTCCCCACATCGTTGGTCGGTCTACAGTGTTCGGATCAACAACGCCGCGGAGGGCTGGCACACCAGGCTGAACTTGAAGGCCACGAAAGCCGCCTTACCCCTGTACCTCCTCATCGACCTCCTGCACCGCGAGGGCCTACTCGTCACCCCATCCTGTCATGATTATCAAGAAAGTTTGTTAATCATGGGCCATGATTAGACGAGGGCCTTGCCTAATCATATACCCGGAGTACGCCAGGGGACCGCGATTAACGAGGAGTTCGCCCCAGAGTATACTCCATAAATGCATTGCGCGCGGTTCGGCTGGCGGGATGACCCCACAGAGGTCAACTGCAGGCAATATGGCGGCCGTGTTTACCGGTGTGGCTGGCTTCTGTACGCTTGGAAATACACCTTCCCAAACATACGTTTTCTATTGTACAGGTAAGTTGCTCCAGGGTGAAGGGTTGACCCGTTGGACAAGACCGATTTGACCCTCGGATCTAGTAGTAGTTACGAGTAGTTGAGTAGTTTCTAGCCAGGAGGTAACAGTTATACGTTACATGACTAGGCCATGATACTAGTATTCTAATCATGAAATTTTGCGTGTAGCCATCCCTATCCCCGACCGGCTCCAATGGTGATAAGCCATGTAACCAGTATAATATTTGGCCTAATTCTTTGGCCCGCAGATAAGATACCACACATAGTTTTTTTATTTTTATTTCGCATATAGTGACACAGGAAATACACACTCACTAGGTCTAGGATAGTACTAGTAGGAATAGAAGAAAAACCTGAAAATTACGTTTGAAATTATGTTTGAAATTAGTGCATCATGTGTCGTAGGTGCACTCATGCCAAAAGCCAAGTCAGTTGCTTTTATTAGGTCCATGCTTGGAAAAGACCAGATGTAGAGTATACTGTAGGTCATATCTGTGTGGCCCTTTTATCTGGGACCAGATAAGGCACCTTACAGGTACAGTGATATCTGCATGGCCCTTTCGTCTGGGGACCGGGAAAGGCACTGTTCAGGCAAGGACATTATACACTTCTGTATATAATGTCATTGGTTCAGGTGTTAGAAACAGGAGGAGCGAGTAGAAACAGTAGCCTCGCCGGCAAACTGTAAACTGGATGGCTAAACTCCCTCGGCGTGTTATCTCTCTATTTGGCCAATTTCTACTATTTCCAGCCGTGCCCTCAAGCCTGGTAGAGGCTATAGAAACAGAAAGATACCCCCGGGCCGGGGTTCGAACCCTCGACCACCTGAGCACCAGCTTCATGACCCAACGCTCCTACCGAATTGGCTAAAATGTCTAGACCCATCAGCCGGGTCAGTTGGTAGCGCGTGCCCCACTGTTACACTCCCATTTTTCTTGTCAAGATTCGTCCTCGAATCTTCCAAATTTGACATCCCTGGAGCGGCACTCTTTGCCAGTACTCCCAGGGCATGTGTGGGAACCTTTGTAAGAAATAAGAGGAGCGAGTAGAAACAGAAAGACACTCCTGGTCCCGGGCCGGGGTTCAAACCCGAACCCGGACACCAGCTTCATAACCCAAAGCTCCTACCGCATCGGCTAAATAAGGTCTAGACCCATCAGCGGGGACAGTTGGTAGCTTCCCCCCCCCCCACACACACACACACACTATTACACAGTCAGGTATTTGTAAGACTTTACCGGTCATATCTCTTTCATCTGGGCACCAGGTAAGGCACCATACAGATAGTATCGGACAATATTGAAGATGCAATTTTACTTCTTTAGGTCTTGTCCTACTCTAAGACAAATTCATTCACACACAGAACAGTATTGTCATAGTTGTGATGTCCAACTCCCATATGGATCTGCCTACATAGGTCAATTTCATTCACTGTCACTCTGGCTTAGTGTGAACATAATATTGTAACAGTGAGGGTTTACACAACAGGAGGAGCGAGTAAAAAGAGATTAAAAACCCGGGTTCGAACCCACGACTTCTTGAGCACCAGCTTCAAACCCGACGCTCAAACCACTCAGCTAAAAGGTCTAGACCCATCAGCCGGGTCAGTTGGTAGCGCCTATAAACCCCCCATTGTTACAATATGGCCAATAAACAAAGAGTGACTAGTATTTACCTAAGAAGCACGAAAGTTCTCTGGTTGGGGACCTGTCACCTGGTTATTCTAACTGCTGGTTAGAATTATGAATGAGTTAGAACCCATAAAGCTACATATATAGGATTAAATATGATAACTCGACTTACCAGGAATTAAACATTGTGAAAACATTGCATAATTGGCAATTTGCTATGATATACCATTATGGTGATCAAGCTTGTTCACCAAAGAAAATGTAAAGGTTTTGTTTTCTGGTCTTATCACTCTTTCTGTGCCACCATATACAGAGGTGGGGTGGGGTGTGTTGGGGGGTGGAGGGGTGTCAAATGAAGGCTACATTTTCACATATACAATCACATTAATGTAAATGCAAAATGGGTCATGGAAAAACATCACCTTCAGATATAGTTCGGATATACGAATCACGGCTGCTATTTTCCTCACAAGTGATATTTTCCAGTTTAAAATAATAGTATATGTATTCAGTGTCATTGTTTAGCCTGGTATCATTTACTGGTTTAGCCTGGTAAGAATGGTGTGACATGGAGGATTATATAATATATTATATGAAAAAGAGTTATGAATGTGGTCGAAAACAGAGAATATTACATAACTTTTTTTCACTCGCCTTCTTGATGATTTTCTGTCAAATTTGGAGAACAAAAAATTGGTATATTTGGAGAACCAAAAATTGGTATAAGCCTAACAAAAAAAAGCGAATCCCAAACAGTCTGGAACAGAGAGAGTAGGCAATGAAAAATCATTGCTAGAGGAAGGTTTCCAGCTTAATCATAGTAATATCAATATGTTCATGAATCTGTAAGGTCATGAAAAATAGTTATGAAAGTGGCCCAAAGCACAGAATATTATATCATGAAATACATAATATATACAGTATAGGCCTAGCCTAGGTATCTTACTGTAACAATAGTACCTGTGCCATAGGAGCAACAGAGTCAACATACTACTCACTCTGAACCAGAAAGTTTTTTTTTCATAAGAAAATCTTAAGCCTATCTTAGATTATTATGTTTATTCTGGTTGATTTTGATGTAACAGTTACAATATATATTTAAGTAGTCTCAAGAAGCTTGAATCTGGTACATGATTAAACTTTCTTCCCTCTTCCTTTTACAGGTGCCAGAAGTCAACATACATACAGCTGAACTATGGAATGCATTTCAAGAAAGCATACCACACTGGGTCACCTCAAAGTCCTGGCTAGCTACATGTAGGACGGCTTTGAGAAAACAATTGCAATGGATATTTGTGGAAAAGAGTACAATTTATAGTTGTGTGAAATATTGTTTAGTCAGATGACTACAGCTAATGAATTGAAAAATCAGTGTATATCTTTGCAATTTACTGCCCATCATGTAGATCTAATTGAAAAGAAAGGAAAGGAAGACAAAGTATTAGCTTACATAGTCTAGAAAATACTTGTATAATGCTGCATGTAATGATGGTTGTATGATGATATATTGTTACATCATAATTATCAGTAGTTGGCTTATTCCTTTGTGTATCCAAATTCAATTATCAGATTTCTAGTGACACTTGAAGAAAATCCTGTTCCAATATAGTTCAGTCTATCAAAGGATGTTAGTTTCTTTTTCCCTTTTATTTCTCCTGCTCCATGAAATTACTTCAGAATAATATTTGGTGGGGTCACTGGGCTTTTATGGGGCACCAGAACTGCTTGTTTATAGCTAAAATTATATTTTGAGATGCCATTGTCAACTCTTCTGCATGTCAGGATTACATTATTTCCCATTTATTATCATGGGATATGTGACAACACTCCCCCATGACCACAGAAAAGCAGTAAATGCTGTGACATGACCTGAAATTCAACTTCAATTTCCATGTGCAATGTACTGTCTGCCAAAGCATGAATTAGAAAGTTGCTGTTTTATCTAGTTGGGTAGTACATTTTTATGAGAAGCATATTGGATATCACTTGTAGCCCAGAAGCTGTGTGGTCATTGTCTGAATTCTTTTGGTATTAAATTAACATGAAGAAGTTCCTAATCTTGTTTGTAATTATTAAAGAAATGTCACATTGCAGGAACAAAGTTGGGCTACAGTAGTACCAGTCAAGTCAAAGTTTGGAGTTTTTTAAGACTCATGACTCCAGTATAGTATATGATCACATATACATGTATCTCCCTAGAAATTAATCATATTGTAGACTACGGGAAAGGTAGCTTAAAACACTGGTTTCACAAGTATTTCTTCAGAAGATTAAGAAATGTTTCAATAAAATCACTGAAATGAAATCTTGGCATTTCAGACCTTGTGTGAGTGTCTTTTGCTAGTATTATATAATAATAATGAGAAATATTATATATATATATAAACACAAAAGATCAGTTCATGAATTACAGATGAACTAGTTTATTCACAATGGATAATAGCAGCATAATTTTTTCTAGGGGAAAAGAGGGTCTGTGAAATGTGTTATATATACATCTAGTACACAAAATACTTGCTTTAAGTAGAAGCTAATACCTTTCCTTAAGATCTGTATATGATTGGTTTACATCTATCAGCAGTCATTTTAATGCAAATGTATCATCTCCGAAAGTCAACAAAATAACAGCGTATAATTCCGTACACTAAAAACTCTAACGAATTAGTGTAACTCTTTAAGACGCATGTATGACTGTTACCATAGGCCACCGAGGGTTTGGTGTGGAGTAATAGTTTCACAGATTACATGTTTGTCATCTTTTCACCGAGATAAGACGTAGACGTAGATCTAGCTGTGCATCGGCTTTTCTTTTATGCCTTATAAGTAAATTTCGCTTTAGGCCACACCGATTTAATTTTATGGATGACATCCTCTGAAGACCCCCAAACTAGTGCGCGCGGGCGAAAAAAAATAAAAATCCGGCCAAAAATAAAAATGCTACAAAACCACAGGAATACAAACCTGGTATTGTGAATTTGGCGCATTACATAGCGACGTATACGACAGGCCGACACATGCTGGATTTTTGCGGAATATATGAATCGACACTGCTGTACGTATGTACTGAGTTCTTGAGTCTTGGAGCTTCGGTAGCCTGGCTGCCGTCAACCAGAGTTATCACCACCATGCACTACCCAGGCCTAAAGCCAGGCCAGAGCCTCGGAATACGTGATCTTTTTTTTTTTTTTTGTAGATCGGGCGAAAATCAATGCGCGCGCAGATGTCATCCATAAAATTAAATCGGTGTGGCATTACGTTTAGAATCCGGCAGGCATAGCCGTACCTCTCAGAAAGATAAAACTTGCGAATTCTGTAATAAGTTATATGTTGAAAACGAGATACACTTCCTACCTGACTGTACATTATTTGAAGATGAACACCAAGAGCTATTCGATACTTTACAATTAGACAAAATATATAAGAAAATGTCAAAGCAGGACACTTTTAAACGTTTGATGTCATGCAAGAACGAATGTACAGTAGACAAACTATGTAATTATGTTTCCAGATGTTTCAAAAAGAGAGAAGAAAGGGCAAGTAACAGTAGATGATAGGTAGTGTATAGTATTGTTGTAATAAATAGTCTCCTAGCACTTAGCATTGGAATATAGCGATCCAGTATACAATACTCATATTTTTCATCCTCTCGACCACATTTGGTCACATTTGTGCATTTAGCCCACCTGCGCAAGAACATGCAATAAAGATTCATATCATATAAAGATACTGGATTCATATCATATAAAGATACTGGGTATTCACGGTCTTCAATTCGCATGTGAAGTTGTTAGAGAATTACAATTTCATTCCCAGAGGGTTAGATGATAGTAACTCCACAATGAATTATGGTTCCGATATGGGAATTCGGGTATCGGCTATCAAAGTATTCACAAATCAGTCCTTAAAATTTGAAAGGAATCCATTGAATTCTAAGCAAGCTAGGGCCTCCGAGGCGCCGAGGTCTCCCTTGACAAGAAGGAGTCCTCGATTCTATATATAGGACCGCATCGCACAGAAGTGCGTTTTCATTCATAAAACGAGAAGGGTTCTGTATATCGGCACAAAACCCTCACAATACCAGACTGATGTGCTGACCTAGCTTTGCTGTTAATAAAGCTGCTCTTTTTTATCCTTTGTGAAGATGCACGGTATTCACGGTATTCAATTGAGATGACATGTGAAGTACATGTAGTTATGGAAGTTAATCTCCAAAGTCTTTAAAGATAGTTAAATAAAAAATGAATCATGATATCGGCATGGAAATTTAGGCATTGGCTGGGAAAGTATTTAAAAGTAAGTCACTCAAATTGGAAAGAAACGCATTGAATTTAATTCTTAGCGAACTATAACTCCCAGCCGAGGCATCGTCCCAACATTACGTATCTCTAGGATCGCATCTCACCAAAGTGCGTTTCCCATCATAAATTGACAAGGGTCTTATATATCCGGACAAAACTTGCACAATACCAGGCTGATATACTGACCTACCTGAGGTGTCAATAGGTTTGCTCTTCCTTCATCCTTTGTGAGGATATTGCCTTTTCATATATGTGCAGTTCTAGGGGCGCAATTGTAGCCAATGAACTGATCAAACCAAGAACACTTTAAAGCCCAATAGATCACGTTACAATCAACACAGGTACACCATATTTTGAACTCGGATAGCCTACGATATTATGTACCTCTGAACAAAGTAACTTTGACCGTATGCCTAACCGTTCTTTAGTCATTAGACAAAAACTCGTTAGAAAATTGCCCTTGCGGCTTTATTCAAAAGTGCAGCAAGTAAAAATTTGGGAGAATTCAGGCCAATTTCGCAATAATACTACTGATAATCACTTAGTTTTGGTTAATCTTACCATGGCCTCACAATTCAATCCTTCATATTAGTTGTAACATCTTAAAACTAAATGTAGATATCCTAGCGATTTATAGAGGGACTGCAGCAAAATAAAATTTCTTTTTTAAGAGATTGTGCAGGGGGCCTCCCTATCAATATTTCTGAACAAAAAATATATTTTTACACTTGGCATGTTCCAACCAACCCAATAATGCCAACTTTTACAACATAGCCCTGCATTGAAAATTTTATCAATTTTTCCTATCTTTTCCTATCCTTTTGCTATAACATCACCAATTTTCATACACGATGTCGGTGGGTCATTGGGCACCTGATGAAACTGTTTTGGAGAAAATTGCTTCTCATTTAGGGATTTCTCATTTCTGAGCCAAAAAAAGCTTTTTTGGTGTCATATATGCAAATTATGCTGTAACATCACCAATTCGCATACATGATGTCGGTGGGTCATTGCGCACATGATAAAAGTGTTTCTATATTTTGCGACTACTTTTTTTGAGCCTAAAATGCATGGTTTTTTTGGGGTCTGATTTTATTGAAACATCATCAATTTACATGTAAGATGTCTGGGGAATTTCCGCACCGATAAAAGTCATTATGATATATATATATAATCGCTTGTCCTTTAGCAAATTCCCATTTCTTTGGCCAATAATGCTTTTTTCAGTCTTAGATGTACCAATAGAAAGATCACCTCTGGACCACTCCTTATATTATACAGTCCATAGATACAGTAGTATCCATTTAACCTATTAGTATAAGATGACAAATAGCAGTTTGTGCATTGAGACAGTGGCTGCACGTTGGTCAAATATTTGTATTATTGTGTTTTGACGGCAGTAGATCTGATGATAGGAAATCATACTTCTCTTTTTGCCTCAGTCTGCTCAGATAGGCAAATTATGTTTTACATGTATGTGGCAATGTATAGTACGTAAGTATGACATTGTTGCATGATCTTTCCTTAGGAGAGAAACAGGAGGCTTATTTGTAAGAACCTCCTAAGAACAGATCTTGAAATAAAGTAGGCAACAAAGAGATATGTTATTAGAGACATATTTCATTTTAATGTTTATAAATTCCTAATCCCAGTATGGATTTTTGCTATTTGGCATTTAGTGTGTATGAATAATGCAGGAAAGCATTACGGTAGCCTGTATGCAAGGATATGAAACTCATCTCTGAAAATTGGTGTTATTTATATACCAATTACAGTGACTGTCATAAATTATAATCGATGTACAATGTACATACCCTACATATGGGTTAAATACTGTACTTACAGGTAATACGCAAACGTCCCGGAAGAATAAAACTATAGACAAATTTTAATGCAACAGTACACGTCCAATTTCAATTTATCTTACAGTGTTGGTCCAGTTGGATAAACCTCCAAGCAGATCTTTCGGTGGGGGTAAGACAGTATCAAATTAACTGGCCAGCCTGTATCTGGCTGTACCATTATATTTCTGAAGACCGCTGCTGCCGGGGGAGTGTCTGGAAGAACTTTTTTCAGAAAGTCTTGCTTTTCCCATGTTCTCACTTGCCCTGAGAGCAAGCCTTTTGCAGAAATCTTTTTGAAGCAAGTGTTCAATTACTACTACTTCCATCCTCCCTTTCTCCAAGGTCTGCTTTCTGCACACAGCTTCATGTGTTCAATGCTTTCCATGGCTAAGTGGTATTTCGTTATGGCCCTGCAAAAGAAATATGTATATATAATTATATATTGTAAGAAAATGGTGAGAGCATTGCATTAACTATATGTTGTCAGTCACACAAAAACACGCACGCCCCCAGCACCCCCCCCCACACACACAATATATATAGGACCAAATTATAGACGCCTCCGGCCGCTCATGGAGCACCTAGCACCGGCTATAGCAATTATCTAACGTTATACTGCTGCATCAGATGTATTCGTTTTGTTCCTCTAGCCGGTCTATAATTCACCGAAAAAGCTGGCGGCTGAAAGATGACACACGAGTCGGGACGTATATATACAATTTGACCTCAGATAAAAATTTAATACGCAGGTCTCTCCCAAACCCGGGACGTGTAGGTCCGGCCATGAAATCTGACCCTAGGACTTTATATTTTATAACAGACCCAGCATAACGGACGCACACAATTGTTATCGAGTAAGTTTGCATCACTCGCCCCCCTCCCCATACATGTACATAAGTTCACCTCGAGCTCGACGATTCATGATTTTCTGAAAACATTCCGTGAACTTCCAGTCGAGCCATAGCTTTCGTTTAAGCAAGTGTCTAATCAGATTAAAATACCAAATATAAATATGGTATAATAGTAACTATGAATCATCAAAATCCAAGTCAAACACACATATACGTACCTCAGGGTGCGGTTTGAATGGGGCCGCCGTCAGGTCATCCTACGCCGCCAGCTCCCAGCAAGCATAGCGCGGCTTTGCAGGCTTGGTCGCATACTCTGGGGCGAACTCCTCGTTAATCGCGGTCCCCTGGCGTACTCCGGGTATATGATTAGGCAAGGCCCTCGTCTAATCATGGCCCATGATTAACAAACTTTCTTGATAATCATGACAGGATGGGGTGTACTCGTACGGGTGCAGACGCGGCAGGTGTGCGAGGGCCAGCTCCGTCGGCATCAGCGGACAGCCTACAAGTATCTACAGGGACGGATATTCAAGGCGTGGCGTAAGTTCGACGATGGAGAGAAGACAGCCAAGTACCTGCTCGTCACGTGTGCCAGTATCTACGGCCCGGTTGTCAACTACGTGACATGTATGAGTCATTGACCTGGGTATTGCAAATAACTTATGTACTTTTCCCCAGTTTTTTTTTTTGTATTTTCCAAGTCTTTTTTATGGTGATGCACTATTGTACTTTGCATCTCAAGTTGGATACCGTTTGAATTATATTAGTAACTTTCGTATTTTTGCATTGAACATTTGTATTTTTAGATATATATTTTGTATTCAATTGCAATTGTAAATAACGTTCGTACCTTTTGTATTTTGTACATTTAAGTATTTGAGAGTTTGACTTGTACATAACTTTTTAACGGTGTCAAATGGAAAGTATGCTGTACTTTCACACGATCATAATTTCACAAGCTTGAACTGCAAACCACTTCCTTGTTCCCATTGTTATTTTACGTTTGAATTGTAAATAAATAAAATACAGTTGGTTGGTGTAAGTTTGGTGTGAGCTGGTTGATGTAAGTTAGTTAGTTAGTTAGTAACTGTTCTTTGATCGTGTTAATTCAGTTGATACTGTAATACACCCTCGACCACTGCAGGACACTGCCCCACAGCTGCATACCTTGATGTGCGAGTCATGTGGTAAAACATTCCCATCACAGAAATATCTGTCCAGGCACAAGAGATGGCACGATGGAAAGTACAGATGTACACACTGTGATAGCACTTTCCACGACAATGCCAGTAGAAATATACATATTAAATTCATTCATGACGGGAAGCTAATGAAATGTAATCAGTGTGATAAAAAGTAACAAAAAAAGTTTTTGTAAAGATGGATTCACAAGCAGCAGACGGGAGACCAACCAGCAGATGAAAACGAAAGAAACTGACTCCAGGACTTCCCTGAACCATCCGTATACATAACCCCTTCTGTGTTCCGTCTCATCAGAAAGAAACCTGTTGATACGAGAGACTGTGTACAACATGTTTGCCTGGTTGAAGAAGCCTCCCACCACGCCGGGACTGCCAAGCCCCATGGACACCAAAAACCCCGAGGCAACACCAGCGGCAGGGAGGGGGAGAGGGTGATCGCCGTGCCACTTCTTCCGACCTCTGACGTCGCTGCACTTACTTCAGTTTAGAAACAAGTTGGTACATCACAGCCTATCAGCTTTGTTGTTAGATTATGCAAGTTAGATGATTTTGTGTAGGCTCTGTGATTGTGATCAACAACTTTTTGTAACTACCTAAGCGCCGGGTCAACTACCGTCAATCTTTACTGTTTGTGTAGTTTGATTTTTTAACTTCAACAATATGGAATTGAAGGACCCCTACTGAATTGGTTTATCACATTGTGTGTGTGCGCACGCGTTGCAATTGCATGTTGTAGAAAAGCAATCAAATTATCGATCACATTACTTTCTGGGGGGTATGTTAAATCAGATTGTCGGATTAACTGTGGTGTATCAGTTGTTATCTAGATAGGACCTGGTAATGGTTGACCTGATTAGCTGACATTGAACGGTTGAGATGCAACGTAGGTATGTGTGTTTACTTTTTTACCCCTTTATATCTGTCTACTTCCAGAAAAGACAGCTCCTGCCAAGAATGCAGTGGTAAGTCAAAGTTCATTTGTCTTGTGTTATGTGATGTGATGCCTGCATCCCAAAGTAATTCATTACCCGTACTGCGAAGTACAAGATCTGGATCCGTTTGAAACTCTTGTCATCTCTATTAACACAGATTGTTCTAAATAATCTGTTCCAGGAGACGGTGTCTGCAGAAAAAAGGAGAAAAGCGGCTGCACTGGCTGATCAGGACAGGGGTACAACCAGGACACTGCTGGCATTGGTGGACCCTCAACCTGCAACGAAGGAGGTTGTTTTTTTTTCCTCAGTTCTGAACATATTTTAGACCATGCCCTGTGATAGCCTAAGGCATATATGATAAACGAATCATAAAAAATATTGTCTCTTCAAAGTCTGGAACCTGCATGACAATTACATAAATAGCAAATGGATAAGCTCCACATTATTGTCACATATTCATATACAATAATGCTGAAAGATTTTCACATCCCATGCCCTAGAGGACCCATGTGTGTAGAACCGGTCATATTATGTTTTTGTGTGATGAAACTTCCTTCCTGTGACATCAATGCACTGTTTTTCTTCACTCATGCGCTAGGCCCTACTCAGGCGCAGTCTGCTGTCAAGTCAAAGGGTGCCGACAACAAGTCGAAGGGTGGCGACAACAAGTCGAAGGGTGCCGACGACAAGTCGAAGGGTGCCGACGACAGGTCGAAGAATGCCGACAAGTCGGAGGGTGCCCAGGACAAGTCGGAGGGTGCCGAGGGCAAGTCGGGTGCGAGGGCAAGTCTCCTTGGGCCGGGCCTCAGCATGCGGAGATGGCCCGGATGGTACGTTGTATCATTGTTAGTGCAACAGTAGATTCTCCATTCATGGTTACTAGATGTAACGACAAGCTGAAGCTATAGATACAGTATTCCAATAGCAAGAACATTTTCCTACTATGTTGTAACATGTATATGGGGTGTGATCAGCTAACCCTTGCAATATCTACATTCACACAGATGGCCGTTGAAGTCGCAAAGGTGATGAAAGTGAGTTTTTTTTAATGTGTTAATTCTTTACCTAAAATGTTCAGTCCACTTTATGATTACACTATCACATCGATGTCTCTTCTCTGAAACTTTCTACCGTTCTCTTCAACATCATCAGACATCACACAACAGAAGTGTGTTTAAAAGATACCTATTTAATATCCATGTATGTTATATTAATCATAGTGTGTAAGGATATTAGCAGTACACAGTGGTGTGACTTTTCAAGTGGAGAGTCACCAGAGAGAACCAGTCGCTCAAAGAAATTCAGATACAGAATGATAATGGCTTCTCTTGTTTTGTTTTTCAGCATCTAACATGATTTTTTTAAATTTTAAGAGATCGCCAGTGGACTTGTTTGGTGCAGCTGTTTTCTTGTGCGGCTTGTCTGGGTCAGCAAGGAAGTAGGAAATTAACTGCAAGTCGTGTTCAAGTGTAAGGGATTAATTACCAGGGAACGTGGAGGAGTCAGCCTTCCTTTGGCAGGGCAGCAGCCGGAAACATGTTGCTGTCACCAGCCATCCTCTTCGGAGGAGCGCATATCACCCAAGGTCTTGCGGGTCCTGTCACACATGGGTGTGGCCATTATGTCGGTGCGGTCATACTTCAGTCATCAGGAGCAAGTCCTGTTCAGAGCAGTACAGAAACTTTGGAGGGAGCGACAGTTCTGGATGCTGACCGTCCTGCAAGCCGGGGGAGAGAACCCATCGTGTGGTGGAGATGTTCGAGCAGACACCCCTGGACACTGCGCCAAATATGGAACAAACACACTGATGGATCTGAAGAAGACAGCTGTCATCGACATCCAACTTTTACATTTTATAACTTTGTACAACATTGGGCCGCGCTATCTTGGTCTTGACGGCGTGCATCTCAACAGGAACGGAACACGTCTTCTCGCAAGGAACTTTATTCCTTATCTGAGAGGGGATCGTCAAGCGAGAACAGGAACATCCTATGCTGACGCCCTTAGGGCCAAACTAAGGTCAAACCCGGTTTTTCAGGGACGAGGGAACCAACGGAGCAGGTGTAAGTATCGAACATCGGAACTGAAACGACTCTTCAGACTAGCTCAGAAACTCCAGACTTTTTTTGTAGCAATGCACTACACTGAAGATATATTCCTGATAGTGAACTTCCTCCAATCAAAAATCCCCATGACCAGGTGCAAATACGGTCGTCTTTACCTCGTGTCAGGGTCATTATCATCATGGCGTCAAACAGTGCGGAGGCGCAGGCAGAGCCGCCCGAGTTACAAAAAAGAAAAGGCCGGATGTCAGAAGACAGAATGGCCTTCTGCGTAAGTTTTCTGTTTCGCACAGTTAAGGACATTACGGCGTACGTACAGTTTCGGGAGCGCAGTATTGTATCTAATGTCTGCTTTCTTGGTACTTTATCTGACCTCGACATGATATAACGAGATAACTTAATCGCAACACAGAGGTCTAGCAAGCTAAGGTATGTCAGGGTCATGACAGACCAGCCTAGCAGCAGACATGTGCCGAATGTGGCAAAACAGTACTTAAAAGAGGGGTAGATGACCAATGAGAAGCAAGGAGATGAGAGGCAGGGAGAGGAGGAGCAGGAGGGTGGAGGAGCAGAGAGAGAGAGAGAGGAGCAGCAGGTGGCCCAGTAGACGGTGTAGGATCCAGAAGGGAAGATCATCAAACGAAATGCATCGTTCGTTACGAAATACGCAGAACCTGAAGACAACGATCCTGAGGAAACCAACAACGCCGGAGAGGACGCAAAACAACCAGAGAGAATGCCAGAGACTGAGAAGATAAGTGCACCGACAACAGGCACTTACGTAACTCATTAAGGGAGGAACGTGAAACCTCCAGATAGACTGAACTTGTGATAACGGAACTGAAGGGACAGTGATCTGAGTTTCGAAATAAACAACTGACTGGAAAAGATACTACGAGAATGGACTATATACTGCATGAGTAGACGTGCATGAGTAAGAAGGCTATAAAGTAGAGTAATGCATGAAGTTAACAGGTAAAGGTAATGCATGAGTTCTGTAGTTGTATAATTCAAGGAGGGATGTAGTGATGTGAACTAAGTAAATGTGTTAGGACTGCTCCACCCACGCATACCAAGATAGTACCAACACTGATCAGCGTAAAGACGGTACCAACACTGATCCGCGTCAAGATACGATATGATTTTATTAGCAAATAGCAGACGTACAACATGAAGTGGTGTCTGAAATACCTTTGCTAATTAACATAAAATGTGGAAAAGTACGTTTCAACACCTAACAATAAAATTACATTGATTCACGAAACGTATATTACATTGATAAAATATTAAAATTCAGTGGTACTAAGTTAAATCTTAAATAAAAGATATGAGAATAGCGTTGGATCATCTGCACGGTTCACATGCTGCTAGTAAAATTACAAGAATACAAGTGTATTAAGGTAAGTAGGTCTATATTTGTTTTTGCAGATATATGAATCGAGTACACAAGTTTGTAGTACACAGATTCTGGTTCACAATAGCCCATATGCCATTTGGTACAAGTGTTTAAGCAGTCTCTGATAAACGTTACTACAGAGTCTGTTGTACAGGGATGTTTTTATTTTTTTTTTCATTTTTTTTTATTTATTGAATAAAGCAATACAAATACAAGGACGAAGTGGTACTGAACTCAAGTTGTACAACTCATTTTACGGCCCCACTTAACATTTAACATAAAGGGGATACAGTGATGTTGCTTGATGTAGAAACGACGCCAGGAGCAAGAGGAAAAGGAAACTGACAAAGAGGGTGAGATTGCACGTTGTCTCAGGATAGAACACTGTTCATCTGAACAAGAAAAAAATTCGACTAACACAATTTTATTTTTTAAAAACAACCAAGATCTGTTTATCCAACGAATACGTGTTGACAACGGCAATTGGCAGAAGCGCAACCTTCTACGGTTAAACAACTTCATTTGTCTTTGTCTGACGAAGGACCAGATTGACATGTTGAAGGGGATTTTCATCTTCAACGAATGGGACTGGATCGAGACGCAACTTCCACCAGATTTCGACGATCAGCCCTGGCTTTATCTAAATCTCCCGGACTCAGATGGGTACGTCAGCTGTGATGACGAGTCACTACCACCAAGTAGCAACGCTTCAGACTCCCAGTCATCAACTTCCGACACCAGCTCCGGACCCACAACTTCACGTCCCCAGCAGGATCGGCCACCCTTAACCTCTAACAGGCCGACTCAAGCTCCACACCAGTAAGCTTCGACTTCACGTTCAACCCCGTGGCCGCCTCCGCAGCTCCACTCCGACTGCCTCCGTCCATCCCCAGCAACAACCACACAGAGTGCCAGTCGTACATGGGCCACAAGTGGAACTAAAGATAATTTGTGAGGACAGGACACGAAACTTAATGACGAACGAATGGACACGGACAACGTGATTGGATTGTATCATATAAAGCTGACATAGAACGGGCGTTGTTCTTTAACCCTAAACAGTACACCTGGGGTCCGCGCGGACCCCAGCACTATATATTCTGTAATATCTTTTTTGTTTTTAAAGATTTTTTTCTGAAATTTTAGGTAATTGTCATCCACTAAGTTGTCTCTCAATTAAGTGCAGAAAACTCCGTTTCTACCATTTATTGAAAAAATTATATTTGATTTTCTTTTGGGGTCCGCGCGGACCCCAGCCGGCTTTCGATCATAATGGATACACTGGCGTTCTTATACATTACCTTATTTCCGTTTTTACATGTTTTTATGCACTCATCGTATGTCTACCAAGTTTTAAGAGAATGGTGTAGTAATAGAATTAAATTTTAATAACTTTGGTGTAATTATGACATCATATGACGTCAGAGCTAATAATATAGTCCGCCATATTGGATTTTGACCAATGACGTCATCAAATTAGCATATTCTATGCATATCAAATGATTTAACTTATATTTAATTATGTAAGATGTTATTAATGTTGGAAAAGAAGTGTAATTTAATACAAAACTCAGAAAATTTTTATGTTTAAACCAAAATTACTTCTATTTTCAAAAAAACTGCCTGCTAGAAACCCGTTGCCATGGCAACACAAAAAAACATCAACTTACTAGTATCAAACTAACATGAACTTTTTTCCAGAGACATTTTAGGAAAGGTCTCCAAATTTGATACATCTAGCGCAAGCCGTTTAGCAGCTATCTGAGATCAAAGTTGGGCCTCAAAAGCCCCTTCAGTGTAAAATGGGTTTAAAAATCGGGTATTTCTTCTTGTCTTCTTTTCTTCACAAAAAAATAGAAAAAGTTCAAAATGTATGATTTTTGTATGTAATGTGGACACAGAGGTTCCCACATCAGTATGCAAAACAATTGAGCTGGTAGCATGTTGATAATTTCTAAAAATTAGCAAAAAACTGTTCTGGGGTCCGCGCGGACCCCAGGTGTACAGATTAATCAGTCCGGGAAGGTGTGCTGTTGAGGGTTAAGCATTGCCTGCAAACTTGTATTAATTGTCCATTTTGGCCTGGCATTATTTGCCTTTTCTGTAAATATTATGGGCGTCGTAAAGATTCCAAAGCCAGACATTGAGACCTGTTTTCACTCAGATGAAACGAAGAAGCCTTAGATACGTTCACAGCTTGGTCAGAGGGCAAGCTGGGTAACTTTTTTTTAACAGGTGAAGCAGCACAAACCATGCATTTCCACTTACTGCGTCACCTGGTCTACCATGCACGTGAAGCTCTGTGGATCTCTGTTTTGGATAGCTGTTTCGGGTTCAAGACTATGAACGGCCATGTCAAGAGAATGATACATGGGGCAAGGTTTATCAGGTAATCATTAGTTCATCCTGTCGAAATTGCTACTTCGTAGCCCTTTAAATGTAATCTTATGACGATTTCTGCGTAACTGCTGTACCATAATAGCCTGGGTCCCATCCTTCGTAGTTTTCGCTCTACGTTGGGAGCGAGCTAAAACTACGGAGGGTGTCACCAGGCTTGTACCTCCACAATCCTTCAGCGACATACTAGAGTATATGCCATTGCCCAAGAACACTTCCAGCAAATGATAGACCACAAACTGACAGGCATGACCATTTCAGAACAACAAAGAAACGACATCGAGCACAAAACCAGAGGACAGTCTACCAGTAACACCTGGGTGGAGACTAGAAAGAAAAAACTCACAGCATCGAACTTTGCCCCAGCCATTACGTGTCGGGTCGAGCCATCGAAGAAAGATGTTGTGTCCGTAGTTTCTGCTTAAGTAGAGGGACAGCTCTACTGTTCCAAGTTGCCTTGGGTGGACTTTGTGGTCTATCTTGGCAACAACCAAGATCTGTTCATCCAACGAATATATGCTGACGACGGACCAGGTTGACATATTGAAGTGGATTTTCATCTGAGTTCTCAACAACGCTTTATGCAGGCTATATGATACTGATTCTTCTTAATGTATAAGTAAGACGTTCCTTTTGAAGCTAATAACATTCCTTACATCGAACTTTTTAACAGGTGAAGCAGCACAGACCATGCATTTCCACTTACTGCGTCACCTGGTCTACCATGTGAACCTCTATGGACCACTGTTCTGTTTTTGCTATTTTTCTTGAAACATTCAATGTTTAACGTTTGTTAGCATATGAAAGGACATTTAACTCACACATGAATATTTTTAAGGGGGACGGGGAAACGGCCAACCGGCGAAACACATGAAAGGGGATGAAGAATGATATGTACTAGTATGTTGTAACTGTCCAGAAATAAAGATTTCCTATGAGAACTTAGTTACGTATAAACTTAAACATATATGTGACGCATTTCTTAAGGCAACATTCCATGTTTGTTGGAATATGAAAGGACATGATCCTGGGTTGGATGAGTGGCCTATTGTTCACTGTTCCCTCCACAAGCAAAGAGAGGCGGGTAAGGACCATGACAGACGTCTACTCGAGTGGAAAGCTGAAATCGAAGACTTCTTCAAGGCAAAGGAAGTGTTGGCAACACTTTACGAGGTCAACGCCGAAGAAGAGAGCAGCGGAGAAAGCCATGCTTGATCAGTCTGGACAGTCCTTCACATTAAGTGTCGCAGACCTTTCTTATGCTGGTTTTTCAGTCATGCCAGAGGACATAGCATGCGCAGCCCCAGAAGACTGGACCTCTTCGGAAGACATTGGCGTGGTGGGAGCCCTGGAGGAGGACAAGAGACAGAAGACGCTGGAGGAGCGCGTTCCAGGATTCACTGAAGGGGCCTACACCATAGCCGACAAAGCCCTACAGGACACAGCAACATCTTCATCACCAACATACTCTACAGCAACGATTCAAAAGGCCATATCCACAATCTCCGTCTACTACCCCCTTGGTATCAGCTAGTCTTTGACAATATCGACTTTAGGGTGACCGCTAAGCACAAAGGGTACGATGACACAAACAAGGACTTTCACTGGCTCCACCAGTATGGTGTCCGCTACCGTTCTTCCTCCGATCTACCCAATGACAGGCCACAAAAGTCACTGCTGGATTTCAACCTTCGGGACTTGTTGCCAACGGAAAAAATACAACAACTATGCATGGATTACATTGTACTTGTCGCAAGGACAATGGTCAAGCAAATTCCACACCAGTACGAGAAGGAGATGGCCATGAAGTCTGAGCAGGTTTGTACAAATTGAGATTATACATTTCGAGAAAAATACATTTTGATATAACTTTAATAAGTGCTGCAAACTATTCACTGTGAAATGTGCATGTAGTTCACATCCGGCGTTAAATCCCAGTCATTCTGCTCCCCTCACAGGTGTGGCTGGTCTACAGTTCAAACATGAGAATCTGAGCAGCGACATGGCAGATGTGCTCAAGTTCTTCCACAAGTACGTCCGGCAGAAATGGACGAAGACGGGAGGATCCGGCGCCTGCTGCTGGTCATCTTGCTGGAAGGGACTGGTTGTCGCAGGAGAGGGCCGACAACGTACAGGGCGCATTCAGCGACGGGGACGACCCTCTCGAACGCCTGGAAGGCCTGCTGCCAAACAGGGAGGGGGGGATACTATCCCATGCGCTTTGCGAGCATCTGATTTGCATCTGATTATGACGTTTTCCCGCGAAACCTGGGGTTTAAAGAAAATGGCGGGCACTTGGGTGGCTGTGTTGCTGGTTGCCGACATTTACGGGCCGTAGGGAAGCGGCATGGAGTGTCAGGTAAGTAATCTTCGCAGAACAGGGAGTCCCAGATCAACTCATCTGCGACAACGGAACGCAGTTTACATCACAAGAGTTCCACCAGCTAGCCGCAGAGTACGGGTTCCAAATCACTACTTCATCACCACACTATCCTAAGGGACATGGTTTCATTGAAAGGATTACTAGTAGTATGTATAGTATAAGTATCATTTCTGTATCCTTTTTCCTTGTCTATTCATGACCTGTACTTAGCTTGTTAGAACACAAACGTACAATAAAGGTCTTTCATTCATGCATTCATTGTTGGTCAGGTAATCATTAGTTCATACTGTCAATATTGCTATTTCGTAGCATTTATATATATATCAGTTTCACTTGTTCATCGATTTATCATTGTATTCAATTTCAATAAGTTAATCTGTGCTTTGCTTGTTGTATGTATTATGTATTGTCTGGTGGCGACATGAATATAAGTGTAACTTGAGTGTGTCGCCACCGCGTCTTGTCATTATATGTTTCAATGAAAGAGAAGTCATGGATTCTGAGAAAGACGACTCACCCAAAGATGTAAAGATACATAAGAAGCTAGCCGGGATCGAAAAAAAGGTAAGAAGCTCGCCATCATATTTCTGTTCTGTTGTACATAACAAATGGCCTTGGATTGTGAATTAGACATTTTAGATTAGATAAAGTCCAAAGACATAAGAAAACGACAGCTTCTATTTTCTTTTTTAAATGCAAATTTGTCCTCCATAAAGTAGATATATAGGATGGGGTAACTTGAAAAATATGAAATCGATTACAAAAGAATTACTTTGTTTACAGATCAGAAAGCAACACTAACCTGCGATGAAAGAAGAAGCTACATGTTAAACAATTTTTTTACTGTTCATCACCTCTCGAAACAACATGACAGAGCTCGTGTGTCTTATGTGGGCAGTAGCGCGGTCAAGAATCTAGCGACCGAGACATTCTCAGCGTTGTGCAAGGAAGGATAGGAGCCCGTGCGGTACCACCGAGTCTGTCTCGACAGGATGAAGGACAAACCGTGTACTCAAGGCAGTATGGCCGTGAGAGGGCGAGGAATAACAGAACCGTAGAATACAGGGATCATGGTCGCGCACAGAATAAAGTCGTTGGAACAGATTGATGTTGCCGCCATAATGCTGCTGACGTGTCAGATCCTGATTGCAAACAGGCATTGAGTCATAAAGAAGGTAGATGAACCGACAGAATGGGTGAACTCATTAGTGGTTGTAGAAAAAACGCGAACCGTAAGGCTCAGGATCTGTTTGGATCCTAGGGATCTGAACAAAGCTATCAAGCGGGAACATTACCCGCATTACATCACCTTCCATGTTGGATAAATAGGAGAAAGATATGATGAAGTGTTTGACTTTTCTCCTAGATTGTAACAACGCACGAGGCGGGGCTCGACTTCTATGGCAGATTGACAAACTTCGTGGTTGAGGAAAACTACTTTTGCGAGCAATTCCTATATTAGCACTTAGAGTGGAGAAAAAACACTACCCCATTCACGTGGACATTCGTATAGTTGATACTCACCCGTCTCCGAACCTTAACCAGTTTCCATAACCATTGGAAGCACATGACACAACTTTTCTCCAACGTATTCAATACCCAATTTTCAACCACGCGCCCTAGAAAACGTTAACATAGCATATTTGTGATGACTACCTCCTATTAACTTCCTTGTTTCCGCTCAGATTCTAACGCCAAGATGTCAGCGCCACCACGGTACACCATACATCAATTTAACCTGCTGGTAAGTCTGCGGACGGTACTGAGAAGGCTTAAGCAGACGGGCCTTACCGGTTCTGACATAGAACAGGCCCTGCGCCACATGGACAACACACAAGTCAGCAAATGCTAGCCTACACCAGGCCTTTCTATGGCAATATAAATTGTACAACCCGGTTTCACCCCATCCCCCAAACCTAACATTGACCTATCCCCCTTCCGGATTTTGGAGGTGCGGTTTGTTGCATTTTTGGTTTAGACAAACGGGTGATCTAGACATCGTGCCATTTTTGTACCTATGGCTGATACTAGGATGCATTAATTTTATAGAATAGTTATTGATTGATATCCTATGTCAAAAAGTAAATGATTTTATGCAGGATGACAGGAACAGAGCTTTGCATTAGGCCGGCCCAGTCAGTAACTTCCATGTTCGAAATCACGCGCCTACCTCGTGCAAACTGACCAATAGGAAGGCGAGAAAACCATGAGGTCCAAAAACGAGTCGAAACTCGTCCTCTCTGTCTCGAGCCCGGAGCGAAGAGGTTAGATAGATGTCCTATGTCAAAAAGTAAATAAGATGATAGATAAGAACCACATGTAGGAGGGTCTTCAAAACATCGTTAAACTTGTCTCGGAAAACACATCAGGGGGAGGAATATATATGATATGTGTGGTTTCTTAGCATTAAATAAAGGTTATTTAGATAGACACATGCCGACATGGGGGGACCAGGGACTTCAGGACGGGACACTGTAATTGAAGAAATAGACTTTTCTTACACAACATTCTTGGCCCCTAGCGTGTTATGTGTTAGGCATTCCATAGATTTAGAAATACACCATTCCTCAAATATAGTCTTCCTTGCAAATGTGCCATTCCAACACGAAATTTTGTAAAGCTAGAAGAATGGATATGATCACAGAGGAACATGAACCTGTAATCAGTGCGTTGTTTGGTTGATACCACAATGTGAAAACTATGTTGGTTGTGAGTAGTAGTTACTTTTGACAGCTGTATGTCTTCTTGACAACAGTTCTAACAAACGTTGAGAGAAGGCGCACGGAGACCATTCACAACGTTGCTGACATCTTTGAGGGGTTGGTGGGGTACCTTGTGTCACTGGATGATGAGGTTATGAGTTAATTAAACTACTGTTCATTCTTTGTAAATTTGGAATGCAAGGATTTGATGGCACTGTGTAAGTGGTTAAAAGATTTTCCAGTATAACTTAAAATATCGGATTTCATTACATACCTATAGTTAACCATGTGTACAATGTGCTAATATGTAGCATGGTATATAGTATAATCATTACCGACTATAGCCAAGTATTACCATCAAGT
This sequence comes from Branchiostoma belcheri, assembly GCF_001625305.1. Taxonomy (NCBI): domain Eukaryota; kingdom Metazoa; phylum Chordata; class Leptocardii; order Amphioxiformes; family Branchiostomatidae; genus Branchiostoma; species Branchiostoma belcheri. Next base: position 155,750 of record NW_017803839.1, on the reverse strand, counting down.
GCAGTGAAATACACCTTAGACGTAGAACTGGAATTAAAAATAACGTGTCATTGCTTTCTACTATATTGGTGTACAGATTAAACCTGAAGTTCAATCATCTCTCTTTGCTTCCAGGATACTGTCAGAGTGAAGCCACTTCTGTGTACCTAGTAGGTGTGCTGCTGTCATCACCAGTACTTCTGTTTGTCTTTTCGGAGGCAAGTCTCTTCCCTCATGGAAGCAACCTCAGCATAGTCTACCTCCTGCAAACCTTCCTCAAGATGGTGCAGAAAGGCATAAGGCTGGGTTCAACTCTCTACCTCCAGATGGATAACTGCTACAGAGAGTGTAAGAACAAGTACATGCTCTTCTTCTGTTGGCTACTGGTCAAGTGGAAAATATTCAAAAAAAGTGGAATTTAAAGTACTGCTTGTGACCCTTCATTCATGATGGTGAACTGCAAATTATTTGATTATACGCTTGATGGAACCTTGCAATCCAAACAAGAATTCAATACTAGTTGTTCGAACAAAGCAAAAGTACAAGGGCGACTCCTCAAAGCACTTCCAGCCCTACACTGCCTTCTTGCACCAAGGTTCAACCGTATCAGTGGGATGACCATTGATTATATGCATGGTGCCCTTCTGGAAGTTACAAAGGGTCTTTTCAGAGCCTTTGGCTCAAGTCAGAAAGGAGCAAACTCTACTACTGTGGGCACCATTTGCAGGATATACACCAGATCCTGCTTGCTGTGAGACCACCTCTAGACATACATCGGACTCCAGGATCAATACAAGACCATATGCAGCTCTGGAAAGGTGTATGGGAATGTATTTCACAGTTACTGCAGATGTAACATCACTGTATAAACTGGCAGGTTTTTGTCACAGTAGTATTTGATGACGAACAGGAGACATCACTTCAAATTAAGAAGTTTGAAATGCTGTAAAAGGCACGTGTCACACATTTCAAACTTCAATAGGGCAACAAAATTATTTGTTTTGCATACCAAAACAAAATACTACGGTCCCCATTTTGGTTCAAGGGGAGGGAGGAAGTCTGTTTGGTTTTTCGTCTGCTGGTCAAAGACATTTTTATTTATTCAGTTTTCTTGTGTTACTAGGTGTAAGTGTAATCAGTGCAAAACTGATTTGCTGGAAGGTGCCCTAGAGTACAGGTGTTGCCATGAGGTTGGCCCGGAAATTGGCAGACTCCATTTTGATGCCAGCATCGAGCACATAGACTGTATCACTCAGCACCAGGACTACATCGACCTTACCAAGAGGGTGGTTCTGGAGCAAGTTGGTCCACTGCTGAGGGACAAGCAGGGTCGGCCCTACCGCCATAGAGCTGGACAGGATATCAATGTGTAAGATATCCTTGGAAATAAAACCTATACTTTTATATGACATAAAGCATCATTCTTTATTCATCAAGTAACATTGGAAACATTCAAATTCCTACTTGGACTAAACTGGACTCTGTCATGTCCTGCTCTGCTCTACTCTATATCCTACACTACTCTGTAATTTACAAAATATTTCAACAAGTAACATCAAAAGTGTCTAAATTCCTACACTAAGCAAACTCGACTCTATCCTTATTGTCCTGTCATGCTCTGCTCTACTCTACTCTACTCTGTACTCTTTAATTTACAAATGTTTCAAACCCTTACAGTTTTCTGAGAGCAGTGGCCTACAGGTTGCTGGTGAGATGGATGTGTGGGTACCTCGGCTGGGATCATTCCAGACCCCTCTCCGCATGTGTGTACCACAAAGTGAGAACTGAGTTCAGTGCACCTACTCTCCTCTTAGCTTTGCCAACTTGTGCTAGGTTTGGAATTGAGTGAATAAATCTTCCGGTGGTATATCGTATCCCGTGGCTCACGTGTCAGTCCTTAGTCGACTTAGCGTAGTGAGAGTGCGACTAACGTGTAAGACCTAGGATTGACACCCGGGTTTTGTTCGGTATCTCTCGGTCTGTGTGCTAGGAGATTGACGTTTTTTATACATATTTCTCGGTCTATGGTGTGCGGTGATTTTGATCTTGTTAGTTTCTACACAGCGTAGGTGCGAACCCGGGTTTTGTTCGGTATCTCCCGGTCTGTGTGCTAGGAGATTGACGTTTTTATACATATTTCTCGGTCTATGGTGTTTGGGTCACGTATCTCTCGGTCTGTGTGCTAGGAGAGTCTGACGTTTTTTATACATATTTCTCGGTCTATGGTGTTTGGGTTACGTATCTCTCGGTCTGTGTGCTAGGAGAGTCTGACGTTTTTTATACATATTTCTCAGTCTCTGGTGTTTGGGTCACGTATCAGAGATGATCATCAAAGTTCTGTCTTCATACAACTACTTCTATCTCACACACTCTCTTTCTCTCTATATATAAGGACAGTTTTTAATAGAAAACTCTGACTACATAAATAGCTTTGATTGGTATTGTACGTAATTGGTTTTAATGTGTATACATATATATTCATCAAAAGAATTCAATAGGTGTAGGCATATTTTAAAATCATTTTCATTTCAGATTCATCACCAACAGGGCATGTGAATAGATGCAGGCAAGAGCTTGGTATATTTTCGTGTGGCGTGGACTCTTCTCTGAACTTTTCATTAAGATATTTACATCACTTAAGTATTTCTCTTTTTTTTCTGAATGATGAAGGAAGGAGATATGTTCCACTCTCGCTTGTATTCAAGAGCTGTAAGGCATAATTCTTACACTGTTGCTTTTGTTTCAAACCATATGATCTGTTTTGCTTTTAAATGTTGTACTTCATGCAAGCGTCTGCCAGGACATGTGACTGTAGCGTTGACAAAAGAAGCTGTCAGTGTGGCTAAGTGGCTTCTAGACATTTTGCAATTGTACAGGTTTCTGTTCGTGTTGCTGCCACCGATGGGGATCTGGAGATTTCAAATCCATTGTATGCTGTACCCCACATTTCCAAATGTAGGATGTCAGAAAACTCTGCTGCTGTAAAGTTCAGCGACATACATGGTAAGGTGATCAGCATGTTCATCAAAGGCAATAGCTATGACGCAACATTTCCGAACCGTCTGGAAAAAGACTGATTATTATTATTGTTTATACTGCCTGCTCTGTATAATCCAGTTAGTGACCGTTTGCACTTGTCTTTGATTAAGTGTTTTGAAAAAAAGAAAGTTATAATGCAGTATATACATATAATCATATTGAACTCTTGTTCTTGCATTTGATTTTTTGTACACACTGCATGAATGTGGACTACTCCCTGCAATGCATAAGGTGAGCTTTTTAGGCAGATACAAAATCTGAACTACGTAGTAGTAATTAATAATAACTTGTTCAACACAATGTTATTGGGACGGTAGGACACTAAGAATAAACTGACAAAAAAGGGTTCATCCAGAAAGGACCATTAAGTATGAAAGTGAGAACAAGCCGCTCACAAGACAGGATCTTTCCTGAGTCCTGTGCACAAAGCATGTCTCACCCGCACCCCATCTACACCTGCTGAACAGCTCAACATCACAAGGGAAGGTCGCAACCTGGTAACCGTCATCTGGTTACTGAACTTTATTTCGTTACTTTGCCACTAGGCGTTAAATATCGTATATCATTAAATATACCGGGGTTAAGACTTATGACGTCATGACGCCACAACGACACAATGTGTGTTAGTTTCATTAGTTGAATTCTATACTTTGGACCTTTTAAAGATTGGTGAAAGTAATTCGGTTATTGAAAATTATTTCGTTACTTTGCAACAAGGCGTCTAATTGAAACATGTCGGGTGCGGCCCTGGACGGCATTCTTGAATCTTTGACGTGAAGATGAATCCAGCTGCGAAGTCCCCTCCCCCAGCACGTACACAAGCACCTCTTTAGAGGATCACCTGTCGTAGCCGTACCAGTTCGTGCAGACATCATCCTCACAAGGCTTGTAAACAATATATATGTTTGTTTAGATGCCTATAACAGAAACCGTCAGGACTGACATTGATGAATTAAGGAACGCCAAGTACAAGGCCACTCGTGAGCCAACGACTAAGATTTTAAATCTGATATGTACAGTTGTCCTTGCATTCCGGACTGGTTTGGGTTGTGTTGTATACTCTGCTTTCACACAGATCCATCTCGGCCCTCGAGCAAGGCGGAGGGCCCGCAGGATGGGAAGCTACCCCGGGAAACGCCAGAACGCCTGCACGAAATTTGGGATTTACCAAACTTCCATGGGTATGTAAATTGCTGGTAAATGATAAATAATACTACATTTACCCACAAATACCACAAATTTACCCGGTAAATATAGGGTAAATATCAGTATCCCTCTATAGCATATAGCTAATAAAAGACCCCTCGAGCTCCCATCCTGAGATATCCAGCCCTCATCCCATATATCCAGGACATCCTGTGTAAGCTCCCCTAGCCCATACTCTGCCAATGAGTGCCGGATAAGAGCACCGGTCCGGATAAGAGTGGTTAAGAGCACCGTATAAGGGTCCGGATAAGAGTCCCGGATAAGGGTCCGATAAGAGTTCCGGATAAGAGCCCTGGTCCGGATAAGAGTCCCGGATAAGAGCCCTGGTCCGGATAAGAGTCCCGGATAAGAGCCCTGGTCCGGATAAGAGTCCCGGATAAGAGCACCGGTCCGGATAAGAGTCCCTGATAAGAGGGTTTAATAAATAATGAACAATATTACTTTCATAGTAGATGCCATTAGTTTCATAGTAGATACCACGTAATAAATACTGAGAATGGAAAGATATTGTAAGCCTTATATAAACATGTGGTAACTTCTGCATGATGTTTCTTTCAATAGATGTAAATCAAACTCACATACACATTTCAGAATGTACAAAGTTTAACAGCTTTTAATCAGAAAATAACATATAACTTGACACTGAATGTCCAAGAAATCATACAGTAAGCAGCTCAAGCTGAAGCTGCAGCGCATACTGACGAAGGAGTTCATGTCATCAGACGAGTCAGATACTGATGACAATGGAGAGAAAATCTTTCTGACCAAGGCCATTCCTTGGCAGTCAGACACATTGACAAAATACAAAAGAGAGCTGGACCAAAAGTATGAAACTGCTATCCAAAGTGAACAGGCAAAAAGACAGTCAATAAAGAGGGTATCTGCAGGCCCTCCTTCCACTTCCAAGTCTAAAAAGCCTATATTGTCAGAGGAGAAGTGTTTTGAAAAAAAGAAAGTTATAATGCAGTATATATAATCATATAAACATGTATTCTGTGTATTATTATATTCGTATTAAGGGGGCTTGCCACTGTTTTTTCGCTGTATGTACATTTCTTTGACAAACGAGTAAAAAAAATTTAAAACCAGAATTTAAAACCAGTTTTACCAGAATTGTGTTTATGCTGTTAAATTCTTTCCCCCGATCGCACCATAAAGTATATATA
>NW_017803839.1:112636-150340 GCF_001625305.1 Branchiostoma belcheri | reverse complement strand
ATAATATATATATATATATATATATATATATATATCTCAAAGTATCCATAGACACTGGACAATATTTTCGATTTGCATGGTATGGTACAGCTTATCTTCAAATACTATCTTTGAATTTTGTTCGAAAATTCATGGGTTTGTATCATGGTTGACCAGAGCAGTAGAGTTTGACAGCTAAACGTTTGCATAGCCTACAGGAAAATACTAGTTTTGGACAGAAGTTTGATTTCTTAGCAATGACCAGTTGGTACATTGTATTACTTTATGTTACCATTATAACATTATTATGTTACCAGTTGCTGCGTAATAAAAGTTAATATTCACTGTAAAAAAATAAATATATATAATCATATTGAACTCTTCTTGCATTTGATTTTTCGTACAAACTGCATAAATGTGGACTACTCCTGTAATGTATAAGGTGAGCTTTTTAGGCAGATACAAAATCTGAACTACGTATTAGTAATTAATAATAACTTGCTCAACACAATATTATTGTGTTATTGAGACGGTAGGACACTAAGAATAAACTGACAAAAAAGGGTTCATCCAGAAAGGACCATTAAGTAGTTCTGTGCACAAAGCATGTCTCACCCGCACCACAACTACACCTGCTGAACAGCTCAACATCACAAGGGAAGGTCCCAACCACAAGTCTTCACCAGGCAACAACACAGTCAACACTCCAGAAAAGAACTACATTTACAATAAAAAAACAGAAACCACCGCAGTGATCCATAATGTATGTTCAACATTTATTTTATTTTTCTTATATATTATAAAATAAATAATTGTTAACACTGCACATTGTCAGCTGCTGACATGCAGTGGCCAGAAGTAATAGAGCATCGCCCGTCAGTATGGAAAACATCTGACTGATGATGACATGAAGAGCATGGCATGGCAGGAGAAATGCAACTGGCTTCGCTGCAATCCAGTGACAGCAGCCCGTCAGTTTCACCACCGTCTGAACATATTTTTCAAAGAAATTATTAGAATTCATCGGGGGAAAGCCAATCCGCAACTCCCACCGAAGAAGTACAATCAAGATGGCAACGGCTGAGCCGATGGAGGACTGGGACCCAGGAGAGCCGGGGTCCGAAGCGAACTGGGGAGGGGAGGATCGGGGAGGATTGCTACGACCCGATGTGCCCGGTCACCAACCCCGATGGGACGTCCTGGGCGGAGCGGGCCCAGCACGCAACACGCCGGTGTGAGCACCTGGATAGTCAACCCGCGTCAAATGAGAGAGGTGTACGCCCGCTACCTGATGGAGCGGGAGTACGCCTACTACAGGTACAAAAGGGAGAGGTAGAGCGGAACGTCCGAGGCCTCCGCCGCGTGATCGGACTGTTGAAGAAGGAGAAGGCTGGGGGCCCCGGAAACCAGGTGCCTCCACAACTACCTGTGGGAGTACTCTCCGGGCCGCCGAGACATCCCGGTCCCGGATCCCCGGTCCCATCCAATGGAGGCCTTCCTCTCATCCTGGCGGCCACATCCCCGCTTCGACATAGTACGCCGCATCAACACCCTGCGGGAGAGGGTCAGCACCCTGGACTTCATGATGGGCCGGCTGCGGGCCATCGTCCGGCACAAGCTCAGACAAGCGGCGCTAGGAGCCCGACGGCACGACGTGCTGTGCCGCATCGCGTCGTACCAGTACCCCCCTTTCGGACTGACGTGGGATGAGCCGCTGACGCGACGATGGGAACTCCGGTCGTACCCGGATCCCCTTCCCTGCTACGAGGAGTGGTCCCGGGGACTCAAGGACTAGAATGCATGTTTTTGTGTGGACATTAATATGTGGACTTATTCCAAAGTGCCAGTTCCCCCAAGATTGGCCGACAAGGTATGATGTACGATGTACCTTTCTGTATTTGGTATTTTGTTAAAATGCGAAAATTGTTTAATGTCAAAAGTAAAAAGTTGTTCCAGGCAAGTGGAAATAACCATGTGCTTGCCCGATAGTACAAGAGGATTTTTGAAAACTTATATCCAACCCTATATCAATGAACACAATGAAATGTTTTGTCAAATCTTCAGAATTGATGCAAATGTAACTTAACGGTAGCGTTACTGACTATACTGTATAAATTCTGGATTACGTGAACACAAAAATCTTGCTTGTTTTTCTGTCTCAGATGTCTCAGACCTGTTCACGTGTCCTCTCGCATTGTTATTTGCTCAACATCTTTAAACCAATTGAATGTGCATTATGTTTACAGTTTTGGTTGTTTTGATGCCAGAATTTTCATTTGCACTGATTCAATATTTTGTCAAACAACTCAGCAAAGGCAAACTTAAGAATAATTTTTGTATTGCCCACCTAGATCATTGGAAAAGAACCAAACGACGATGTCTGGTTGCTGAACGAGAGTGTGCAGTTGGATGCAGATGGCAAGGCAATCAGACCAGAGGACCAGAAGTACGCCGTCATTGGTGGTGCACTCAAACGACACTACCTGGAAGTTAAAGGTAATAAGTGTTTCTACCATGACTGAATGAATGAATTCAAGGGTACTGAATAACCCACCCATTTTCCCCACAAAATTACCCATAATTCAAAATTGATGTCATTTTTTCAACAAAAAAAAACTGTCGTGCAACGACCCACACAAAGAAGCAACCCTGCAATTAGATGCGTCCAAGTACGGACTGGGAGCTGGGAAGGCCAGTCGCGTACGCATCATAGTCGTTGAATACAACAGAGGTCAACTATGCTCATATCGAGAAAGAGCTCTACGGCAAGGCCGTAACGGATGCTGCTATGGTTGCAGAAGTACGACCTGCTGGTAGTGAACCACAGACCTGGTAAGGAAAAAACAGTAGCTCTGAGCAGGCTGTACCTGGAGGAGACTGACGACAAGCAACCTGCCTGTGCCCTCACGGAGGATGGAAAAGTCCGCCGAGAAACCAGAGAAGACTCACAGTCACGGAATGGCAGATTGGCCAGGTAGGAAGTCATGGTGGCAGAAAAGAACATGTATGTACTATTAAACTATACTGAACGTGCGTTGACTTGCATGTAATCAAGACCAAAAAAAATTCTTTGTTTCCAACAGTTGAGGGCCCATTTCTTCGAAGCGATAAGTGTGCCAGGCAGCTCTTCCTCACACAGTCAACGGTACAACCTGGAACCAGAGGTGGATGTGTGAACTTTACAGGAGCCTACAACATTCCAATCCAACAACTTAAGCAGCCAGCATGGAAGCGGCTAGTGAGAGTGTCTACATGCTGACGATCAGCCAACCTCAAAAAGGTGTTTTCTCATCGGGAATATATGGAACATCACTGCTGAGCAGTTTGAAGAGGCTGACATAAAGAACTACGAGTACGAGGTCATCGGGGGTAACCCATACCAGGATTGCTCTGCAGGAGATTCTTCAGGAGACACCAGACAAGCTGGACAATACGACTGTTCACCTGAACGTGTACTGCGGCCTCCCTGACGACATGGCAAAGCGCCTCGGGATGGACCACAACAACAATGGCTGAGCCATTAAAAGGATACATCCATGATACATCCGTACTCCAGGTTGGAAAGAATAGATCGAGATATTTCCGCTTCGGGCTACAAGAGCAGAATGGCAAAAAGAAAGTTATCTGTTTTTCCCCACAGAAGCGGAAGCAATATGCATTGTCACGTTCTCATCTGAAGAACATTCGATTGGTAGTACTGATCTAAGATTTAAAGCTACACTAAGGACGGGGGATGTCAGGGTGGAATAGAAGTGCCCTGAAAAGACAAACTTGGAAATGACAGAGTTCAGCTTACCAGTCAGTCGGTGGATATAAAGCGGCTAATATCAGTAATGCATGTTGTGTGGTAAATGGTTATGTGGTCAATGATTAATAGCAATTGCCTATTAGCACATGCCCCCCGAACCATTATGTTGGTCGAGATTTCATGAAGTACTTGCTGACTCAACTGTCAACGGTCCCACTGTGGTGGGCATTACGTATAACTGATATGATTAGTAAATCATATTCTAATCAGAACACACCCTTCTGTTCTGATGTTGCCTCTTTGTCAGTCATTCTCGGAGACCTATACAGTTATATAGAAAATTAGATGATTGTTTTAGTCTTGATTTATACTGCACCTTGTTTAGTAAGTGTGATTACATGTGTATTAATCTCGTCAAATTATGTTTTGTAAACAGTCATAAAAACTACTATCTGAACTTTCAAGGGCCCACGCTAAGACCTTTTTTGTCCATGACAGGTACCAGCAACTACCTCGTGGCCGTGAAGGTGGTCAGAAAGCAAGCCCGGGCTGGCCTGGTGGAGGAGGCATAAATCCTGTCCAGGGTGTGCCACAGACCGTGGTTTCCATCCATGTTTAGATGGAACCTGGATGTGGAACATCCATACCTGGTACAGGGATTTGTCTCCTGCAGACCAGGCAAGGATATTGCCACCACACTCCTGGACGTCATCAACGATTCTGCGGCTCTCCTGATGAAGAATTACGAATACGGAGGAGCCCTCCTGCAGGTGATCCATGGACTGTCCTACCTGCACCAGGTTGGGATCCTGCATAATGACCTTAAGGTGGGTACAGGTCTGGACATTAATTTAATACAATATGATTTACTTACATCTGATTTTATTATCAGCATCACTTCACAAGTAAAATAGTACACTACCATTTTAGGCAAATGTCTTCATTTCCTATAATAGGGATTAGCTTTAATCCAGTTTCAATGCTCAGATATGCATTGAAAACTAACTTTGAAGGCCCATGAAAGGTCAAGATGCAGTAAATGGGAGAAGAAGGCCGATATCAATCTTATGTGGACATTATTTACCTAATAAGTATGTTAGGTGGTTGTGTAACTGTAAGTTTGGGAACAGTTGAGCTGGACAGGAAAAACCATTAAAGCCCCAAAGACAGCTCACAGGACTTAGCTGCGCTAACCACGACAGACTGGATACCAGCTAGTTTCCAGTCAAGCCTAAAGCATATTTTAATGGAACGCAATTTTTATGTTTATTTCTTTATTAGTTTATTACATTTTAAACACCTGGGTGGCCTCTTCACCAGTAAATTGTTGATTTTCAAGAGGGCCCAGGGACACATAAACAGTAAATTATACAATCAAGTAGCATAACTGAGATCAGTATAACTGAGAATAAAATTAAACAAATGATACAACATATATTTATGAGTGAACATACATATACAAACCACTGTGAGTATTAATCTACAGGTGAACACAGAGAAAAGAGAAGTAAACGGGAGAGGCTCTTGACAGAGAGCTCCATAGCAGCCTTGCTTCACAACTGCATGAAGACAGCCACACCTTGCTGTCTAGAAAGATGCAGGACGAAGTTCAGGCCTGCCAAAATCCTTGCATGTCGACATGAAATGCTGGATCGCGGCAACCAGGGCCAGTACATCTTAGACGCCATAAAGGTAGTTGACAGGCAAGGGGACGGCCAACCAAAGATCACCTCCTTCACATGTCAAGGACACAGTGTGTGCAGGAAGGCTGATTCATGGTGTCAGTAGGAGTAGGTGAGACAATTGTTGGTGTAACATTTAATTGCTACGGTTACCTATTCAGTTTCTACGGTTATCTGTCCAACTATTTGGAAGGAAAAAAGGACATTAAAAAGGAAATTAACTCTGTCTTGTTTCAGACAAACCGGCTAGGAATCTGCGACCAGCGCACTGCCCGTGATCAGTCCAGATCTGCTGACGATAGGGAGAAGATCATGAAGGATCTGAACCTTCATTACAACCAGCAAATGTCGGTTGACTTCCCTATAAAAGTTTCATTTTCATTTCCACATTTCCTGAGCCCTAGATCCCAAGGATGCAATGTCAAGGTCAAAAGTCAAAGGCAGTACATATTGAATAATGCTGTTAGTATTGGCTATTTTTCAGGTTTACTACCATAATATCATTAATGCAGTATACTTCAAGATCTGCTTATACGTTATTAAGTTTAAATCATTAAGGTGTAATTGGATAAGTTGTATCGATATATTGTTATATTGCAAGGCACAACTAATTGAGGGTTAATGACCCGCCCCGAGGCGGTACACCTTGTTTCAATATACTCTACAATGTATTGTGCACAGGAAAGAACGACAGGTTTACTGGGGTGAAGTCTACTCGGCACTTGATCCAACCTCAAAGCTGTCTATTATCATCGATGGGATGGATCAAAGCAAAACAGCCATCCCCCACTTCATGTATAAGACGAAGGTAATATTTCCAATTTGTTTTAATGAATTGACTTATCTTATAGATGATCTGAAATGTGGGCACTGGAAGAAATGACAAGCTGAAGATACTATACTATACAAATAGTGTGAGCGGAGCCACAGGTTACAGCCACAGTCATCTCCTGATCTCCGAAGACAGAAACAAAGATGGAAGCGAAGTGTGGAAGTGCTGTTCACGGCCCCGTGGGGCAAGATGCCCATGCACAGTAGTCCAACAGGGTCCAGACTCATTCGAGAGGCATTCGAGTCACCTCCACCCTCCAAACCAAGATGGCGCCCAACATGGCGGCGTTGGCCTAAAGCAGCTCCTCAACCGAGTTTAATAGGGCTGTCAAGAACTCGACAATAAATGTGCATTTATGTAGGCTTATCCATGTAAACTGAAAACTCAAGTGTACATTTATACTAGTTAGACCGAACGTCGCAACACCCAACCCGCGCCCGGGGAGTTTCCCTGTCTGGAAGACCCGGTTGATGTCTCTGATGACATGATTCCCCAAGAGGATGACGCGGCCACGCGGAACCTTTACAGGCAGAGATGGTCTACAATTCGTACACAGTTCAGGCGGGGACACATCATGCAGGTATCGGTGCGAGGAGTTCGAGGAAAGGAGAAAAGACAAACGTATATCCTCTGTGGTCAGTTCTTCTTTGGCTGGAGATGTTTACTTTGGCAGAGTTCGGTTTTTCATTTTTGTTGAAGGCTATGATTCAGCATACATTAAATGGTATGGAGTGGGGAGCAGGGATGAGGAAACTAAGCTACGGAAAGTCAGTCTTAATGGTGATACGAGCTGGATGAACCCATTCCAAATCCTCTCTATTAAACATCAGTAAACCATCCCCAAATACAACAGAAGTAGACATCGTTTACATTCTAGATTGCAATGTCTATGCAATGGATGTGTTGCTGTCTCCAGGGTTGAGTGTGTAGGAGCAGGATATCATTCCACTTAGAACACGTGGTTCACCGTCCCTACTCAGTGGAACCATCTAAACACTAGAAGACATTAGCGGTTTGACAATTAAAGGAGTCAGAGCGTACATTACAGAAAATGTCCCACATCTCTACCCTCTGATCCGATCACTCATGAACAGTGCGTATCAAGAGGATGCCGGATATTCCTCACTCATGGTAATCTCCTCCATCACCCATGCACGTAACCAGAAATGCAACATTCTCCAAACAATCATCTCGCTGTACCTTCTGCTTTCTGCGACTTCCGGTTCTAGTGCCCCACATACTAACACCACTGCAGCTGCCACTCCTGGTTCTAGTGCCCCACCTACGAACACCACTGCCACTCCCGGATCTAGTGACCCACCTACAAACACCACTGCCACAATAGATCGCTTTCTGCCACGTGTTACAGTGATCGTGTAATCATACAATTTCTTCTGTTGTCCTCGTTAATATTGTAGGAGCAAGGTTGATCCTCGACACATTGGATGACCTACAGTCTGCTGCTGAGGACAGCGATGATTTCCTGAGCCTCCTGAAGTGCATCATCGCACCGACGCAGGTCCTAGTCCACTTGGGCTACGGATTGAACTCGGCCAAAGCGGCCATTTTCTTCCCGGAGAGAAAGCAGGAGAAATTCGCAGTTGTGCGGGAAGCGATCCTGACATCCCCTACAGCCTCCATTCTCGACCTGCAAAAGTTCGCCGGGAAGTGTGTCTCTTACGCGTTGATGGTTCCGGGAGCACGTATATACACGAGACAATGCAACAGCATGATCGGCACTATGTCTAGACAAGGCAAAGCACGAGCAAAGCTGACGGATGGCGCCCGGTCGGAAGTCGAAAATTGGAGGTTCGTGGACGCAGGGGTAGAGCCTGTACCTTGGCGGGACAAAAGACACACGGCCATCTCCATGGCAAACACGGACATTGTTGCGATCAATACACACCTAAAGAACCTATTTTTCCTCAAATGTGCAATTGACATATGTGCACCACCCCCCAGTTATGGGCCAGTAACGACTACAACCCGAACTTCTACGAAAGTGACGGTTACCATCTCAACGGGGACGGTGTTAGGATCATCGCGTCCAACTTAAGAGACAGGCCACCAGTGCACTGGGACTGCCACCGGGAAGGAAACCCAACAGGTCTCCCCGCCGTCTGAGCCACGGCTTCCATCCTCGACAAGTCATTCAAGCGCCTCCTAACACAGGCCGGGCTCAGACGCGCACACGATACATGACCTACGCCGCGGCGGATACACCCTGGCCTTCGAAGCAGGAGTACCACGCGAACTCCGCCAACATCACGGAGACTGACATATGTCAGTTGCTAGGTGGAGCAAGACCCGGGGGTTCGTAGAATGCTCAGCGGAGTTCGACCGTGTGACCTGGACTTTTACTGGCCCTACACCAATGTCGTCCTCCATGATCTTCAGACGGAAACCTCGTTCGATTTCGTGGAACCTACAGAATGCACCGCAATCGTGGTTAGCGGCCCCGGACCTTTGCCACACGAATCACAGATTGCAAGTCTTCTCGACGCTTACAATGCATTCAATGACTCTTGGCCACCGAGCATGGAATTCCATTGCATCGTCACACTTTGGTCAAAGTTAGGACGGAAAACCTGTCCATCCGATATTCAATACAACATGTGTACGACGGCCTCCCCAGCGAGATGACTCATCTGATGGAACTGTACCGGCGCGCCATGCGTGTTAGCACGACAATATTGACAACAGGTCTCCATGGACCGTTCGATGAACCCCTCCAATACAGACGACACAGGCTCATCATGCTAACTCAAGTGTCTAATGCAGGACAGTAAGAAGAAGACAGAGAAACCGGACTGATTATAACAACGACGACTGCACGGAAAATGGACTTTATTTTTTGGACTATCGATTTGGATAAACCGCAGCCGGACCTCTGCAATCTGAAGTAAGATCAATTCCTACATAACCACTTTGTTCTGAAAATTGCGATTGAAACATTTTTTTTTCTACCGATGTACAAATTAGGCGTTCAGTTGAAAACTTTCCACAGAGCTGTGTGTATCCAGATGTAACATGATTGTACGTTCACCCCGCATAGGACGCACAATACTCTTTCAGTCATTTCTATTGTTCCCAATGCATTCCCAAAAGTTGCCAGACATAATTATGGTTTTTGTATGCACCGCCAGGGGGTACTATTTTAACACGTCATCAATGACTGTCTGGTACATGCTAGCTTGAGTTATCGGGCCGAAGATAAGTGACACCGAGGGGGCTAAGAGCAGAGTGGAACTGAAGATGATGCGGGATGAGGGGAGGCACTAGAGGGTGCTTTAACCTTTGAAATACCTAGTAGTTATACACTAGTGTTTGTACACCAGTATAGTTATAAATATTTTTCAGAGATGCCTCCAATCTTTAAGAACTGCGATATTAACATCGACGACGTGGGACCCTGTATGAGACAATACGCCGAAGAACATAACCTCATGTCGAAACCCAAGCGATCTCTGATCGGCAGCATGTTCGGTCAAATGATTCTACTTGCTACACCTTTGCTCAAATGGTATCCGAATCACGGTTTGGAAGTGATCCATGTCTATCAGGTACTGGGGTACATCCCAAGAAATGTTTTGGCCAAAAAGTAAGTGATGCTCGTCGTGCTGGCGATAAAGACAAGAAAATCATCATCGAAAAGATGAAACTCATTGGCAACAGCGCTTATGACAACACTCTTCCCCAACCGTGACCTTTACCTCACCTACAACATCCCCTCCCTCCACCTCACCTTTCCACACCCCGCTAGACACAGGTATCCCTACCAATGTCAAAGAAAAAATCTGGCAGTACAAGTTCGTGGACTTCAAATTGCTCCTGCCGAACTTACGATCCTCACCACAGTATACAGTATCCCTATCAGACAACCTCACCCCTACCCGTACCCTAGCGAATCGCCCTGCTGACCCCAAACACGATCTTTCCCTGGATCTATGGACCACAGCTTTCCTTATCTATCACTTTATCTATGCCAAGCGCCACCCGTCTCGTACCTCAGCCTCATCCACACAATGCCCTCCCGCGGAGCTCACTGGCGGCGCTATGATGAGATGTTCCGTAAGTACAGGGAGGGTTCCCCTGAAACACCCTGGGATCCTCCGCTCATGCAGCTGTACATGGATGTGCATTACAACATTCCCTTCATTGAAAAAATACAATCCTTGACACCTGCAACATACATCGAACTATTGGTGAAATGGAATCTCTTATTATCACAGATTGTCTTTATAATAATTAATACCAAGTCTCTCTTCGCATCTTTTTGACAGATTTTTCATCATCTTAGATAGCATATGGTAGAAAAACACCCCAACAACTGTACAAAGTTATCTGTTATAGTATATATTGTTCTCTCATTACAGAGGCTAAAGATCCCACATCAAAGCAACAGAGGAAGCCGCGGCAAAAACCGTTCATGTTGTGTTTCAAACCGCCATTGATCAGAGTGTGCAGGGGGGTGTAAGGGGAAATTCGGGTAACTTGTTCCTCCAGCGAATGAGGTTATCAAACACCATGACAACTTCCCGTATTACAATAAGAGGAAGGCAATGGCAGATAACTGGTCGGGTGGGTATTTCCACGCTAACGAGGGTTGCATCAAGCCACGATACCCCGACTTCGACCCAGAGGAGGTAATACTAATAGTCAACCCAACTACACTGGAGGGCCTTACAAAAGCCCATGTTGACTACTGCAGGAAACAGTTGTCCTTGGGGGGCCATTAGTGTTGATGGTGAATGGGAATATGATAGTAAATTCTGATCTTTTCAATGGGCAAATGCACATTATGTTATTAGAGAACTCATACTCCATCATGGCTGTCCTGTCGCGCATGGCACGGAAACAAGCGGCTGTGGACCAGCGATTGGAGGCCTTGCAGTCGGTGTAGTGCTACATGTCGAGTTGCAGCCGAAAATCAAAGGTCCAAATCAGAGGATGAGACATAAGGTGAACATGCAGGCTGTTTGGGGCTTTATGTCTGTCGGAGATGGCTATGCGAACATGAACGAAGTGATGTCTGTTATGGGAACACCATCACCGTGTGAGCTCACCTTCATACACACAGAACACACCATCGGGGAGATGTGGAGAAAGAAGCTGGCCAGTGAAATCCTTACATCACACCGTGTACATCAGGTATAGAAGAGAAGAAGATAACAGTCTATGAGCCAGTTTAATAACGGAGTCCCATCTATATCCGTAATGGTGGCTGAGAGAGCTCCGGCCGCACCGCCGCTGGCTAACAGGGAGAATATGTTGAGGAATAGATTGATCGATGGGTTGAGAGACGATGCAGTTAGAAGGCAGTTAAAGAGAGAGATCAGGCTGGATCCAGCCATGACATACATGCACGCCAAGGAAGCTGCAATGCAGCTCACGGGAGAAGGGAGGCCGGCAAAGAGGCCTCCCAGAGGAAAGCACTGTCCGGCTCCAAGCCACAAATGATCAGATTCTGGATGAAGTTGGTGCCCTCTGCAGGCCCGCCCTCTAGGCTGGAGGAGCTTCTACTTAATGTGCGAAGGTCATTAGACCAGTTGAGTGTTCAACAACAGAGGAAATCGGACAGTCGTCGCTGTTTTAACTGCAACAAAATTGGGCATATCGGTAAGGACTGTAGGGGGACCCGTGCTCCTCAGAGTCCTACTACTGGGAAGCAATGCTATAACTGTGGGCAGGATGGTCATTTGGCACGAGGGTGCACGTTGCCTTCAGTCTTGCATTTAACTCTTCTTGGAGTTCTTGGAGTTCACCCGCCTCATTTCCTGACATGTGGTGTCAGAAGTGGGGATACTTTCACCGAGGGCAACACTCCGGTAGGTGAAGGACCTACGACAGAGAGATCACAACGCTAGGGACAACCAAGAGTGATCTACAACAACAAGCAGGAGAAAGGACAGCATAAAAACTGTGAGTAAAGGTGTCGATTGCCTAGGACGGTACTGTTATGACAGTTTGGAGGCAAGCTGTGGAGCTGTTTATCTGAAATTGACTCAGAAACAGACAACGTTCTTGGCGGTTAGGACAACTGGAGACTCCTCCAAAGTTTATGTGATCGTCCTGGGACAACCCATTGCAGATTGCCCCACGGTGCTGGAGGCGTTTGTCACCATGGTCGGGGCACTGTGTGCCTTTCAGCTGCCCCACCCGACCAGCATTGCCCCGGCCATGGTGTTGATCGAGCACCATGTGGTGAAAGACCGCCACATGAATCAGGGGGACCTGGGTCCAGCCTTCAAGCGACAGTATATGAAATACATCTAGTTTAAAGAGAGCTTGGACACAGACATTGAAATGGATTAATATGTGACGTTGTAGATTAAACCTGTTTTTTCCGTAAAGTTTTGTCAAAGTCCAAAGCAAATGCCTTGGAGCAAATCATAACATTTGTACAGTTTGTGGACACCGAAAACAACGGGCCGGCTGTAGCTTTTCTTGGCAGAAAAATGTCCTGGAAAGCCACGAGTCTGCCAATGCAGAAGTTCTGTTAGACAACTTCACAGAGCTGTCAGATGCTTGTGGACTAGAGCTGTCTAACATTTACGGCCTGTGTTTGGATGGAATATGTGTGACGTTGGCAAGAAAAATGGCTTTGCAGCAAAGCTGAAGAGGCTCACTGGCTACCAAAAAATCCTGGCCTTCCACTGTGTGTGCCACAAAGGTGGCACTGGTATGCTGCGACAAGTGCTGACCTGAAAGCCATCAAGGATGTGGAGGAGGTGCTGCTGAATGTGTGGAAATGGCTCAGCTACTTGCCCAAGAGAACAGCAGCATTTGTCAAATGCCATCTCGCCACCAAAGGCATGGCTGGAGCCAAAACCTCATCAGCCTAGCAGAGCCTCTGTCGGAAGCTGAAGAGAGCTTGCCACACAAGATGGCTTAGCTTTGACCAGGCAGTAAAAACAGTCTATGCTGATTTTTGGGCAATACTGCAGACCCTGTCTGGCTTCAGGTCCTGCCCAGTTGCAACTGGCCTCCTGAAGAAGATGATATCAGCCAGGTTTTTCGGAAGCCTCATCATATTGAAGAACATTAATAAATAAATAAATAACATTCTTCCACTGTTGGCACATCTCTCAAAGAGCTTCCAAGCAGATGCCCTGAACTTCTCTGTTGTTTCTCCTGATATCGACTACACCAAAAGCAAGCTACAGGAGACTGATGAGTCAAACATCATTTGTACTAAGCCGGCACCCTAATGACTGACAGTTCAGACACACTGAGATAAAATGGAAAACACAAAGGAAATAATGACTCAAGTACCAAGTGCGCAAATGATAGGATGCTCTGTAGTGTTTTCATCGAGAAAGAGAATTGTTTGGCAGATTCTGTAAAAGGTACTGCCACCTCAGACTGGATCAGCATTGACCATACGTTCAAACACATAAAGGTGTACACAAGCGGTAGATACCTCACAAGAATAAGGGCACTGTGTACAGTATCGAATGACACAGTCCTGACAAGTCCACCACGTTTAAAGAGATCAGGCCAGTACTGGAGAGACTGAAAGATAGATTCAACAAACAAAATGTCAAGTTGAGTGAAATCTTCCTGGACCAGTGCTGTGAATGGAGGAAACTTATTCGCATTTTTGGAACTGACATTTAAGTTAAGCTAGATTGGTTCCATGCTGCACAGAGAGTGACCAACTGTATTCTAGGGCACCACCTACTTGCAAAACATCTTCGACGGGACTTGTCCACGTCCTTTCAAAGTAAAGGAGACATTGGGAAGACGAGCCAGAAGGAAACACCCCCGCCCCTCACCAAATTGCCCACCAACTTGTAAAAAATGCGTATCCAAAACCAGCGCAAGATAAAGTAAGAAAATTGTTGAAGCATGCTACAAATGTATTTCTGCCATCAAGCCAGGAAAGGGCACAATACGAAATGATGCACTACATCGTTAACTCAATCAACTTATGACCAAAAGCAGGATAAGCCCCACATTTGCAATTGCCTTGATGTTTGCCATCATCCACAACATAAATAGCAATCTTGCCAAGTTGTACAAGAGGACGCTATCCCTTGTGGACTCCGGAGAGGAATTTGGGTTGTAATCACAAGATGCCACCGAAAAAAAATTATGAATCTTCCGAAAAACTTGGTGATGAGAGCATGAATATTGTGGATTGCAAGTTAGAGGTGTGGAAGTTGCTGAAGAACTCTGTAGTCTCTCTGTTGATCCTTACCTGGAATGGAACTTCTCCATCATACCTTACAAGAAAGATGTCAGCGTTGAAAACGAAAATCAACTTGATGAAAACTTGGCTGCCTTATTACTGATACGCTTGCCCTTAGAAGCAGATGGAAGCTGTTTATTTATGTCATTCTCTTTCCAGCTATGCAACTCCTTGCTTTATTACCTTTTTTGTTGTTTGTTTTTCTCATATCAAGTCATTAGTTTCAACCTGTATGACAGTTAAGTAACGTGTTTGACCATGACTGAAAGACTGGTCAGCGACCATCATCAAGTTCCTAAACTGCCGTGAGTACATGACGTTTAGCGCAATTATTGGTAAAAAAATGTGTCAAAGCACAGGTTTTGGAACAACCACGATCTAAGGCACGGTATCACGTGCATACAACACTGTAATCCGTATCAATATTGACCTGGACACCGCTCAATTTTAACCGGTATGATAGAAAAACTAGGCTTCTACCTGCCTCCAGAAATGTATCACAAAACAAAACGTATGGTTGATTATGGTTGATTCATCTTCTTTAAATTAATTTGCTAAAAGATAAATCTATCAACCCCTACATGTGTAATATTATATTGGTTACCAATAATAATGGTGTAGCTGTGTACCAAATGTGACCATAACATACCGGCAGTCCAGGATCTAGTATTTTAGCATGTTAGTTTTAACACTTGATATCTAAAATAAAATTAGAGACTGTTTGTTCGTACCTAGAATAGCCTTTACCTACTCTCATTAGACTACTCTTGTAGTCCAGCTAGACTTACATGGATATGACTATGTACAATTGAAAGGCATACTACTGAGTCCTATATACAAGCATCTCCTGCCATACATGTAACTTTGCATTTTAAGACTTGTATATGATTCTGTTGAGGTCGAATACATTTCAATATGTGGATAACCTTTTTGTGATGTACACTGTAAAAGATGTCATTTTAATTTTCATACATTGGTAGATGTCAGAGGAGAAGAAGCAGCCAAGACGAAGTCTGCCAACTCCATCCTGCCTGACTTCTACCAGGAGTACTGGTCTTGTTGCCTGGACCCACAGCGCAGACGTCTAAACATCCTTCATCCCGGCCTGAAAAACGCAGACATTTCTAAAGTGCTTGGACAGCGATGGAGACAAATGACTACCCAACAAAAAAACCCGTACTTCATGGAATTTCTTGGTGGAGAGGAACAGGGAGTTTTCTATCCAGGAAAACACATAAGTGTTCCAACAAAGTCAAGTTCGTCCAGAGCAACAATGCGGCGGCTGCTGGGAGGTTTCTAACCGAGTCCTTTAGAATCAGGTCAGAAGATGATGCGGACACGATCAAGTTCAATCAGGAGAAACTGAGCGAAGCGAAGATGTCGGTGTCTGACCACCTGAAGAAGTTGCAGGCACACAACGACGGACTGGTCAAGCCTGGAACCAGGCAGCTGAGGCAGGGCATGGTGACAATGCATGCTTTAAACATGACGTGCATTGCAAAGCTCCAGGCCCAGGAGGGTCAAGCACGATTGCAAGGCTTGAGGTTGCACTAGCTAATGTCGAGCGGCCGTTTTTCATTTCAATTTTTAGGCTGATGTGTCACATGGAACAACCAACCTTGTCAGACACATCTCAGGGCTGTCTCCAGTGTCCCTGGACAGAACAACCATTCTAATTTCCTTGTCACTTCACATGATTGCTCACGCACTCTCACTCAACTTTTGCACTGAATTCCATGAACTATCCATGCAGGTATGTGCAGTGTTGGCGCACTCTTCAGGGCATGTCAAACCGAAAGTACTACAAGGCCAAGCAGCAAAAACTTCTGGAGTGTAGTCAAGCACCAAAGCATGGCAACAAAGTCCAAAAGAAGCCAACAGTTAAGACAATGAAGGCAGAGGCTTTCATTTCCAACTACGTTAAAAGTCATAGCCAACACCAAACAAGGCTCAGCAGCACAGGCCCACATCAGGAGGTAATATCGCACAAGATTTTTGGATGGCACCTCATTCTCATACCTTGTTGTTATTTTAGTTACATCATCATGTATCATCCTGTATCAGCTGGGTCCAAGCATGCAGTACGTTTTTATATGTACCTACTTGCATGTCCACAAGTTTACCTTATGCAAAATCCAGAAATCTGTGATCGAGCATATCCAAAGCAAATGCATTTGAGCTCTTAACAACAACAACCGATGATGCTGCCTCTTCATCTTTAGACTATCCTAGCATTCTTTGAGACATTGTATCATTTTCTCTTCCCTGCAGACTTATGACCAGCATGTGGGATTTCCGTCAAATAATTGAAGATGAAATTTCTTCAATCACTGGCCACTCACGACCACACCAATACACCGCAAAACTGGTCAGTGGAAAAGTGCAGATGACTGCACGGCTGTGGCCAGACAGTCGCAATCCCAAAGTCACCATCCCAGTGGACAAATTCATCCCAACATTTCAAAAGTTGAGCTCCATCAAGGAATGGAAAATTGACCCAGAAGCAAAGACATTCGCTGAACACAGTGGCACACTCCAAGTGATCCAAAATGAATTGACAAAATGGGCCGAGACCCCAGGGTTGACCATAAATTTGTGCCCTGGTGGAACAACTTTCTGCATCAGGAGAGAGAATCCAGTGAAACAATCCTGGAAGCTAGGTCAGCTAAAAAAAGTACAGGGCCCTGTTTCTGGACTCCAGAACGTTAACCCGGCCCTGCCACCTGCCAACCTGGATTCGCAGC
Organism: Branchiostoma belcheri; assembly: GCF_001625305.1. NCBI lineage: Eukaryota > Metazoa > Chordata > Leptocardii > Amphioxiformes > Branchiostomatidae > Branchiostoma > Branchiostoma belcheri. Next base: position 133,161 of record NW_017803839.1, on the reverse strand, counting down.
AGACACAGCCTACGAACAGCTTAGCTAATGCTATCTTGGGTGGGAATGTTAATGTGATTGATATTGATGCTATTGAGAGCAATGTTGATAAGGTTAACGGTACTGACAAGGGTAATGTGATTGTTCCTAAGACAACAGAGAAAGATGCACGCTCTGAGATCATCCCCCCAACGCTTGCCCTTCCTAACAGCAACACCCAGTCAGGAATCCATGTCCCTTTGGACAATGGTATCCCTACCCGCATAAAAGACAACATCTGGGGTCACAAATATGTAGAGTTCAGGCAACTGCTGCCAAACTTCCGGTCTGACCCACAGTATACCGTGTCCCTGACCATCAGGGTAAATACAGATATTGTATTTCATAATTCAGGGCATGCATTTTATGTTATGGAATAACTTAAGTTGTACTGCCTACAAGATATTTATGCTTCTGAAAGTTTTCTCTCTCTTCAGGAAAGACATATGGATGCGGTACAAGCGTCAGATGGAGACAACAGGTGATGACAGCATCCAACAAAGCACATTTTACCGCCTCCTGAAGACCAAATTCCCAACAGTAAAGTTTCCCAAGCTGATCAAATATTGTATATTTCCACCTCAGCTTGCTGAGAGTTAGTTTGCTGAAGCCCTGTGTTATCAGGGTTTAAATCACCAGTTATTTAAATGTAAACAGTGTAATGGAGGAGAGGCCTGGAAAAAGATTTTGTGACCATACGTAACCATGGAAGAAAAAAACGCTCAAGCAACATTTCAACAAGTATCGAGTCCGACTGTCGGTACTATCGACATTGTCTGCAACCCTGATGTCTTCGAGAATGAAGGAGTGGCTGTGACAGAAACGTGTTAACAAAAATGTGGAACGATTTGGCCCAACGTGCAACATGACAAACCACCACAACAAACTGATAACAGACCCCATCGGATGTTTGGACTGGTTTATCCTACTCAAGAGATAGATTCACCAGTGGAAGTTTTACCAAGGCCTACTCTTGGAGCGTGCCACAATCTTTCAACAGTCAGACATGCATTCATCCAAAACCTCCATACTGGAAACAGTCACCGGGTATTCACAAATCATTATCCAAGATAATGATGGAGCAGTCAATCTCTACGACTGACTCTATAACAACTTCTTCATACAAAGGTAGGGGGACAAGTTTAGTGTTTGGTAGGTGCAGGGTTGTTGCTGTACAGCAACAAGAAAACAGCAGTGACTGTGGCATTTTTTCCATTGCGTACGCCACATGCCCCAATTTTTTTCTCCCCGACGATACAGTTCATCTATAATAGGATGGGGAGGCGCACGCCTTGCCTAGTTCCATGTATGTGACCGCTAAACCCAACCAATACTATAGCAATAGATTGAGCATACCGACAGCCTTCAACAACAACCGACTGAACAAAACTTTTAAGTAACTAGACGTCAATCATTCATAGTGTGCCTTACATATTTATGTAGAAAATATTTAGGGACAAGAGCAAACGTGTGAAATTGATTTGAGGCATTAACATCCAACAAACCCATCTAACTAAGCTGAACAAGCCCCCACTGAGCCAGAGGCACAGTCCCCGAGGTCTGGGTTTCCAAGAGGCTTGACAGCTTGTAAACCTGACTAACATACCCTGAGTAAGTTGGATGTTCTGCCATTTTAAATTTCCATTCAGTGTTTGCTCTTTAATCACCCAAATAACCATCAAGATGGATCAAATTTCACTGAACAAATGGTTTTGTTATAGAATGATTGTGTTTTCTGTGTTTCTGGTATGGATTCTGAGATGCTTTATCTTGATGTAAACAGGGATCACCAGAGACATGTGCCAGGCGGACACGTCCATCTTGTCACAATCCTCCCTCGGTTGACCTGAAAAAACGAAGAAACATCTTCATTTACAAAATATATAGTACTTTAATACATGCATAGTAGCCAAATTTACACATACTAATGCAAATTTTATTAACTCTTGTATCTAAAATCTCCTCCAAATTAGCTATGCCATTTTTTTAGAGTTAACAACAGGCAGGAGATACCAGACTGCAAATGCCCACTTCAGTTTTGTTTTCAATTTCATAATAATGACGATATAATATTATACGCACGGGGCTAATAGAACCTTACACTATTTTATGTATGCAGTTATCTGAGTACCTAAGTTAGCGGCAAAGCTGGAAGTTTAGGGTTTGTGCTCACTGTATTCATGAATAAATTATTCATGGCGTATTTTACACAAAGAACCCGGACAAAATGCAACAGAAACTGGCGTAAAAATATCCCAGGTACTAATTTGTACAACACACTACAGCTACATTATCCGTTACAGAAAGCAACAAAGACTACTTTGCAAGTATTGGCGACAATTTCGATGAAAACAACCGTTTTATCCCGGTACATGGGTTCACCACGACACGAAATTATCTGGTGGTAACGTTACTACTAGTAGTACGTTAAACGGCATGAGTGACCCGTAGGAAAAGGACGGTCCCTCACCAGTAACAACTACAAACCCTAATACTGACTAGTACACTTAAAAACAGCTATTCAGCTATTCTACGACACATTTTTCGGACAAGCGAACGAGGAACCTTACCTCTCAAAGGCCGCCCTGCACTGACGCTACAATCTGCAGACGATCGCAGGTTACCAATTATATCCATCCGCTTCGACATCTGGAGGGTCCCAAGACTACATAAAGCGGAAAAGTAGAGTCTATCCCACTAAGATAGAATCTTCATACCAATATGAATAGCCAACGCGTCAAGATAACAATATATTTGGTGAATTTATTATTATAAACGTGTCTTGTTTTTCTCGCACTACTTTATGGCGGCGAATAGATACGTTCTGTCTGGAGGGGGATATTCGGTACAGCGGTGGAGGATAGTGAACGCCCGTGAGGCTTGTATGGGGTTTTAGGAAACATCGTTCTACACATTAGTTCACAGCAAGTAAATTTGGATGACGTGAAATTATCGTCTTTACATACATTTAATGGTAATTTTTGCGTAAAATGGGTGATTTTTTTATATCGTTAGAAAGGTCGATAATTCATCGGAGCGCCATATTCTAGCCAATCATCGTTCAAATGACTAGTATATATATTCCCCGATTTTTATATTTTTCGACGACTAGGGATAAGATGAAAATTCGTGTTTTATGGATTTTTAAATTTCCGACTTCAAGTGTAGTTTTAGTCCCAGTATTCTTGGTTTTGTTTGGTAATTGGAGTGCAGTGTTTGTGAAATGTATTTCTACTAGCCTGACTAAATCTGCGCTCCTAGCGGCCGGCCCGGTATTACACCAGCCGCCGTTCTGGGGGGGGGGGGGACCTACATCAATTTCGCATCCACATAGCCTAGCGGCGACCAATGGGTGACCAGCATTCCGTGCCACGCCCACTTTGCGGGCGATTCCATTCGACAATGGGGTTGAACAGCATCCTTCCGTACGGCGCGGCAGGTAATCTGAGTTGGAAATGTCAGATAAACAATGTAAGAATTGGTGTATTTGGGGTGAACATAATTACAAGTACCGAAGTAACGGGTTCCTTTCTCAGCACTCGGTATACAGAGGTGAGGCGGCTTCCGTCCTAGATCTCCAGTGCCGAAGTTACGTCAACACTTGGTGTCCAGTGTCGGCGGCTTCAGCACAGAAAACTCGGAATCGGCAAATCAAACCTTGTCTTTAAAAAGGGTATCGAGGTATTTTCGAGATCATGTAACCGCCTGGGTAACAAAGTTTAATCGGGACAACAAGGTGATCGGCAGGACAGGACTGCACGGCCTCTTTTCTTACATTTTCACAGACAAAGACTTGGCCTAAGATACTGTTCTGTACGCCGCGCGGCCGACGTAAGCACCAGAAGCCCAGTGCCGAAATGGTTTAACTCGGCTCGGTAGTTATTTTGCTCCAGCTATTCAAAGACACAGAATTTCAGAAAACAATTTACAAATGTATCTTTTGAACAAGTTTAATAAACATCTTTTTCAACCATATCTTGCTAAAGCGCGGGTTGTGGGTGTGGTCAGAATGCTGCCCGCCTATTGGTCCCCGCTAGGATGGCTTGGATGGGAAATTGAGGTTCCGGGGGGGCCTAGGTCATCATCTTTTATATATGGCCCATTTTTTGTCGCTATGGGCTACTTAATAATAGTATTAGAGTTTTTATGTTTTTATTTTTCATGGCCTTGGGTTGCGTATTGGACCCTCTCTGGCCATTGAATGCTGCCTGAGCAATTTGATACTGTTTTTTGCCACCCTAAAATCTGTTTGGTAGGTGAACGGTCACGCATCACGTAGACTAGTCCCTGCAGTATTGGTCACCCAACTGTAAATGTGTGGCCCAAGGGCAAATAGGAGGTGGGCCGCCCTATACACCCAGATTTTCGGAGGATTCTTTTCTTGACTCTTAATCTCGTTGATTTTTTTTTTACAATTATTTCACAGAGCAGCCAGAAGGCTGCAGCACGATGCCGTGTTACTACTGGACGACATGCGCAGTTAAACGCACAGACGACAGCGGCTGCGCAATCTGCTATCCTCCATGTGCCGGTAGGCGGCGCTTTTCGATAGCCTCTAACAGGGTCCTTGAAAAATGGTCAAATTTCATGAATAATTTCAAGTTATGCAACCAATAGTTATAAATGTGTAACCTTTAAGCAATCATTTTTAATCAAGCTTCTTTTCAGATAAAGTTGAACTTAGAAAGTTAAAAATTAAGTATAAAAGTTGTTCTATGACAGATATTTTAATAAGATTATTGTCGTAAACAAACAAGATTGTGCCCGCTGAGTTAAAAACATTTTTCGTTTCTTACAGATGGTTCTATGCCAGGCATCATCATCGGCTGAAGTTCCGTTGTCTGCTTGTCTGAATCATAGCCCAATCGTTGGCAACTGGGGGCAGCAGGGCTCTGCGTTTAATAAATGATTCATTCTTTGAGTCCATGAGATACAGTGTGCCTCGTGTGATGATTTAACATGTACGGAAACCGTAACAAAGAAGTGGTATGATTGTAGCATCAGTGTGTCCAGAAGTGACATTGTTGTACCTTCATGTTGCATAATGGTAATGGGGTAATGGTAAAAGTAATTTTAGAGAAAGGTTATTACCTCAAAACCCCATCAGAAAATAATATTTTTTCAATCAACCCTTTCACAAAAAGTATGGAAGACATTATGGAAAACATTAAAAGACAAAGAAAAGTCATATCTCCCAATTTTCGTAATTGCTTTCAAATGGTGGCATGACATCTGTTAAAAAAAATGACCCAAACAATAATGTAGTTTTTCCCTCACCATGATCAGTAACATGGCAAAAGTAGTGGTGAATGGAACAGTCCAGATTACGTCATGTTAAGGTTATAGTCCAGTCGATTAAAATGGCGGACAGGTAGGCGGTGACCTCACCCCACAGTTACGCACCCGACCGAAGACTGTTAAAATTTGCTGTACTTCTGCCGAGTCTCAAGACGCGAAACTTTCGTGAGAAGGGTACAAGTCAAGCAAGATGTCCAGGGCCAAGTGGGAACTTGAATTGGTAAACTCGTTTTTACTTACCTTGTGTTGTGTTGTGTTGTGTTGTGTTGTGTTGTGTTGTAGAATTCCAATACAGTCTTTTATCAGTGACCAACTAACATAAAGAAGCTTGATTGGTGGGAACTGTACTGTAATACAACAGGTACCGGAACATATATGATAATTATATGGACATTTTAATTGATTTTTTGAGACGCGAACCTTCGTGAGAAAGGTACAAGTCAAGCAAGATGTCCCATTGGGTACGTGAAAAGGTAAACTGTTTTACTTGCATGGTGTAGTAATATTTCAACTTGTTTATCTTGCATTGGTGGTCAGTTGTGGCCAAGTAACGTAAAGAAGGTTCAGTTGGGATAGTGTAATATAGCAGGTACCGTGGCAGATATCGAATGAACGTCTTGACTGGTTCCCTACCTGAATATGAGCAATAAAATAATATCATAACAACGGTTCTGGGTGTACGTGGCCCAGCGTCTGTGGACTTTGAACGTCCGTTACCAATGTTTGATCAACTGTTTGCCTGGTAACCTTATCGCACCTGGGAATTTGCAACAGGTTTATAACTGTTGCCCTGTTTGATCGATTGAATAGCAAATATTGGGGAAGACGTCTGAATACCTGGATTGCTGTTTAATTGATAACGATTAAAGGTGTTGAGCAGATTGCTATTTAATTAATGTTGAGCAGCCACTTCCAAAAAGTCCATTGCATAGTCTAAACGATGTGAAATTCCGTTGTTTCGTCTCCTTTGTGGCTGACGAAAGTTTGCACAATCACACGTACATTAATATCAAGCAAACTCGAGGTGCTTGTTATCATTACGTTTAGGGAATTACTTAAAATAATACCAGTGACTCCATATCCATAGTATAAAAGTATAAAATGATATCCAATAAACTAGATACGGTACTTGTAGAAGGGCAAGTTATGATATTTGTTTTTTTTTCTACCTCTGTATTGTTTACTTGCTGTATTGATGATGATGAATGCCACTTTCTTCAGGAACTCCGGATTGCAGCTGGTGAAGGAGATGAAGAGAAGGTGACGGAGCTGCTCCGACAGGGAGTGGATGTCAACTGTGCCGGCGGGGTGAGTAGGGATGAAACACTTTGTTGAATCACAAACAAGTCACGGAGGCCGATTGATATAGCCCATGTCTGTCGTGGGCCCGGATATACATGGCTTTTTTTTTCTATCGTTAGACTTGACTTATTTCACTTCTGTCCTGGCCTCGAGTCAAAATGGCAGCCCAAAAGTCCCTGTCTTCCATTGCCTGGCTCAAGCCAGAATGTTCGTCAGAAGTAATCCGGTTCACAGAGTCTGACGTTTCAGAACACCCTTCAGTGGTGTCAGCTGAACTAACACACTATAGTCGGCCCACATGATACGCAGTTCTAATTTTTCCCAAGGTAAAAAATAACAGATACTGAACAGGACAAAGTGTATCGTCACTCCCCCACATGACACACAGTTTCCTCGAGGTGAGGATATCTGTTACTGAACAGAACTTGGTGTGTGAAGAAAACAGGCTATTGAACATTGAACGCAAAGCATATTTAGTGTTTGTCACTATATGGTTTTCTCATTATGGATGATATAGTATAAATAAGGTCAAGTGATATGATGCGAAGTGATTATTAAATTTGAAAAGTGTTCATGAGGAAAAATAAATGCTTCTCTTATTTTTTTTTTGAACGATTTTATTCTTCAAAGCTCTTAAGTCATATACATAAGATACATGATCATACAATGTGAATATAAGTATACGTATTTAACAACAGTTATAATCATTGATAACCAAATGTGTTTCATTTTTCCAGAAATTGTCTGAGTATAGATACTTGCTAGTGAACATCATATACATATCATACTTGAAAATACTGATAATTTAACTGAAAATCAAATATAAGTTTGACACAAATTCATGAAAATTAGGAATACATCATCTTTCTTTCTATAATCATCTTTCCATTTTAACCAAGAAATAAATATTGCGTATTTAGCAACAGTTATGATTTTTGCACTACTATTTCTCACGAGTAACACTTCTTGATCATTAATAACAATGTGTGTTTCATTTTCTATCCTACTCCAGAAGTTGTCTAATCTATGACACTCTAAAAACATATGTTGATAATTTTCAAGTTTGTTGCACAATTCACAGTAAGGACTGTAAATATTTCCTGATACATTTCGTATTTTCCACTTATGTAGCAAGTACCTACAAGGCAAAATTCTGTGTAATAATAATAAATTAAATTCGCGCAGTTTGTTATTCTTAATTTGACAGATCTGACATTTCCATATAGCCTTCCAGTCTGGATTAGGTACTACAGTTTCCCAATAAGCTTGGGCAGTTGGTTTGCTACATGTATATGACACATATGTTGAGTATAGATACTTGCTAGTAAACATATCCACTATTTTGCATGTCTCATTGTACCATATCATGTCATTTTCATTACATAAATTTGCTGCAGAATCGTCATTACACAATTTTCGTCCTATTGACCTCTTAATACAAGAATACTCACACAACCAATTGTGTTTATTAGTTAGCTTCCTCAGCAAAGACTCTGACGATATGAAATCTGAAGCAATATATATATCTCTAACATAAATGATACCACTATCAATCCAGTTTTTGAAGAAAAGTGTTTTCTTATTAAGTTTAAAGTTTTCATTGGACCAAATAATTTCATTTCGCACCGAAGCGAGATCCGTTTTTCCTCCACCCATTTCATGCCATGCGTAAACTACCTCTCTATAGAAAGGTGGAAGACTTAACAAAGGGGGTGCATCAGCCCTTTGTTTAAAATTAAATCGAAAGACTAAAAAGTTTTTCCCAAGCTTTTCAATGAAGTGCATAGGTATAAGTCTCCATCTACTTACTCTACTTGGGTCCTTTGGATTTTTCATAATCCTACGGACCCAAGAAGCTTGCATGCTTTTACATTTAGCATATATGTCAATCATCCTAATCCCACCATCTTCATAGTACATACTTTTCTTTTTATTTTGTCTGGTTTACCATTCCAAAGAAAGGAGAAACATGCTTTTTCAATTCGTTTTAGGGCCCAATCAGGTGTTGGGATCATACTCATATTGTAAATTATTTGTGTTACTGCCAACGTCTTAATAATCAAGACTTTCCCATAAAAAGTTAGTTTTCGCCTACGCCATTTCTGAAGTAAATTTTCCATGTTCTGTATTCTGGTTTCCCAGTTCAACATCTCACACTCTTCCTCCGTGTAACCAAAATAAATACCTAAGGACTTAACGGGCCTATTCGGCCAATCGATTCCGAAAGGAGTGTCTCTTCTTCCTCGATTGGCCCCTATCCACATGGCTTCACACTTCTTTCGATTCAACGTGGGCCCAGCAACATAACTAAAATTGTCTACAATCTGTAGGGCACATTTTATAGAGTTATCACCACACAAGGTGAGAGTTGCATCATCAGCGACCTGGCTTATTTTTGTTTCAAAAATGATATCATTAATCTCAATTTTGATTCCTTCAACAATGCTAGTTTGCCGGATTTTAGATGCTAGAATTTCAACTACAAGGTTGAATAATAAGGCAGATAAGGGACATCCCTGTCTAATTCCTCGTTGTAATTTAAAGTAGGCAGACTTCCAACCTGCATTGATGATACAACTTTCAATATCAGTATACATTGTTCTAACTATTGAAGTGAAAGTAGGTCCAAAGCCAAACTTATTTAACGTTCTAAACATAAAATTCCAGTTAACTGAATCGAATGCCTTTTTAAAATCAAGCCAGACGATTGCTGCAGGTAGGTTGTAAAAATTAGAATAATAAATAACATCTTGTATCAATCTAACATTTTGTCCTATAAACCTTGACTTAATATAAGCCGTCTGATCTTCTGAAATTAGTTTCGGTAAGAAACTCTGCATTCGTCTTGCTAATACCACAGCTAGTATCTTGTAGTCAGTGTTCAACAAACTAATTGGTCTCCAGTTGGATAAGTTAGTCTTATCCCCCTTTTTGTGAATAAGTTTTAACAAAGCTCTCTTCTGGGACACAGAAAGGTATTTGCTTTCTATTGCTTCACACAGGGATTCGAAGACCAAGTCTCCTACTTAATCCCAGAATTTCAGATAAAATTCGGTAGGAAGGCCATCAATTCCAGGCGCTTTGTTTTGGTTCATCGCTTTCAATGCTGCGAAACATTCATTTTTAGTTATAGGTTCATCTAACAGTAGCATTTCCTCATCTGTGAGAGAGGGTACCTCAACAGACTCAAGAAAAGTATCAATCTGTTCATCAGTAACAGGGTTCTTAGAACAGTACAGGTTTTTGTAAAAGTTTACTTCCAAGTCTAAAATTTTAAACGGATTTGTCTCTTCTTCATTTCCATTCTTTAATTTAGTAATGGTATTTTGTTTTGAGCGAGTATTTTCAAGATTCAAGAAAAATTTGTTAGACTTTTCTCCCTTCTCTGTCCACTTTGCCCTAGCTCTAATTTGTGTCTCCTTTTGCTTTATATTCATATATATTTTCCAATTTTAGCTTTATTTGAGTGTATTCATTTAGAACAATGTCTTCAAGTTTATCATCTAACTTACTCTCTTGTTCTTGAAGTCCCTTTTCTAACTTTTCAAGTGTTGTATCCACTTTAAAGGCTTTAGCCCTGGAATAGGAGTCAGAGAACTCCTTAATCTTCTTCTTACAAGTTTCCCAAACTAGTTGTTTGGATACATCAAGGTAATTACAATCACTAACAACAGTTTGTATTGTAGACTTAACTCCTTTAACATATTTCTCATCACTGAGATGTGAAGTGTTTAGGCGCCAAAATCCAGGTCCCCTAGAAGCATTTTCGAAATGTAGTTTCAAAAAGATTGCAAGGTGATCTGTTTTAATAGAAGATCTTATATCGCATTTTGCTACATGCGCAGCTAGCGATCTGTGGATAAGCCAAAAATCCAATCTGCTAGAAACAGGGTCTGGATTTTGTCTCCTCCAGGTGTACTGTCGTACATGGGGATGTGTTTCCCGCCATATGTCTACGAGGCTTAACATTTTTTTAAAGCTGCTAAGTGCTTTTTCAGGTGCAGTAAATTGGGTTTGTCTCTTGCTGGACCTGTCTAAGACCAGATCGTTAATCATATTAAAATCACCACCTGCTACAAGATTATCCACATTGTTTACCACTATCCAGTCTTTTAGCGTAGTGAGAAACGATACTTGTTCTCCCCGCTCGGAAGGAGCGTACACATTCAAGAGAGTGAAGTCTTTACATTTAATCATTAATCTTCTACCATCCTGCCCCTTTATTATCTCCATAACGTCCAACTTTATGTTTTTCTTGCAAAGTATAGACACACCCTTACTGTGTTGTCCACCAAAGTCGTGGAACTGGGGGCAATTCCAATCTAATTCAAAGATATTAATTTTATCATCTGTAAAATATGTCTCCTGTAAAAGGAAAACATCAGCTTTTTGTTTTTCAAACCAGTAATATAGACTTCGTCTCTTTTGTGTACCTCGTAATCCCCTGACATTAAGTGACATAAATGATATATTAGTTGTCATGAGGAACAAATTAATCACTTACACGAGTTCAATAGTCCGTAAGAGTTCATGTTTCGTCGTCACTTGAGCACATCGATGAGCTGATCGCCACAGTACCTGGAGGGTTACTCCATGAGTAACGACCTGCTTCAATCAGTTCCGTGATCCTAGGATCAGGTTCATGTACTTGGCTGCTACCACTGGGTCGGTCTGGTCTAGCCAATCCTCTTCTGGATACGTTATTGTCACTGTTCTTGGCAGCACTTCTTGTCACTCTGGCAACCGGCTGACCTCCAGGTTTGGGACCTTTCCCTCTCTTTCTCCTGCCTCTTTTTGTGGTGAAGTCTGTGATCTGGCGTTGCCCACTAGTCGGTGGAGCCGTTTCGTCTTTTCCAGTTTCACCATCAGTGTCTTCAGAGGATCGAACCTCTGGTAAGTTAAGGCCTGAGACGTCAAGCAGAGGGCCGCGGTCATTGTCCCGATCTCTCTGCTCCTCTGTCGCCTCTCTACTGTAGACACCGGCTGCTGAAAGACCAGCACAGTCAGCTCGCTTGTGCCCAAGTTCATTGCAGAGGGAGCATCGCCAATCAGACGTACAGTCTTTTCTCAGATGATCTTTGCTTAGGCACTTAAGACATTGTTGCTCGAATCCCTGGTTTCGATAGAAAACGCGGGCTCTCCATCGACCGCCCAACTCAACATTTCTGGGCAGGTGTTCTGCAGGGCTAGCAGGTTCCCGCATGAACCCGAACCTGTCCCCAGTCTCACAATTAGTTAACTTTCCATCCACTCTGAGTTTTTCTCGCCTCAATGGCCCTAGAAGGTTCGCGCCATACCTCTTCAGGCCTTCCATGATGACGTTATCATCCACTGACAGAGGGACGTCTCTAACTGTTACCCGAACTCCATCCTGTTGTCTGAAAGGATGCACATCTCGGAGTTCAACGTGTTTATTGCGGAGAGTAAATCCAGTTACCAGCAATTTGGCGCGATCGGCTGGTTCACGTATGTAAATTCGCCACATTCCACGCACTTGCTGAATTCCGGAGATCTTTGTTCCGTGAAGAAAACGCGAAATTCCTTTATACACTTCAACATTTGTGAAGTACGGCTCGTCTTTAGAGACGTCGACATAGTGCACATCTCTCTCTAGAAAGAAGACGGGTTTACAACCTGGGGTTACAGTACCTGTAGCCGACTTCTCATGCGTTGTTGAAGGTGTAACTTCGGAGGGCTGCGTCATGGCGGCCGCCATGTCTTTTCTCCCAGCCATACTGCCGTGTTCCTTTCTCGATCAGCCTCTGTGTCCTGGCTTGTCTATCAGCCTGGTTGGTGCTAGGCTGCTTCTAGGGAACTTCCGACACAAGATGGCACGTTTCCGAAGAGTCAAAAAGCGAATAAACAGAAAATAAATTCAAACATGTGTAAGAGCGCTGAAGACACGTCTCCCTTGGGAGACTGACCTCAGTCTTACTTCCTAATGCTTCTCTTATAATGTATACGCAATGCCATCTCTTTTCTTGTAATTGCTGTTACAGTCTGGATTCTCGCCCCTTCACCATGCAGCTTCAGGAGGACAAGTTCGTGTTGCTGAACTCCTCCTGAAGGCTGGAGCACAGGTGGACAGTAGGAACGTGGTAAGGGTTGATGCTTACTACAGGTGACGAACATTTTTTTAGTGTTAAACGCGTCTCGTATATTTATTATGTTTATTATGACAATAGGGCCCGACTTTTCTAAACATGTAATGTCACGATCTGTTCCTGCTGTTACAGTATGGATTCTCGCCCCTTCACCATGCAGCTTCAGGAGGACATGTTGGTGTTGCTGAACTCCTCCTGAAGGCTGGAGCACAGGTGGACAGTAGGGATCGGGTAAGGGTTGATGCTTACTACAGATAATGTTTGTGTGGCTCAATAGGGTATTGGGCGGCAAGCTGTTTTACTATATAGGAATAAAATGAGACGTCATGTTCACTACTCTTGACATGTGATCGAATGGCCTTAACTTGCAGCTATCCGATGATGATGATGTTGATGATGAAGATTTTTACCGGATTGGTCACAGGATCCGATGTGTAATGCTATGTATTACTATTATTATACAGTATTGATTTTTTTCATGCTAACCTTAGTCCAATATATGACATAAGATAATCAATTAGTACTTGCAATATTCACATGTCTTTGTCAGATCGAGAAAACAAGATTTCTGACCAAAAATTGTACAAATGTATACTGATATGTCTTGAAAAATGTCGCAGTCTCAAAAGGACAGTAAAAGGTCTAACGCCTGTTTTTCAATAAAAGGGTTCTAGGTACGAAGACTTAGATGCATATTTGCATGTAGAGGGCAGAAGCTGGTGTGTTACGCCGCCATGATGGCGGTTTTACCGGCTATACAGATACAGATTCTGAAGTTCTATGTGGCTTACAGTGGCAGCAATGTATATGTATATTTTCATTCTACTAATACAATGGCATTTACATCAAAACAGCAAATTCTCTTTTCCTCGGCAGTCATGTCTGTATTCCTTTTCCTGAAGTTATCTAAATCTAAGTGTTTTAAAATGAGTTGGTTTAATGGCTGCTGTTTTCTGTGTAGGACGGCGAGACTCCTGAGGACAAAGCGGCAAGTACAGACGTAGACGTTTCAATCATGTGCTTTGATGAAGATCACGTCCTGGAGGGAAGGAAGAAGATTCTCGAGCTTTTTGCAGCAGTAAAGGCCGGCCGGTAGGTAAATCTAGTTTCTGCACTATAAATATTAATGATTTGTTATCAGGGAAGCCTGCTCTATTCACAATTTGTAAAGCATAACATTTGTAGACAAATACATACAATTAAAGCTCTCATTTATGATAAATTAAAAAATTTGAACAATTGATAACACCATTATCCATCATACTGAGTAAATAAAATAAAGCCACTCATTGGAACTATATAAGGTATGTACGTAATTCTGCAGACACATTCCTTTTTATGCGAGGTGTATGATGGAATTTCATGTTCTCTCACAGCCCTTTCACCTACAAGCTCAAAGTGGGCCCAGAAGGAGGTGAACTACAAACCCCATTTTGCACCGTCTCTGTACCACTTGGGGCCGTTACCATGGAAACAGAAATCACCTGTCAGGTCATCAACCCCAATGACGTCACTCTCCCCCTGAAGGACGGAGAGATGTTAGTGAGTGACGTCATAGAGCTGGGTCCGCACGGGACAACCTTCCGCAAACCTGTCACTGTGCAGATGCAGTACAACAGCAAGTCGTTAGATGGCGCTACGGAAGCTGTCGTGTGGGTCTCTGAGGACAGGTCACAATGGAAGGAACTTGAAACCAGTAGAAAAGTAAGTGGACAAACATGAAATTCCTCTCGAAAACAAAACTTAATACTTACTTATTTTCATAGGAAATTGTGTTTTCCAAATAGATAATGAAAGGACCCAACCTATTCCATTTCAGGGTGAAGACAGTGTCGCAGTATCAGTGGACCACTTCTCCATCTTTGCCGTCATCAGTCAACCTAAACAGGACAAGTTTACTGTGCCTACAGAAGGGTTTAAGCTGACGTCATCAACGCAGCCTGCGGTACAAATCAGCTTCCCGGAACAGGCTGTGGACACAGAAACACCTGTTACAATTCAGGTAAGGATTGCAACTAGTAACTTTGATAACTTTCGATGGCCACTGTCCAGACTCCTTATAGATATTGCGCAAACATTCTCACATTTTCTGTCGCTAAATTCATTAGTAAAGTGTAGTAAGTAGTGCAATAAAGTGATACTATGTTGACCTGGTTCATGAATCTAATATGAGAGCATTATTAATAGATCTAATTTAGAACTTTATTTCAACTGTAGGTGCAAGAAGTTCCAAAAAGAGCCGTTGAGGACATCAAGGCAAAGGACGAGTCTTTCCAGAACCTTGTTGGCACCAGCCCGATAGTCAATGTCGAGACTGTGTCGACCTCCGAAGTCCAGTTCCACAAACCGGTCACAGTGCGAGTCCCACATCCTCAACACTACATGGACATCCGACACGAGGGGCCCACCAAACTGAGGGTGATGTCATGTGAGGAGGGGACAGAAGACTGGATGGATGTGACAGACAACGTTACTATCAGTCGGGTTACAGAGGAGTTTGTGGAGTTTGAAGTCACTCATTTTACCAGGTAATTTTGTTGGTTTACATTAGAAACTAAGAATAACATCACATACTGGGAAGCAATGTTTAAATACATTTCAGTCATATCATTTGAAATAGATAGAGGTTTCCTTAATCTATCAAACTACACATCTATTAGCATGCACTTGTCACTTAAGTAACCCGATCAAATGCATACTTCATTTCCAGATGGATTGTGATCGTTGTCACAGACATCTTCGGTGACACAGAGGAGCTAGGACCGATCCGTTTGAAGACCCTTTGCCGATGGCTTCAACACCGTCCTGTTCAGTTCATACTGATGCAACGAGATGACAACACAAACGAATTTGTGGTAGAATGTACTCCAGCCGAAGATGCAGAAGGGAAGCACGCAGCACTACTCCAAATGGGGTACAAGGGTCCGCTGCCTACCAAGTCAGCAATTGATCTATTCGAAGGACAGGTAGTTGAAATAGCATTGGTTGGAAACGTGTCAATCGCAACCTTTGGTTTGGGAAGCAGCACAAAGCAACACATCACCTTCCACAGCC
Organism: Branchiostoma belcheri; assembly: GCF_001625305.1. NCBI lineage: Eukaryota > Metazoa > Chordata > Leptocardii > Amphioxiformes > Branchiostomatidae > Branchiostoma > Branchiostoma belcheri. The sequence goes on along the minus strand of NW_017803839.1, from coordinate 117,385 downwards.
AGAGAGGCAGCCGCCATCAGATGCAGATCATGGCTTTGAAGGCGACAGACCAACACGGTCTAGATGGTAAAGGAAGTGCTGCTTTCTTTGCACTACCACGCGTCGAAGTCGTAAAACAAAAAAGGACAGCTTACCTGCGGAAGAGACATGAAAAACTCGCGCATCCACCCGGCAGAAAGCTTCAGGAGCCAACATTTCTGTGCCAGCTCCCAGTTCATGTGCCAATTGGGAGTACAGATCAGGTAGAGAAGCATTTCTGCGCTGTTGGTATTGCCAAACAAAAGGGATCTGAACCGTAGTGGTTTGAAATTACCTATAAAGCAATAGAAATAACAATAGCTCTGTCGAGGCACACATTGAGAAAGCCTCTCCATCTTTACGACCACTACAAATGTATGTTGTACGAAAACTTGAAGCATACCTAATATTTTTTTTCTGTTTGCAGGTATCAGCAGACGCTGAAGATAGCAAGAGTTTGGAACGTAAGACGATTTTTTAACATAATGTTACTTGCGGCAGGTTTTGCAAGTTGTCTTAGAATACAAGAATATCGAAATATTCACACATTAATATTTGCAACATTCAATCTTAAGTCTTACATGTTGTAAGAATATACCTGGCATGGTGTACTGAATGTCGTGGTAAAATTCACACTCATCTGATAAATTACGAAGGTGTGTGTACAATGCACGAACATCATCGCGTACAAAATGGCATTGTTTGTTCTACCATCTCTTTTAGGCGTTGGGAAGTACTTCTATTTCATCAAGGAAGCAGTGAGCATAGACTGGAGGGATTTGGCCTTCCATCTTGGGTTCAAATGGGCCGACATCGACAACATTGCCTCGAAAGACGGAAACCACGACGACAAGTCCCGCTGCATGGACATGCTGCAGGAATGGAAGAAGAAGAAGGGAGACGCCGCTACCATAGAGGTCCTGATGGAGGCTCTGTCAAAGGCAGGGCTGCAGAGCGTCGTGGATGGTTTGAAGAAATATTCACTAGAAGTTGGAAACTATGGGTAAGTATTTATTGCTGTTAAAACTTAACTACAACTGTGCTATGATGTCTTTTGTATTAATGTTCGTTACAATGTTAGAATATGTGCCTAGTAAGTGGTAGTAAAATAAAATTCATCTCTATTTTCCTCCTCCATCAGGAAGACTCCACCGGCAAGAGGAGAAGACGCAAGCAACCCTCCATAAAGGTAACAAATACTTGCACCTGCATTTTTCATAGATACAAAACAATGAACATATCGTCGAATGACGTTATTCAAATGACGTTAAGACAATTACAAGTAAGATTTTGTGGTGATAAATCAAAGTGGTGGCAAAAGGATATAAGTTTAATTTAACTCAGTGATTCATTGTGAGAGACTTAACGAAGTAGACTAGCCAATGTAGCAATACACCCATTCATCAATTATCACTTTCAGTTCGTACCTTACCGGTGCCATAACTATTAGTCCCAAAAGATAGAAATGGTCACACAATGCCATTAAATCAAATACATTACGATGACCATGCAGCCTTCTTTTTGCAGTTCGTTCGTCCTTTACAAGAATGTTCACAGATATTTTCTGCAGCAAAGGAGAAACTATGACAACTAGAAACTAAACTGTGAGCCTCTTCACCCGTCAGCGAACATGACTTGCGAAAAGCTGACAATCCAAGCTTTTGATCTAGTATTTAGTCATTGCTTTGTCCATGCCTTTTTAATTTTTGGCATAGGTTAAGTCGCAAATAAGCAGACGTTATATGGAAACATTGTTGGACGTAGTTACATTGTATACATTTGAACTTTCCAAGAACTAAACAGTTTTAGTATTCGTCGATGAAGGTTAGACATCCAGATAATACGATACGCCAAAAAGTAGTTACTCAAGCAACTGGATATGATTTTTGAAAACGTGAAAATCACGTTGACGTTTTCAAAATCATATCCAGTTGCTTGAGTAACTACTTTTTGGCGTATCGTATTATCTGGATGTCTAACCTTCATGAGTATTCAACCAAACTGATGTGTTATGCCAAAAGGCGATTATACCTGCTATTCTATAGCAGTAAATAGAGAACGTTATGTTTAGGGGCCAATAAGTGACTGATTGTGGGAAAAGATTTGGACAGTTTATTGAAGTGTTGTCATTTCAAGTTTTATCAACATATATTTCAATCTCTATTTAAACCGTTCGGGAAATGATTATTTTCATAGAGCTGAGTTAAGTCCTCACAATCATTGCCTTTCATAATGATCTATTAAAGAGGTCCCATCCCTGACATGGTGTCTCTTCTAAACAGTACAAAAATGTAATAGTACCACAGGTTTGAAGGACCATTACCTCCTTGTAACCCAGAAACTGATTTATGATAACTGTATGTTTATGTTAATGATCATGAGTTAAACAAGGTATCATTGTAAATATGAAATTTACTTAGCTAAAGTGTTTAATCTGTCGATTCAGACGTAATTGCAACTTGTATTAATGATTATACTATGAACAATTTATGTTCTAAACAAGCATAGGAATTTCGCCTTGTACGTCACGGCTGCCAGTCGTGCTGTTGTTTATAAAAAAAAACAATAAACAATGAACAAAAAAACGTCAAATGTAAACTAAACAATGTTAGAAAATTGTTATAGCAACGTTAACGAAGACCTCCATCGACTGATTTCATTGTTATCTTCGTTAAGAGTCTGCTTTGCTTGCAGCGTTTATCTTTTATTGCACATTTAGGGACTGTACGATATTTACCGGGGGGAGGGCTGGTGCACTGGAGGGGAGGGCCATTGAAAAAATTTTTGGCCTGGGGGGAGGGCCATGGAAAAAAATTTTGAGCCGGGGGGAGGGCCATCGAAAAAAAAAATCGGCCTGGGGGGGAGGGCCACCGAAAAACTTTTGTAAAATATGGCGTCACGTAGTACCGAATTACAAGAAATACGCCGTAAATTCCCGAATATAGTACGCACTTTTTACATTTTTCAAAATCCCAGAAGTGTCTCGGGCCGTCGCCAAAGTCGCGGTGCGTACTTTATTTGAGTTTTCCGCCGACAAATCCGTGGACGACGGAACACCGGCATGGGGAGCTTGGAACATCGATCGTCTATAGCATGCTTAGATAAGAATATTGACGAGTGGAAATAAAGTTAAACTTCAATAAATGAACATATTTCCCGTGACTATCGTCGATATTGACACCAAGTTGCGGTAAAAGAAGAAGTCAAGTCACCCACGGTAAGAAAATGTTGGTCACTAGCAATGACGCCCGGCGCTTTGTCATGCCGACAGGATCGTTCCCCAGCTAGCCGGCGCCGATCTCAGTGGAACCCCGGCAAAAATATATCCTCCCGTAAGTACACATACAATTGTAGGGTTTATGAGTGGTATTATTTGAAATGGTCCGCAAGCCATGAACGTTCTTGATCGTCGTAACGTAACATGTGATAACATAACAGTTGTGCCTCGACTGATGGTCATCATTTCCAATACACTTCCGGCTTGAGTTCAACTCAGGAATCTTCAACAAAAATTATGCCCATGTCGTTTCAAAGGTTCAGAGATTGTTAACCATGTTTCACTTCGTGTCACAAATATTTTTAAATCTTGATAAATGCCACAGGAAATTACTTTGTAGCGGGCTACACCAGCCAGTACGACGTGAAAAATTCGATTCCAGCTAGATGTACTCCTACTCGACTGTTCGGCAAGCTACAATGATAGGGGCGGAGTTAACGTAAAATGTAGTCTTTGATGAAATCTTACCGCCCGGTCAGTGGGTGGGGTGTTTGGCGCGCCGACAGGCAAAGTACACCTACAGCTGAAGAACACAGAGAGGGCCGTGGAATGCGCAGCGCTGAGGACAGCTTTCCAGAACATGGACCCCGAGAAGGAACTTATAAGTTTTACGGAGTACAAATTAATACGTGTTTATTCCTTAGATTTTGTGACAAAAACATCTATCACATAACGAGAGATTACTTGAAACGCAGTCAAACTTGTCACTTTCTCCTGTTCGGAATTGCAAGTCCCATTGATCCCAGTAGTCTTTTGTTGCTGTGTTAATTGTTTTCGGTGTCAAATTTTAAATTCGGTAGCACCTCTACACCCAAATACTCCGCCCAGTTCTCCGCCTGTATGATTGTTGCTCTCCATGGGTCGATCGGGCGGGCGCTATTAAAGAAGTGTTCGGCGCATTTCATATTAAAAACATTAAAGCTACGTACTTGTGCATCAACATTCAACTACCCCCGTTACCGATAAAATCAATATTGAAATATTATCTTTTTTTTCACGAATCTTTATTGACCATTGCTTGCTTGATCACCAACACTCCAAAGCTGGATCCAAATCTGTGCGTTTCGCCGCACTTGCCTTACCTTTCGATGCGGTGGTGACGTCTTGCAAGTCGGCTGCGGCCGGCGGTGAAAAACAAGCCGAACTTGAAACGTTTCCCGCTACGTTACCATACAATCACGTAGTACACGGCACAAATCTAGTTTTTAACAATTTTAAATTTGTTTGGAACGACGAACTGTCTTTAAGACATACATACTACATGTTCACTGTGGTACCGGCCGTGCGTAGAAGGGGTGCGTACTTAATTCGAGTTTTTCCATTTTACGTTTCAGACGGGAATATTTGTCTCCCACCAGCCCCAAATCGGGGGTGCGTACTTTAATCGTTATGCGTAGTTCATTCGGGAATTTACGGAGGGAGAAAGAGACATGGACTGGAAAAATGGGGGGGAG